>NC_092490.1:1200000-1500000 GCF_047495875.1 Pithys albifrons albifrons
GGTGTTGCGATTGGAGGAGGGAACTTTTTCTTCCTTTCTGCTGGATGAACAAGGAGTTTGGTGTCAGATCAGAGCTCCTGGAGAGAGACCAAGGCCCTCTGGAAGTTCCTCATCTTTACTGGGGAAATAGAAATTTATTTTCTTTTTGTTCTTGCTACATTTTATTCTTAGTTTGTAGTTTTATTTTATTTGGTTTCTATTTTATATTCTCTTCTATTTAATATACCATGTCATACTGAACTGCAGCCTCTGTTTTGTTTTTTGTGGGGACAAGAGGTGACTCTGCCTCCAAAGTGATTATTTGGCATTTGGGCAAGTCAAAACTATCACACATGGGGACACAGCCTGGTGTGGGAAATTCATTGGGAAGAAGAGATTTGCTGACATTTGAGGCTAAAAATCTCACCTCCTCCCATTTATTTTGTTGTTCTGGTGGCCAAAAGCAATCCTGAATGGTGTTTGAGATCTTTTCTAAAGATGGGTTGGGGACTGGGATATGAGAGATGGAGGGTCTGGAAAGACTGACGAGCTTCTGGGGTTCCCTCCTATGCTGAGGGGGGCACTGTGAGGGAGTGTGGGAGACGTGTGACATCAGCACTTGGAGTGGGACCTCAAATGGAAGGGACACAGGGAGGTTGTTTTGGGGAAAATCCTGCTACTTTCCACCAATTCTGTGAGGCTATAAACATCTTTTGCCTTTTTCGTTTAGGGTCTGAATTGAAACTCTCTGTTATGGGTTTAGCCAGGTGGGCCTAAATCTAGGTTTTAAAGTTCAGCTAGGCCTAGGATTGTCAGCTGATTTAAGCTGGGCTGAGCTATCTGACAGCTGACTTCTTCCAGCCAATAATATTGTATTCCATACCATACTACATCATCTCAAAGGGTGTAAAATCCACTGTGTGGGAGTGGCTTAGTTAGTTCCATCATGGCTGCACTAAGAGGAGGACATCTAGCAGCTCTCTACTATGCTAGGCCCTGCTCCTTTTGCCTCTGCTTGCATTTTGTTTGCATTCAGAGAAGTAGAAATATTTTTTGTTATACTTTCTCTTTCTTGCTGAGTGTCTTTTGGAATGCTTATGAATTTAGAATAATGGGCTTTGTTTACTTGGAAGTGGGAAATTATTTCTTATTGTGCATAACCTGTGTGTGTGTGTGGTTTATATTGTGGTTTTCTCTTAATTTTCTCTTTTCTGTACAAATACATGTAGTTAGTTTCAGCATAAACCTGCTTTGAGGTTTTTTTCCTCTCCCTCTTCTTTATCCCTTGGCTGGTTGGGGGGGAGGAGGAACCCTTTTCACTCTGTCCTGGACAGTGGGTGTTTTGCCAGCTCAACCTAGGACAGATAGTTTTGAGGTGGTGATATGACCCTAACTGGGGGAGCATCCGGATGGCTTTGCCCAGTCTTTAAGAGATATAAATGGCTATTGGGAGTCCCCCCTCATTCTGGGGGTTGCAGTTACCCCCTGGCTCTACTGGGGGCTGAGGGGGGTTATAATCCCCTAATTCTCAGGTGTTAAAAGAAGCTTGTAACGGACCCACACTGCAGGAGGGTGTCCCCCTTTCTCCAGGCCTGCTGGGGTGGGGCTGGGACCCCTCCCGACACAGTGGGCACCCAGAGTTCTTTTGGGATTGGAGCTCCTCGTAAACCTGGACCAGCCCAGCTGGTGTCACAGAATGCCAGAATGTGCTGAGGGGGATGAGACCCACAAGGATCATGGAGTCCAACCCTCAGCCTTGCACAGGCCCAGCCCCAACAGTCACACCCTGTGCCCCAGAGTATCATCCAAACACTCCTGGAGCTCTGTCAGCCTTGGGGCTGTGCCCACTGCCCTGGGGAGCGCCTGGAGGCATCTACTAAAGCTGGCCCAGCCCCAGCTGATGGGATGTGTGAGGAGGGGTCTATTGAGGGGCACTTTGGAAAAGCTGTGGAGCCAGGTGGTGCAGCCAGGGGTGCCCAGGGCTGTGGGGCAGAGCAGGGTCCGGCAGCCCAGGGTGCTGTGCTGGGGCAGGGACTCTGCTGCCTGCCAGGGGCAGCTCTCAGCCAGCCCAGGGAGCTGCTGACAGGGCTGGGGACAAGGGCTGTGGGGAAGGAGCAGCCCCTCGGAGAGCTCCTTATCTTGGTCAGGGACAGCTGCAGGGCTTGGGACTGCTCCCAGCCCCCACATCAACCCCAGACAGTTCCCAGGGCACATTTCAGGGAGGACATTAAACCAGGACCTACGTGGAAGGAAAGCATCCTGTTCTTTCAATTCTCTGGCCTGCCATGTCTGGCTGGGAAATAGCACATACAAATTAATATCTGATTTCTGGAGAAGGCACATAAACTTCAAATCTGAATCTCAAATAGGTGAATAAACCAGGGACTTCTCTCCAGGAAGCCTCTTATCGGGCTCTGTCCATCCCAGCTTCACCTCTGGTCTGGCACTGAGGAGGTATTCCAGATCTGCCCTTGGAAGCAGCACTGCCCTGCTCTCAGCTCTGCACAGACACTTGTAGGTTTATGTTTTTCAAGATTTCTTTGTGTGAATTCAATGTGAATGCAGCACCAGGGAAAGCTCAGAGCAGATGGGAAAGAGAGTGATGGACACTGGAACTCTCCTGGCTCTGCTCTAAGCCACAGAGAGTTGAGCCCATTTAAATCGTCTCTTCTCTCAAGGCTTTTCATAATTTCAGTCAAAAGCATGAAAATTCATAACCTTAAGTAGAATATTCTCCATGAATTGTTGTTGAAAATATAAAAACACAGATAGAATGATCTTAAGGACATTTTCAGCCTCTCTGCTGTAGAGTCAGGAGGACAAAGGCTTATATGTTATAAAAGGTGTGTTACATTTGACCTGCCTCATGATTGTCAGAGTTGTCACAAACCAGCTTCATGTCCCCAGTGCAGCAGAGCAAAGCTGAGGCCTTGGCAGCACATGGGCAGAGCTCCTGCTGCTCACACCACCCTCAGCCAGCACTGATCAGAGGAAGGAAATGCATTTCTATCTGGGGGAGATTCATCTGAAAACTGGTGTGACTTTGTCAGAGGAGTCTGTCTTCATTGCTCCCTGTCCTTTGCTTTTCCTCAAGTTTCTTTCCCTTTGGACCTGTGATATGGCCCCAGGACAGCACAGCCCCTCCCTCTGCAGGGCAGCACTTCCAGCTCAGGGCCCTGCAGGGATCACAGGGTGGGAGCCAGGACCGACTGCTCAGGCTGGAGTGGACACACTCACCTGGGGAAGGGGATGCCCTGGAGAAGAGCAAGGGAGCATTTCTGTGCCTACAGGGAGAACTCCCTGGTGTCCTGGTTTGGGGCCCAGCTGGAGGTGAAGCCCCACACAGACACTCGCTCAGCCTCCCCTCTCTCCCCACTCCAGCCCAGTGGAATGGGGAGGGTAATGAACTTGTACGTTCAGGTAAGAACAGTTCAGTAATTGAAAAAAAAAAGGACAATGATAATGGTAAATAATAATAGTAATGATAGTAAAAGGGGAAAGAACAAGTGATGCACAATGCATTTGTTCACCACCCACTGATTGATACCAGACTCCCCTGTCCAAAACCCACATCAGCCTCTTCCAGGTCACTCTCCCCAGTTTATGTACTGGGCATGATGTCCTATGGGGTGGAATATCCCTTTGGCCGCTTGAGGTCAGCTCTCCCTGCTTATTTCTTTTGGGAAACTGTCTTGGTTTGAGATAAGAAACTGCCAACCCCCCCAAGCACAGAGAGAAAAGCCTCCATCCTAACACCAGGGAAAGGGAGGAAAAGAGAGGGGAAAGAAAAAACACGCTTCAAACCGCGTTTATACTAAAACTACATGTATTTCTCACAGAAAGAAAGAGACAATTAGAAGAGAGTACAAATACACACTCACACAGGTCTGCAAGAACAAATTCCTCACTTCCTAACGAAAACACAAATTCTACTGTCTTAAATACACATTACTTAAGAAAAGACTTATTCCCCAGGGAGACAAACCCAAGCAGAAAGGAGAGACCCAGAACAACACATTTTACTTTCCTGAGATACCCTGTGAGCCAGTGGTGGGCCTGGTCCTCTCCATCCCCCCTGGGACAGCATCGTGCGTCCTCCCAAGAGGAGGGCTGAGAAGCGACTGCCTTGACCACTCCCAACCTGGTTCCTACTTCCCTGGAGATGATGTCATAATGTGGTATGGAATAAAAAAATACTGTCTAGAAGAGGTCAGCTGTTAGCTCAGCCCAGCTCAAGTCAGCTGACAACTTCGGCCTAGTCCAAACTTCAGAGCCCAAATTTAGGCCCACCTAAGTGAACCCATAACAGAACCTCTTTATGACAGAAGAGGAGACAGAAAGGAAACAAAAAAATATAGTCGTTGACGTGGTAAAAACGTGATTAGGAAACAACAAAACATCAGTGTGTTATCAACATTATTCTCCTTCTGAATCCTAAACAAGGCACTGCAGATATTAACTCCATCCCAGCTGCAAGCAGGAAAATATCCAGCCCTTACTCCATCCCTTTTAGGTCATCCAAGTCTCACACTTCCATTTCCCCATCATCTTCTCCAGTTCTGTCTTTTGATAGACACACACACAGACATCACTTTCTCAGGGAATGGAACAGCTCTGTCAAGGGTTCATAAAATGACCACAGAAATGCCTGATGAGTTCATTCAGGCCATGACTTTGACCTCCATCCCTGGGAACAGTCTCTCAAGCTGGGAAGGTGGTGTGGGGTGCTGGACTCTTGCAGGTTTCACATTTGAGCCAGTTCTGATTCCAGCACTGCTGCACTAGGCCAGTTTTAGAGCAGTTCCCTCTTCCTTGGTGTGAGGGCAACGATCAGAGGAAAGTCAAGGCTCAGGTGCCCAGAACAGCTGTGGGTGAGATTGTTGCCATGAGGTGCTCAGGGGGATGGTGCTCACCCAGCCAGCACAGAAGGAATAATGCAGAGTGTTGGATAGTTATCAATGCCATACAATTAATCCATTGGCCATTCTCACCCCACATCCAATCCCCTCAAGGCACACACGAGAGTTCCTCTCCTCCCACATCACTCTTCAAGTGCACCCAGGGCCTGGAACAAAAGCAATCCCTGGATGAGTTTGCCTTGGCCTGAGGCAGGAACAACTCAGAGTGTTTTTCCCAGCATGTTTTAATGGACACTACAGGAATTTTAACCCCTTACACAGTAACTAAACATTTTGATTGGGCAGGCCCAATCTTATTGCCAGATTCCGTCAGTGTGGACTGACAAGGTGGCCTTTGCTATATGTGCATCCCAATGTTTGCAGGTCCAACCACCGACTGCTCTCTGTGTGCCCTTTCCCTGTCCATTGCACCCTTCAATCTTCCCAGAGGCTGCTGCATGGCAGGGCATGGCAGTCAGCCACTCAGAGCCAGGTTCTTTGGCCCAGGTGTCTGTCCGGTGGTTTTGGAATTGAGTCCCATAGTCTGATTCAATTCTTTCAGGGGTTCCATGTCACCATCAAATTTCCTCTTCCAGGCCCATGACAGTGTTCCAGGCAGTGCCATGGGACACAGGGGATCTTTCCAGCCTTCCTGTGCCTGTTTCCACCACCATAAGCACGTGTCCCCTGCTCTGAAGGATTTGGGGCAGTGTGATAGTCAGTTTTCCAGGCCTGCCCTTATTTCTATTCCAGCCATCCGCCTCCATCCCAAAGAGGATCCACCTGCTTGGCCTGTGTAACTGCAGCACATTTCACATTCATGGATACCCTGTGCAACAGTGTCCATGGCTAAGCCCACCCCTCAATCACAAGCCCAACCATATGTTCCATCTCTGCCTTGACGGCCCGAGGTGTCCTGAGTCCATGGAGCCAGGAATAATTCCCCCTTGTGCTGCCAATGCCAAGGCACGTGAGCCCCTTCAATGGCAGCAGCCTGACCAACCTGCAGGTTATTCTGCTGTTCTTCAGGGACCTGACTCTTGGGTACAGAAGCATCCCCATTGCACACCTTCACTGCAGGTGCTCCACCCAGGCAGTGATACCTTTGCAACAAAACAGCAGCCCAGATGGGTTTCACCCTGTGCTGCCAGTTCTTCTGACACCAATGCTGAACCCACCCCACAGGGTATGTGGCATCATCATGAGTGGAAAGAGAGAAGGGATCTGCTGGAGTCCTGACCTTCAATTTCAAGATGAGAAGTGACAGGGAGCAGCCCCAGAGGTGCAGGGCAGCTGCTCGAGGTGATGGTGGGACAGAGGGAGCTGTGCAGGCCTGGAGGGGCACATGGGCTGTGCCAAGTGCTGGCTCAGGAGCAGCTGGATGTGCCTCCTGCTCTGCCAGGGGGTGTGTGTGTGTGCCCTGCTGGGCAGAGTGAGGAGCATCTGCAGCTGCCCCTTGTGCCAGGGCTGTGTCTGCCTTTGCTGCTGGACACAGAGAGGCCAATTGGGCTCCTCCTGTGGCGCCAGGGGTGCCAGGGGCCCTGAATTGCCCTCTGTGCTGCTGCCGGGCAGGGCTGGCTGGTTCTGTGTGTGTGACAGTGTGCCCTGGGCCCTGCCGAGTCACAATGTCCCCTGGATTCCAGGAGGCCCTGCAGTGTCACAGTGTGGTCTGGGTTACAGCAGGCCCTGCAGTGTCACAGTGTGGTCTGGGTTACAGCAGGCCCTGCAGTGCCACAGTGTCCCCTTGGGTTCCAGGAGGCCCTGCAGTGTCACAGTGTCCCCTGGGTTCCATGAGGCCCTCCTGTGTCACAGTGGCCCCTGGGAACCCTCAGGCCTGGCATTTATGTCCCTTCCAATATTGAGGCAATTTGGGGCACCAAAACAGAAGGAAGAGATTGAGCCATTGCAGAGTGTCCAGGAGAGGCAACCAAGATGGGCAAGGGCCTGCAGGGGAAAGGTGTGAGGAGCAGCTGAGGGCACTTGGTGTGTTCAGCTGCACAAGAGGAGACTGAGGAGACATCTCATTGCAGGTACAACTTCCTGGGCAGGGCCAGAGGAGGGGCAGGCACTGATCTCTGCTCTGTGGGGACCAGGGACAGCACCCAGGGAGTGGCCTTCAGTTGAGTCAGGGCAGAGTCAGGTTGGATCTTCCAAAGAGGTTCTTCCCCCAGAGGCTGGGGGGCACTGAACAGGCTCCCCAGGACAGTGGGCACAGCCCCAAGGCTGCCAGAGCTCCAGGAGTGTTTGGATGATGCTCTGGGGCACAGGATGTGACTCTTGGGGATGGACCTGTGCAGGGCTGAGGTTTGGACTCCATGATCCTTGCGGGCCCCTTCCCACTCATCACATTCTGGCATTGTGTGACACCAGCTGCGCTGATCCCAGTGCGCAATGACTCCCATAACCTCCCAAAATACTGTGGATGCTCCCTGTGTGGGGAGGGGTCCCAGCCCCACCCCAGCAGATCTGGAGGAAGGGGAGATACCCTCCTACAGGTAACTTGTAAATGAATGTGGGTCCCCCACAAGCCACTTCCAACACTGCAGAATTGGGGATTATAACTCCACTCAGGCAGCAGTGGAGCCAGGGGGTCACTGCAACCCCCAGAATGAGCCGGGGGGGGACGACTCCGAGAAGCCATTTAGAACCCTTAAAACAAGATATAAAACAGCAGGATTTTTCTGTCAATAGAGTCATCTCATCACCCCGATTGCAAGAGGGTGAAGTCAGCCCAAGAGAAAAAGAAGCAAAACCCTCAAAAGATATTTAAAGGCCCCTGAACTGCTGCAAAGCAGCAGGATCCCCTCAGAAAGAGCTCCCTGTGTCCCTCTCTGTGGGTTCCCACTCCAAGTGCTGATGTCACATGTCCCCCACACTCCCTCACATTACCCTCCTCAGGATAGGGGGGCACCACAGAAACTCCCTCGGTTTTTCCACACACCCCATCTCACGTTTCCCAAATCCCATCCCATTCCCCTCCAGGTCCCATCCCAACCCTCCCAATTTGCATCCAAGCCCTCCCAATTTTACCCCATCTTCCCTGGATTTGTAGCATCCCTTCTCCTGCTGGTGACTCCCCCTAAGTGGGTTCAAATTGGATTAAACCATTTTGGGATGGGATTGAGTCATTTCAAGTTGGCATGGAGCCATTTTGGGGTGAGATTGAGGTGTTATGAGCTGACAGATCAATCCCTCTCAGATATTGGACTGCAAAATGATGGAGAAATGTCAGTCGGTCTGGACACCTCCAGTTTTGGAGAAAAAAACCCCAAATCCCCACAGAACCCTGAAATCTTCCTGAATATCTCTTTGATCCCCAAATTCCTGCCCGAATTCCCAAGAGAATGATGGAAATTTAGATGTCTTTGTTAGATCTCTTTATTTAAACTTCAATTTCAGGTGATTTTAAGAGATGGAGATGAATCAAATAAAATATTTAAAAAAAAACCACAAAAAACCCGAATCATGTGAATGTATATGGGGTTGGGTTGGGTGGCCTTTAGAGAATTAGAATTATAGAATTATTTAGTTTGGAAAATATCTCAAACGCCATTCAGGATTGCTTTTGGCCACCAGAAGAACTAAGTGAGAGCAGGGGAGATTTTTATGTTCAAAAGTCAGCAAATCCCCCTTCCCAATGAATTTCACACATCAGTCTGTGTCCCCACGTGGGATGGTTCTGACTTAGCAAAATGCCAATTAAGCATTTCAGAGGAAAAGTCCCTCCTCCTCCCCCACCCTCCTCCCACCTCAAAAAAACCCCAAAAAACAAACAGCAGATGATAGTTCAGTAGATTATGGTACATTAAACAGAATAGAGAGAAAAAGTAAAACCCAAATAAAATACAAACTACACACTAAGAATAAAAGCTAGCAAGAGCAATAAGAAAAAAATTGCAATTCCCTAGAAAAGATAATAAAATGCTGGAGGGCCTTGGTCTCTCCCAAGGAGCTCTGAGCTTCACCCCAAGTCTTTGCTCATCCAGCAGGAAGAAGAAGGAAGACTCCTCGTCCCTCTCTTTTTCTCTCAGAGATGACGTCAGAATATGGTAGGCAATATCATTGGTCTGTAGAAGTCAACTGGCCTGACCTGGCTCAAGTCAGCTGATTGTCCAAGGCCTGCAGTAGAAAACAAAGCCTAAATCTGGGCCTAACTAAACCCTTGACACCATGGATGTCTGTCCCCCTGTGTAAATTCAAGTGCCCACAGAGAACCAGGAGGATGAGGAGAACACCAGCCAGGTGTGTTCCTAACGTGGATCACTGGGAATGTGGTTCAGCAGTTCTGTTCAAAACGTGGCTCTGGAGATGGGTGATGGAGTTGGAGCAGCAGACAAAGCTCTTCCCACATTTGGGCATGCACAGGGCTTCCCTTAGTGGTGGGTGCGTTGGTGTCTGGTCAAGCTACAGCTCTGGGTGAAGCTCTTCCCGCACTCGTCACACTTGTATGGCCGCTCTCCAGTGTGGATACGCCGGTGCCTGATGAGGTTGGAGTTGACATTGAATCTCTTCCCGCAGTCGGTGCAGCGGAAAGGCCTCTCCCCTGTGTGTATGCGCTGATGTACAAGGAGAGCTGAGCTTGTCTGAAACCTCTTCCCACACTCGGAACACTCGTAGGGCCTCTCCCCAGTGTGGTTCATCTGGTGGATGACAAGCTCAGAGTTCTGCCTAAAGCTTTTCCCACACTCCCCACAGGGATAAGGCCTCTCTCCGGTGTGGATACGCTGGTGCCTGATGAGGTTGGAGCTCTGCGTGAATCTCTTCCCACAATCAGTGCAGGGGAAGGGCCTCTCCCCCGTGTGTGTGCGCTGATGCACCAGGAGATTGGAGCTTGTCCGACACCTCTTCCCACACTGAGAACACTCATAGGGATATTCCCCAGTGTGGATCATCTTGTGTTGCTTAAGGCTGGAGCTCTGATTGAAGCTCTTTCCACATTCCTTACACGTGTAAGGCCATTCCCCAGTGTGGATGTGCTGATGGCGAGTCAGATCTGAGCTCTGGCTGAAGCTCTTCTCACATTCCAAGCACTTGTAGCGCTTCTCCCTTCTCTGAAGCTGCTGCTGCACCACCAGGTCAGAGCTCTGGCTCAATCTTTGACTGCCTTCCCCGGACACGTTGTGTGTTTCCTCCTCGGATGTCTCTTGGCTCGGCTTGGAGCTCCTCTTCCTGTGGGATCGCCGTGGCTTTTCCTCCCCAGTGACTTCCTGCACCATGGCACGGTTCAAAACAGCCTCTGATGTGAAGTTCGACCCGAGGGATTTGTCCTTCGTGCTCTCCGTGCTCAGCTTGGGGCCTGGGGCAGGAAGGAACAAGGACACTCAGGGCATTTGCCTCTGGCCCACAGGGAAAGCCAAGGACATCTCCCCAAACCCGGCCCCGGCAGGACGGCGTCGGCAGCGGGGTTGTCCTGCAGCCGGGTCCATGCTGGGCTGGAAGATGCAGCACAAGAGAGGGACAAAGGGGCAGTGACTTCCTCCTCACCTGCCTGGGGCTCTCGGGGCATCTTCATCTTCCTCGCAGCCTCCTTCTGCATCTATGTTTAGAAAAGAGAAATCCTGTGCTGGGGTAAAAAACCAACATGTTAGCACATTGGTTGGGGGTTTCTACTCTCAAATCTATCTCTAGAAACACACCCGTGTCTCAGTTTGAGATAATTTGCAAGGGGGAGTCATCGTGGAGAGAAGTCTCCTGTCTGGGATTCCCTACTCAGGTGTCTGCAATGCAGAGAAAGTGAACAAATACATCTAAATGTAAGGGGGAAAAACTCCAACTCTTTACCAAGAAGAAATGCTGAAAACATCTCATGAACTGGGCTAAACCAACTCAGGAGAAGAAACTTCCCAAGCCCAGCTCACTCTGTCCAGTCAAGTTTGTGCCCAGCCTCCTCCTCCCGTAAAACACATATGGCCACAGCACAGAGACAGAATGGCCCCCCTTCCATAGGATTCACCTCCCCCACACCCCAAAACCCTGGCAGGAACCTTGAGAGTCAGCACTGCAGTCAGGCTGTGCTGCTGGGACAGGCAGTCAAGGCAGTGGTCCTCACCCAGTGGTGTCTGTGGTCCTGTCCTAGTAGTGGTCACAGCTCAGATCCTTCCAGAGGGTGGTGGAAGCCCCAAGTGGGGAGGTGTGCTGGTTTAAAGGTAAACTGGCAGGAGAAATGAACACAACACAAAGGAGATTATAAGTCAGAGTTACAACTTAATGACAATATTACAAGAAATGCAATGGTAGAAAGAGAAAAATTGGTTTTAATTCATAAAACCCCAGCAGTATAACCCAGCCCCCTGGGGCACAAGCACAAAGGGGCTTGTTAGACCCTGTGCTGAACCCTGTGTGTCTCCCCCAAGTCCAAAGGAAAAGTCCAAAGTGGCAAACCTGTTGGAGCAGCTGACAGTTGCAGTCTGGTGGAGAGTGCTGGTCACAGGCTGGTTGAAGGTGGTGGTGTCCTCCTGTTGAGGTGTTGGTCCTCCTCTCAATCCAACAAGTGTCCCCTGAGGTCTTCCCCAAACATTATGTACCCCAGGGAGAAGCCAGTCCCTCCCCCTGGGCGGGGAGTCACACAATAGGTGATTAACTCTGGTAGTCAGGGGGTATTTTGGAACCCTTGATGGCCCATTAGCAGCCACGCCCCCTCAGGCTGGGTGTCAAGGTGCTAATGACTCCCTGCAGGGGAGTTATCCCAGCTCTTATCTCACAGATGTCTTTCACACCCAGCTCCCAGCCTGAGGGGTCAGCTGTGCCCTGGGCAGCTGCTGCAAATGCTCCACTGTTAACAGTTTTCTGGAAATTAATTTTAGGTGTGGAATACACAGCTTTGATCATCCACACAGGGATAAACTGGTCCCACCTGCTGAACTAGGACATGTAGGATGAATTTTTATTATTAATTTAAAAATTTCAGTCACACAATGAGCAGCATCAGCCAAGTTTTCTAAGTGACTGAGGAGCCCTTTTCCTAAACTGTGCTCATCTGAGAGAGTTTCAAATCCCTCCTTTTTGATTTACTTTTATGGAATGATTCTCATTCAAGTAGATGGCTTTTCTAGGCCATCACCTACAGAATTGCTGTTGTGGATAACATCAATTATAGGAAAGCAGAAGAGAAATCGGTGAAACGGACAGCTGTGAGCAAAAGGTATTTCTTTCTTCAGTGTTCTCTGAATTTTTTAAACTAGTTTTCTCTTTTTGTGGAAGGGTTCAGTGTCCTCCCTCCTGTGAGGGAAGGTAAACACTCATTAAACACTGAAAATTTTCTGAGTGAGCAAAGGCAGAAGTGCAAGACCAAGCCTCAGCCTGCTGAGAGCTGAGGTTTGGCACTGGCTGCCACAGAATTCTATAGAGAAAACAAGAGCAATAATAATTTTGGGTTGGGATTGAGGCATTTTCAGTGGGATAGGGCTGCTTTGAGGAGACAGATCAACCCTTCTCATCTTTTGGGGTGCAAAGATGCGACAGACTGGAATGTTGAAGGTTCATGGTTCCAACACCCTCCAGCTGTAAAAGCAGTGGGTACTTTGGTACCCATGGGCAAAGGAATCACCGAAGAGTAGAGGGGGGAACACCCACCCCTGGAGGGGACAGGCTGGGCTTGGAGCCAGGGAAGGAAAGTGGGATTTTTATGCTTTTCTATCACTACAGACAAGAACAAAAACTGCTCCAAACCTACTTTCCATGCACACAAAACTCTTCTAAACCCTACATGTACGGATATATTGATAAAGTAAATCTAACCTTTCCCATGGGGTGTATTTAACAGAACTTGGGTCACCCTCACCTGAAAGGGTGAGGTCAGGTTCTGGACATGGGGGAAGCTTCTGGGAGCTGCTCACAGAACTCACCCCTTAAGCCCCCCCACTGCCAAAACCTGCCCATGCAAACCCAATGGTCTGCTGAGCATGGAACACCCAGAATGCGGTTCAGCAGGTCTGAGCCCAGCATGGAGCACTGAGAACGTAAGTTAGCAGGTCTGTGCCCAGCATGGAGCACCTGAGATGTGGGTCAGGAGGTCTGTGCCCAGCATGGAGCACCTGAGATGTGGGTCAGGATGTCTGTGCCCAGCATGGATCACCTGGAAGATGGCTCTGCAGGTCTGTGCCCAGCACGAAGCACCTGAAACGTGGGTCAGCAGGTCTGTGCCCAGCATGGATCACCTGGAAGATGGGTCTGCAGGTCTGTGCCCAGCACGAAGCACCTGAAACGTGGGTCAGCAGGTCTGTGCCCAGCATGGATCACCTGGAATGTGGGTCACCAGGTCTCTGCTAAACAGGGCTGACAAGGAATTTTGGTTATCAAGTTTTAACCACTTTGTCCACTGATGCTTGAGGAGATGTGAGCTGCTCTGAAACCTCTTTCCATATTCCAAGCACTTGCAGGGCAGTTCCCAATGTGGATGTGTTTCATCTGCTTAAATACTGCTAAGAAAGAAAAAAAAAAAAGAACACTTTAGGTTCAAATATTTTCCCCAAACAAAATTTAAACTTTTACAAAGTTAGTTGTTTATACAAAAAACTCTTTCTTTTTCTTTTTTTGTTTGTTTTCCCTTTTTTCTTTCCTCTCCTTTATTTTTTATTTAATTGATGAGATGTACAGAAAGAGATACAAAAAGGTCGGGGAAAAACCAAGGTTGCTTTTAGAAGCAAAGAAAAAGTTACCACCAGAAGCTCCTTTTTTGTGAGATACCCTGTGGGGGAAAACAGTTTCGACGTTTTCTTTTTCTTCTCTTTCTCTGGTGCTTATGATAGATACCTCTGGCCCCAAGCGGCTTGGAATGGTGTCTTTGGATATGTAGCTTTGTTTCTCAGGAGAAGCTGTTTTTTAGCCTTTCTGGGCTGAGGAAAGTCTGGTCCTCATGAGGAGCTGAAAGAAGGGGAAGTAGGGAGAGCTTTTCCCATGGGGTTACCACTTTGCTCTCTTTCATTTTCCGTCCCTGAATTTTCAAAAGTCCTTCTCTGAGTCCAGGAGTGTTTGGATGATGCTCTGGGGCACAGGGTTTAAAGGTTATGCTGTAAGGGAGAAATGAACCCCAATCAAGAAACATTAAAAGTCGGAGATGTAATTTACTGGAAAGATTACAAGAAATTCAATGATACAGAGGAAAACTTGTTTGAACCCTCAAAAAAACCAATTGTATAACCCATCTCCCTGGGGCATGAACATTATCGTCTTCCTTAGCCCCTGTGCTGAGTGCCACGTGGTATCCCTGAATTGACAGGAAAAGGAAAGGAAACCTTTTGGTGAGGATGATGGTCCCAGTCTGGTCATGAGTGGCTGTTTCAGTTCTGTTAAAGTCTTAGTCCCCCTCTGGATCCAAATAGTGGTACCAGAAATGCCAATCCCTGAAGATTTGACATGCTCAGATTCAAGTGGGAATGCCCTGCACCTCACCCAGGCTGGGGACTTCAGCAGTGGGTGATTTGACCCTGTGAATCCTGGGATATTTTTGGAGTCTTTGATGGTGTGAATCATTGCAGCTGCCTATTGTTCCAGCCCCTAATGCCCCATTAGCAGACATGAGCCCTCAGGGTGGGTGTGAATGTGTTGATGCCTCCCCAGAGGGGAGTTATCACAGCTGAGTCATTGGTGTGAAGACACAAACATTCCTGTGCCTCCCAGGGTTCTCTCACACCCAGCTTGTAGCCTGAGGGTTTGGGTGGGCTCTGTATTTATACTGATAAATGTATAAACTTGTGTTGTTTCACATCTTCCAAAATGCAGCTCTGTTCCATTTCTTCTCTAGGGACTCCTGAACTCCTGGAAAATTTGTCTCAGCTTCTCTCTGAGGGAGGTTTTGTGATTCCTTCTGCAGGAATTTTGGAGAACATGGCTGTGCTGGGCAGCCAATGGAAAGAAAATATTTTGTTGTCTTTAAAATATTTTTAGCCACCCTTCTACCCCTGGGGTGGAGGTGGCAGGAGAAAATGTGGAGAATGAAGAAGTGGTTACAGAGAAATCTGAAATAATCCTGTTATTAAAAGATGCAGAGAAAAACATAGGGTGGATCCATGATGGCCCATTAGCAGAGGTGAAAATCTCCAGGCCGTGTGTGGGAATTGTCTCAGTGCTCCCAGGGGGGAGTTATCACAGCTCAGTCCCTGTGCAAGGCCAAGGAAAACACACCTACCTGGAGCCTGAGCTGGCAGGTGTGCACACCCTCAGAACCTTGGGGGTCACTTTGCACATCATCAGCTCCACCTGCACTGTCTGAGTCATCAGCATTCCAGCCTTTCACACCTGGGCACACATTCTTCTGCCAGGAGAACAGGACCACCCTTATTTAATCTCAAATTCCCCTCCCACTCCCAATTAGCAGGTATTTTGGGGAACAGAGAAAAGAGAAGGAGGATACCAGAAGTTTTGTGTCACCCAGGACATTATCCACCACTGTATTCCCTTTTCTTTTTTTCCCTTTTCCCCAGTATGCCCTGAATAACACATTAACTCTGCACCTCTCTATCCAATATTATACACAAATAGGAACAATGGAACAGACAGTTTTACACCACAAATAGTTCCTCTTCAGGTACACACCATGTTTCCCTGTTTTTCTGAATTACCCACCAAGTGCAACTTTATCCTTGATCAAAATCAATCCCACAGATGGGTTTGCCTTTGCTTGAGACAGGACTGATCCACAAGGTTTCCCCTGACACACCTCTCAGGTGCACTGGGGGGACTTTCTCTCCATCTGTGCTGTGAAGGGGCTCTGATTGGGGTTATCATCCAGTTATTAAAATGATTAGAAATGTCTCTGTCCAAATTAAGGTGCAAAGAGGACCAGATGCCAAAGTCAAGAGGATGGATTTTATTTAAGAGTAAATGTGAGGCAAAGAAAGAGAAATAGAAAGAAATAGGAAAAAGGAGAGGGGGAGGGAAAGAGGGTGACAGAGAAAAGTTAAAACAGGAAATGTATCCCCACTCCATCGAACCCAGTGGTGTCCTGTGGGTCTGGACCTGCTGTCTCCTTGGTGCTGAGGGTCCCCCAAAACAGAGTCCAGGTCGGATTTTCTGGGATATTTTCTCTGTCACAATTTATCTTCACAACATTCCTTTCCAATGAATGTTCCACAAAGCTGCACCCACAACTGAGAAATGTCAGTGGTGCAGAGTGCAAGTATTTCCTAAAATGGTCACAGGTCTTGGGAGTTGGGAAAAGGTTTTCCTGTATTTTATCCATGTCCCATTTGCAGTCCAAAGCTGAAACTCCTTTTGATTTAGGAAGGGGGTCTCAACCATTTTGTATGGAATAGTTTCTTTTATTCTGTTAAGATCTTTTAGTTCACGTGTCAAAATCTCTGTAAGGTTTAGACAAATTTTCATAATAAATCCGAAACTTTCTGAAGAAAAACTCTGGGAAGGTTGATACTTATTTGTATGATTTCAAACATGCAAAATCTCTTGTAGAAACTCACAAATTAAACTGCGTTTTCTCTTTTAGTTCTCAAGTGATTGAATTTAAAGTATCTCTCCATAAGAGAAGACTAAGAGATTATTCCACTCCATTCTTTCTTTTTTAGTATAAACAAAAAATGATTTAGCAAAATTAAATAAGAATTAATAAAAATGTTTGCTTTATAATGTCCTGCTAATATTTTACCTCCCGATGAATCCCTCTCAATGAAAACACAAACAAACCACAAGAAATATTATTTAATAATAATTACGGGGAAATTAAAAGTTTTGTTGGTTCCACACAGCTCCATCTCACCTGTTGGCAGGTCCCTATAAAAAGAGAAGTGGAAATTTCACCCAGGACAGACTGATTATTGAAAGGCAGGTTGGAATAATGCTCCTAAAGCAGCAACTGGAGTCTGAAATGCTGACAGTCACAAGGGGACACATCCTGAGGGAAAGATGCTGATCACCCCTTGGCTGCTTTCTGTGAGCCTTCTCCTGCACATCTGCTGGCAGTTCCCCCAGTCCCAGCTGGTTCCTTTGATCTTCAGTGGGGAGTGCTGGAATTCCTGGAAAAAGAAAACTATACAAACATCCCCAAAAAAGCTACTCCTTAGTGAATCAGGTGGTTCAACTGCATGAACTTGGGATCTCTCTGGTGGAGTTTTAACTCCTCTTCCACGCAGTGCTCCCTGCACTGCTCTTTATGTTTGCCCCGTCTTTTCAGGGAGTTTTCTTCCAGTAATTTCCTGTTTAGAGGCAGTGAGACTGCTTGTAAAAATTCAGCAAGAGCTGCCCCTTGTACTGGGTTACTTTGAGGGTTTTTAGGAGGTTTCTGCTCCTCACCCTGGAGCCATGAACTGACCTTATCAGTTGGGCAGATAACACCTGCTCTGTTTGCTCCAGTGGTTTAACTTTGTGCCATCTGGGAAGTGTTTCCAGCCCCTCAGCATCCCACTGCATTAATAGTGACTGGATTTCCATCTCCCCTGATCCAGGGCCAGGCTTTGATATCTTGGGAGCCGCACACGGTGCCAGTTTAGCAGCAGTTTGCTGACCCTGGCACACATTGGTTGTTTCAGCTTTAATTAAGGGTCAATCTGCTCCTTCCTCATCATCAGCTGTCAATGCAAACCTGATGTTTTGCTCTTTCTCACAACAACAGACTGGCTCACTGTCTCTCAGCTCCTTCCCTGAACACAGGAAGTTTGAGTTACAAGGCTTTGTTACGGGTTCTACATCCTGCAAATCTCCCTGTAACATTCTCCCTCTCTCCTGCACGTTCCAAAGCTCCACCTGAATCTCTCAGACATGCCCATGCTCAGCAGCAAAGCAGTGCCACCATTTGTAGCCTGTCTTGGAGCTCAGCAGCAAGCAATGCTCCCACTGCAGCCTTTTGGCTTAATCCTTGCTTTTTCTGGAAATACCATGTTTTTCTCTGACTCTTGCAAAGACAGGATTATTTCAGATTTCTGTGTATCCACTCCTTCCTTCTCTGCATTTTCTCCAGCCACCTCCACCCCAGCACAGAAGAGTCACTAAGAAATTTTTAAAGGAAGGACAACAATACATTCTATGAAATAGTGATACCAGAAATGCCCAAACCCAATGATTTTTGGTGCTCAGATTCCAGTGGGAATGCCCAGTACTTCACTCAGGGTGGGGACTTTCACAATGGGTGGTTTGACCCTGTGAGTCATGGGATTGGTTTGGAGTCTTTGATGGTCTGGGTTATTGGAGCTGCCTATTGTTCCAGCCCCCAATCGCCCATTAGCAGAGATGAGCCCTCAGGGTGGGTGTGAAGGTGCTGATGGCTCTCCAGAGGGGAGTTATCCGAGTTATCACAGCTGAGTCATTAGTGTGGAGACACAAACATTCCTGTGTCTCCCAGGGTTCTCTAACACCCAGCTTGTAGCCTGAGGGCTTGGGTGGGCACTGTCTTGCTACTGATAAATCTAGAAATTTAGTTTTTTTCACATCTTCCAAAATGCAGCTCTGTTCCTTGTCTATCAACCTACTTGGGAATCTTTCAAACTTGCAAATCTTTTCCAACCTTCATCAGAGAAGTTCACTGTGGTACCAAATACAGAGTTGTACCACAAGGACTGGGATCCTGGAAGAGGAAATGTCCCCAGACCCTCCCTGTTCCCACAGGCAGAGCCACAGGGACCAGGGCAGGTCCCCCAACAAGTGCCACTGCAAATGACCCAATTTCTGCTCTTGTGCAAACAGGCAAGGACCCAGTTTGGTAGGAGATGCTCCAGGAAAGGACCAGGTATGTCCAAGACACAGGATTTGGGGAAGGAGAACACACCTCAGTGTCCTTCACACACATCTGATTTGTGTGAGAAAAGCCCAGGTCAGAAACATCCACCTGCCCGAGGGCCCAGCAGTGGGGCAGCACCAGGGTGCAAACAGGGCAGGAGAAACTGCTCCCTGCAGACCCCACAGCCAAGGGCAGAGAGAAACCTTCCAGGCCACCACACACCCTCCAGGCTGGTGAACCTCCTGACACAATCCTGGGAACGACAGCTGATGTTCTCCTTCCTCCTCTGGACCCAGGAGCCCCACCGTGGGAAAAGATCCTGCCCAAACAGCAGAGATTGGCAGGTCCGGGTTTGGGAAAGGGGGACAGAAGAGTCCCCAGGAATGAATAAGGAATAGGGAGCCTCAGGTGTCACCCCATGTCCCCTGTCTCTCTCAGTGCCTCTCCCAACCCTTCCCAGACCATTCCCAGACCTTCTGAGTGTCCCTGAAGCCCCCTTGCCTCTCTCCCAGTGCCCACCAGCTTTTCCACCTCACTGATTCTGTTGAGCTCCCAGTCTGCCGAGGCCCCTGCTCTGCTCCAGGATGGATTTCTACCCTGCCCAGGTGCAGGTGAGGTGGTTCCAGGGTGGGCAGGATCCCTCAGAGCCCTTGGTGGCCATCAACATTGTCCCCAATAAGGACAGGACCCACCATCTGCTGGTGATGCTGGAAATCCCCCCAGGAAGGATCACCTTCACCTGCTGGGTGGGACACATCAGCCTGGAGCACCCCCTCACCTGGGACTGGGGTATGGCCTGGAAACTTGGAGGGAGGCTGGGGATCCTGGGACTAATTGGGAAGGGGGTTGGGGAAGCCTTGGGAAACTGGCAGGCAGTTTGGGGAGTCTGGTGGTAATTCAGGGTAGTTTAGGTAGGGAATGGACTGGTACAGAGAAGGTTTAGAGAGTCATGGAAGGGGGTATGGGAAGCCATGAGTGAAACTGGGTGGGATTTGGGTTTCTTGGGGGATTACTAAGAAGGGGATTAAGAGACCTGGCATACTGGAAAGGGGTTTTTAATGGTCAAGAGATCAATTAGAAGGGAAATATGGAACAGCCAAGGTTAACTAGAAAGTGATTGGGAATGGCTTTTTGAAGTCCTTGTAAGGCTGTGAAGAGTTGGAAGGGGTTTGGGGGAACCCTTGGGTTGCTGGTAGTGAGATTGGATCATTCCAGTTAGGATGTGTGGAGGGGGGGAGCGGGGGAGAATGGAATCCTGAAGGGGGTGGGAGGAGGATCAAGATGGTCCTGGGTGAGTTGAGGGCAAAGGGCAGGAGTTTGGGGGATTTCTTGGAGGGTCGGTGAGAAGTTTTGAAAGGTGCAGACCCCCCCAGACCTCTCAGAGCTGCCACGTGCTGCCTGCAGCAAGACACTGACAGGGTTCCGGGGCTTCGTGTTGGGTTCATCTTCCTGGTGCTGGGGATCAGCTTCTACCTCTGCCAGAAAGGGAGTGGGTTGCTTGGGGTACTGTCCCTACCCCCATGTGTGCCCTCCCAGGGGATCCCCCACCTCAGTGTCACCCCCTGTTCTCTCCCCACAGAGCTCCTGAGCCATCGACAGCCACAGCCCCTCACTGTGGCCTCGGGCCCAGCATGAACCATCCACCCCCATCCCTGTGCTGATTTCGGAGGGGTGTCATGTCCCCACAGCCCCTGCTTTTAGTCTAACACCACCTGATTCCACTTTTCCCAGTAAAGCGTCCCAGTTCTTACCAGTTCAATTCATTAGGGGGCAGTGGGAAACAGACCTGGCGGGACCCCGCGGAAAGGAGGCGAGGTTGGAAGGAGCAGAACCAGCCCCAGGATGGATCAGTGGGGACTCCTGTGTGTCCCCTGTGACACTCACATAATACAGAATTCCAAGGAACAATGTTCCTCCACTGATTCTCTGCCAAAAACATCCTATCGAAAGGTTTTCTGTCAACATTTTGCTAAAAGCTCCCAAACAAACTTCCTGCCAGAGCATCCTGCTGGAGCCTGCCTGCCATAAAGGTTCCTGCTGTTGGGCTCGTAGCTGCCTGCCAAAAATCACGTACAAACCTTTTGGAACACTATGAAAACTCAGAGAAGGCACTTGAGAATTCCGGGAGGGAAAAGGAAAGAGAGCAAACCGGTTACCATAATGGAAAATCTCTCCCTAATTCCCCCTCTCTCACCTCCTCAGAAGGACCCCACTTTGCTCAGCCCAGAAAGGCTAAAACAGCTTCTCCTGAGCAACAACTCTACATATCCAAAGACAGCATTCCAAGCCTCTTGGGGCCAGAGATATCTATCACAAATGGATGAGAAACAGAAGGAAAAACAAAGGTGGAAACTGTTTTCCCCCACAGGGTATCTCAGCAAAAAAGTAGCTTCTGGTGGTAAGATTTTTCTTAGCTTCTAAAAGCAACCTTGGATTTTACCCAAACTTTTTGTATCTCTTTCTGCACCTCTTAACAATTAGATAGAATATGAAAAAAAAAAAAAAAGAGAAAAAAAAGAACCAAAAAAAAAGAAACAGGTTTTGGTATAAACAACTAACTTGTAAAAGTTTTAATTTTGTTTGGAGAAAATATTTGAACCTAAAGTGTTGGGTTTTTTTTCTCTGCAGTATTTAAGCGGATGAAACACATCCACATTGGGAACTGCCCTGCAAGTGCTTGGAATATGGAAAGAGGTTTCAGAGCAGCTCACACCTCTTCAAGCATCAGTGGACAAAGTGGTTAAAGACTTGATAAGCAAAATTCCTTGTGAGCCCTGTTTAGCAGAGACCTGCTGACCCACATTCCAGGTGATCCATGCTGGGCACAGACCTGGTGACCCCCGTTCCAGGTGATCCATGCTGGGCACAGACCTGCTGACCCACATTCTGGGTGTTCCATGCCGGGCAGTGCATTGGGTTTGCATGGCCAGGTTTTGGTAGTGGGGGGGCTCCAGTGTTGGGTTCTGTGAGCAGCTGCCAGAAGCTTCCCCCATGTTCAGCACCTGACCTGACCCATGAAGGTGAGGGTGACCCAAGTTCTGTTTAATCCACACCCTGGGGAAGATTAGATTTACTTTATCAATATATCTGTAGATGTAGGGTTTAGAACACTTTTGTGTGCATGGAAAGTAGATTTGGAGCAGTTTTGGTTCTTCTCTGTAGTGATATAAAAGCATAAAAATCCCACTTTCCTTCCCTGGATCCAGGCCCAGCCTGTCCCCTCCACGGGTGGGTGTTCCCCTCTGGTTCTGGGTGGTTCCTTTGCCCATGGGTAGCAAAGCACCCACTGCTTTTGCAGCTGGAGAGTGTTGGAGCAATGAACCATCAACATTCCAGTCTCTGCCAGCTTTGCACCCCAAAAGATGAGAAGGGTTGATCTGTCTCCTGAAAACAGCTCTATCCTACTGAAAATGGCTCAATCTCACCCTAAAATTATCATTGTTCTTATTTTCTCTCTGGAATTCTGAGGCAGCCAATGCCAAACCTCAGCTCTCAGCAGGCTGAGGCTTGGTCTTGCACTTCTGCCTTTGCTCAGCCAGAATAATTTTATTGTTTAATGTTTACCTTCCCTCACAGGAGGGAGGACACTGAACCCTTCCACAAAAAGAGAGAACTAGTATAAAAAATTCAGAGAAGACTGAAAGAAAGAAATAACTTTTGCTCTCATTTGTCTTTCCATTTGCTTCTCTTCTGCTTTCCTATAATCAATGTTATCCACAACAGCAATTCTGTAGGTGATGGCCTAAAAAAAGCATCGAGAACGAGAATCATTTCATAAACCTAAATCAAAAAGGAGGGATTGGAAACTCTCTCAGATGAGCACAGTTTAGGAAAAGGGCTCCTCAGTCACTTAGAAAACTTGGCTGATGCTGCTCATTGTGTGCCTGAAGTTTTTAAATGAATAATAAAAATTCATCCTACATGTCCTAGTTCAGCAGGTGGGACCAGTTTATCCCTGTGTGGATGATCAAAGCTGTGTACTCCACACCCTCTATTCATTTCCCAAAAACTGTTCACAACGGAGTATTTGCAGCAGCTGCCCAGGGCACAGCTGACCCCTCAGGCTGGGAGCTGGGTGTGAAAGACATCTGTGAGATAAGAGCTGGGATAACTCCCCTGCAGGGAGTCGTTAGCACCTTGACACCCAGCCTGAGGGGGCGTGGCTGCTAATGGGCCATCAAGGGTTCCAAAATACCCCCTGACTCCCAGAGTTAATCACCCATTGTGTGACTCCCCGCCCAGGGGGAGGGACTGGCTGCTCCCTGGGGTACATAGCTTGGGGGAAGACCTCAGGGGACACTTGCTGGATTGAGAAGTGGACCAACACCTCGACAGGATGAGACCACCACCTTCAACCAGCCTGTGACCTGCACTCTCCACCAGACTGCAACTGTCAGCTGCACCAACAGGTTTGCCAGTTTGCACTTTTCCTTTGGACTTGGGGGAGCCCCACAGGGTTCAGCACAGGGGCTAAGAAACCCCTTTGTGCTTGTGCCCCAGGGGGCTGGGTTATACTGCTGGGCTTTTGTGGGTTAAACCCAATTTTTCTCTTTCTGCCATTGCATTTTTTGTAATATTTTCATTAAGTTGTAACTCTGACTTATAATCTCCTTTGTGTTGTGTTCATTTCTCCTGCCAGTTTCCCTTTAAACCAGCACACCTCCCCACCTGGGGCTTCCACCACCCTCTGGAAGGATCTGAGCTGTGACCACCACTGGGACAGGACCACAGACACCACTGGGTGAGGGCCACTGCCTTGACTGCCTCTCCCAGCAGCACAGCCTGACTGCAGTGCTGACTCTCAAGGTTCCTGCCAGGGTTTTGGGTGTGGAGAAGGTGAATCCTATGGAACGGGGGCGATTCCGTCTCTGTGCTGCGACTACATGTGTGTTTTATGGGAGGGGGAGGCTGGGCACAAACTTGACTGGACAGAGTGGGCTGGGCTTGGGAAGTTTCTTCTCCCAAGTTTGTTTAGCCCAGTTTATGAGTTGTTTTCAGCAATTTTTCTTGGTAAAGAGTTGGAGTTTTCCCCCTTATATTTAGATGTATTTGTTCACTTTCTCTGCATTGCAGACACCTGAGTAGGGAACCCTGGGCAGGAGACTTCCCTCCAGAATTAGTCCCTATTGCAATTTATCTCAACTGAGACACTGGTGTGTTTCTAGAGATAGATTTGGGAGTAGAAACCCCCAACCAATGTGCTAACATGTTGGTTTTTTACCCCAGAACAGGATTTCTCCTTTCCAAACATTGAAAGGATGCAGAGGGAGACTGCCAAGAAGATGAAGATGCCCCGGGACCCACAGGCAGGTGAGGAGGAAGTCAGTGCCCCTTTGCCCCTCTCTTGTCCTGCATCTTCCAGCCCAGCATGGCCCCGGCTGCAGGACGACCCCGCTGCCGACGCCGTCCTGCCAGGGCCGGGTTTGGGGGGATGTCCTTGGCCTTCCCTGTGGGCCGGAGGCAAATGCCCTGAGTGTCCTTGTTCCTTCCTGCCCCAGGCCCCGAGCTGAGCATGGAGAGCACGGAGGACAAATCCCCCGGGCAGAACTTCACAGCAGAGGCTGTTTTGAACCGTGCCATGGTACAGGAAGTCACTGGGGAGGAAAAGCCACGGCGATCCCACAGGAAGAGGAGCTCCAAGCCGAGCCAAGAGACATCCGAGGAGGAAACACCCAACATGTCTGGGGAAGGCAGTCAGAGATTGAGCCAGAGCTCTGACCTGGTGGTGCAGCAGCAACTTCAGAGAAGGGAGAAGCGCTACAAGTGCTTGGAATGTGGAAAGAGTTTCAGACAGAGCTCAGATCTGATTCGCCATCAGCACATCCACACTGGGGAACGGCCTTACACATGTGAGGAATGTGGGAAGAGCTTCAATCACGGATCCAACCTTAAGCAGCACAAGAGGATCCACACTGGGGAATATCCCTATGAGTGTTCTCAGTGTGGGAAGAGGTGTCGGACAAGCTCCAATCTCCTGGTGCATCAGCGCACACACACGGGGGAGAGGCCCTACCCATGCACCGTCTGCGGGAAGAGATTCAGGCTCAACTCTCATCTCGTCACGCACCGACGTATCCACACAGGAGAGAGGCCTTATCTTTGTGGGGAGTGTGGGAAAAGCTTTAGGCAGAACTCTGAGCTTGTCATCCACCAGATGATCCACACTGGGGAGAGGCCCTACGAGTGTTCCGAGTGTGGGAAGAGGTTTCAGACCAGCTCGCTTCTCCTTGTACATCAGCGAATACACACAGGGGAGAGGCCTTTCTGCTGCACCAACTGCGGGAAGAGATTTAACCAGAACTCCAACCTCATCACCCACCGGCGTACCCACACTGGAGAGCGGCCATACAAGTGTGACGAGTGTGGGAAGAACTTCAGCGTCAGCTCCAACTTGACCAAACACCAACGAACCCACCAGTAAGGGAAGCCCTGTGCGTACTCCAAATGTGGGAAGAGCTTTGTCTGCTGCTCCAACTCCATCACTCATCACAAGAACCATGTTTTGAACACAACTCATGAACCACATTCCCAGTGATCCACGTTAGGAACACACCTGGCTGGTGTTTACCTCATCCTCCTGGTTCTCTGTGGGCACTTGAATTTACACAGGGGGAGGAACATCCATGGTGTCATGGGTTTAGTTAGGCCCAGATTTAGGCTTTGTTTTCTAGTGCAGACCTTGGACAATCAGCTGACTTGAACCAGGTCAGGCCAGTTGACTTCTACAGACCAATGATATTGCCTACCATATTCTGACGTCATCTCAGATAGAAAAAGAGAGGGACGAGGGGTCTTTCTGCTGGATGAGCAAAGACTTGGGGTGAAGGTCAGAGCTCCTGGGGAGAGACCAAGGCCCTCCAGCATTTTATTATCTTTTCTGGGGAAGTAGAATTTTTTTCTTATTTCTCTTGCTACCTTTTATTCTTAGTGTGTAGTTTGTATTTTATTTGGGTTTTTCTTTTTCCTCTATTCTGTTTAATATACCAAAATCTACTGAACTATGGTCTGTTGTTTGTTTGTTGGGGTTTTTTTGGGGTGGGAGGAGGGTGGGGGAGGAGGAGGGACTTTTCCTCTGAAATGCTTAATTGGCATTTTGCTAAGTCAGAACCATCCCACGTGGGGACAGAGACTGATGTGTGAAATTCCTTGGGAAGGGGGATTTGCTTACTTTTGAACATAAAAATCTCCCCTGCTCTCACTTAGTTCTTCCGGTTGCCAAAAGCAATCCTGAATGGGGTTTGAGATATTTTCCAAACTAAATAATTCTATAACTCTTATTCTCTAAAGGCCACCCAACCCAACCCCATATACATTCACATGATTCTTTTTTCTTTTTTTAAATTTATTTTATCCATCTTCAAAATATAAAATCACGGGAAATTGTGGTTAAAATAAAGAAATCTAACAAAGACATCTAAATTTCCACCATTTTCCTGGGAATTAGGACAGGAATTTGGGGTTCAAAGGGATATTCAGGAAGATTTCAGGGTTCTGTGGGGATTTGGTTTTTTTTCCTCAAAACTGGAGGTGTCCAGACCGACTGACATTTCTCCATCATTTTGCAGTCCAGTATCTGAGAGGGATTGATCTCTCAGCTCATAACACCTCAATCCCACCCCAAAATGGCTCCATGCCAACTTGAAATGACTCAATCCCATCCCCAAATGGTTTAATCCAATTTGAACTCACCTGGGGAGAGTCAGCAGCAGGAGAAGGGGTGCTACAAACCCAGGAAAATGGGGTAAAATTGGGAGGGCTTGGATGCAAATTGGGAGGGTTGCGATGGGACTTGGAGGGGAATGGGATGGGATTTGGGAAACATGAGATGTGGTGTGTGGAAAAACTGAGGGAGTTTCTGTGGTGCCCTCCTGTCCTGAGGAGGGTAATGTGAGGGAGTGTGAGGGACATGTGACATCAGCACTTGGAGTGGGAACCCACAGAGAGGGACACAGGGAGCTCTTTCTGAGGGGATCCTGCTGCTTTGCAGCTGTTCAGGGGCCTTTAAATATCTTTTGAGGGTTTTGCTTCTTTTTTTCTTGGGCTAAGTTGACCCTCTTGCAATCAGGGGCATGAGATGACTCTATTGACGGAAAAATCCTGCTGTTTTACATCTTGTTTTAGTGGTTCTAAATGGCTCCTCAGAGTTCCTCCCCCCGTCCCCCCTCATTCTGGGGGTTTCAGTGGCCCCCTGGCTCCACTACTGCCTGAGGGGGGTTATAATCCCCAATTCTGCAGTGTTGGAAGTGGCTTGTTGGGGACCCACATTCCTTTACAAGTTACCTGTAGGAGGGTGTCTCCCCTTCCTCCAGACCTGCTGGGCTGAGGCTGGGACCCCTCCCCACACAGGGAGCATCCACAGTATTTTGGGAGGGTATGGGAGTCATTGCGCACTGGGATCAGCCCAGCTGGTGTCACACAATGCCAGAATGTGATGAGTGGGAAGGGACCCACAAGGATCATGGAGTCCAAACCTCAGCCCTGCACAGGCCCATCCCCAAGAGTCACACCCTGTGCCCCAGAGCATCATCCAAACACTCCTGAAGCTCTGGCAGCCTTGGAGCTGTGCCCACTGCCCTGGGGAGCCTGTTCACTGCCCACCGCCCTCTGGGGGAAAAACCTCTTTGGAAGGTCCAACCTGACCCTGCCCTGACACAACTTCAGGCCATTCCCTGGGTGCTGTCCCTGGTCCCCACAGAGCAGAGATCAGTGCCTGCCCCTCCTCTGCTCCTGCCCAGGAAGTTGTACCTGCAATGAGTTTTCCCCTCAGTCTCCTCTTGTGCATCTCAACATACCAAGTGCCCCCAGCTGCTCCTCACACACTGCCACTACAGGCTCTTGCCCATCTTAGTTGCCTCCCTTTGATACTCTCCAATGGCTCAATCTCTTCCATCTGTTTTGGTGCCCCAAAGTGCCCCAATATTGCAAGGGATATAAATGCCAGGCCTGAGGGTTCTCAGGGGTCATTGTGACACAGGAGGGCCTCATGGATCCCAGGGGACACTGTGACACTGCAGGGAGTTCGAGAACCTAGAGGACATTGTGACACTTCAGGGCCATCTGGAACCCAGGGCACATTGTGACACTTCAAGGCCCAAAGCACACTTTGACACTGCAGGGTCCAGGGCACACTGTCACACACACACAACCAGCCAGCCCTGCCCGAGCTCGGCAGCAGCACAGAGGGCACTGCCGAACCCTGGCACCGCTGGCACCACAAGAGGAGCCCACCTGGGCCTCTCTGTGTCCAGCACCAAAGGCAGACACAGCCCTGGCACAAGGGGCAGCTGCAGATGCTCCTCACTCTGCCCAGCAGGGCACACACACGCACCCCCCGGCACAGCAGGAGGCACATCCAGCTGCTCCTGAGCCAGCACAGGGCAAACCCCTGTGCCCCTCCAGGCCTGCACAGCTCTTTCTGTCCCGCCATCACCTCGGGCAGCTGCCCTGCAGCTCTGGGGCTGCTCCCTGTCACTTCTCATCCTGAAACTGGAGGTCAGGACTCCGGCAGATCCCTTCTCTCTTCCCACTCGTGATGATGCCACATACCCTGTGGGGTGGGTGCAACAGTCACAGTAGAACAACTGGCAGCACAGGGGCAAACCCATCTGGGCTGCTGCCTTGTGGCAAAGGTATCAGCGCCCAGGTGGAGCACCTGCAGTGAAGGGGTGTCCTGGGGATGCTCCTGTACCCAAGAGTCAGGCCCTGAAGAACAGCAGAAAAACCAGCAGGTGGCTCAGGCTGCTGCCATTGAAGGGGCTCAGGTGCCTTGACATTGGCAGCACAAGGGGGAATTATTTCTGGCTCCCTGGGCCCAGGAAAACCTCGGGCCATCAAGGCAGAGATGGAACATTTGGATGGGCTTGTGATTGAGGGGTGGGCTTAGTAATGGGCATTGTTGCACAGGGTATCCATGGATGTGAAATGTGCTGCAGTTACACAGGCCAAGCAGGTGGAGCCTCTCTGGGATGGAGGACAATGGTTAGAATAGAAATAAGGGCAGACCTTGCAGACTGACTGGATCACACTGCCCCAAAACGTTCACAGCAAGGGCCATATGCTTATGGTAGTGGAAACAAGCACAGGAAGACTGGAAAGATCCCCTGTGTCCCATGGCACTGCCTGGAACTCTGTAGTGGGCCTGGAAGAGGAAATCTGATGGTGACATGAGACCCCTGAAAAAGTTGAATCGGACCATGGAACCCCTTTCCAAAAAAACCCTGACAGACATCTGGGCCAAAGAACCTTGCCTGAGTGGGTGAATCCCATGCCCTGCCATGCAGCAGCCTCTGGGAAGATCCAAGGGTGCAATGGACAGGGAAAGGGCACACGGAGAGCAGTGGGTGGTGGGACCTGCAAACATTGGGATGCACGTTTAGGAAAGGCCACCAGGTCAGTCCACACTGGGGGAATCTGACAATAAGATTGGGCCTGCCCAATAAAATTATTTAGGTCATGTAGAAGGGGATAAAATTCCTGTAGTGCCCATTTCAACATGCTAGGAAAAACAGTCTGAGTTGTCTGTGTGGGGCTTCACCTCCAGCTGCGCCCCAAACCAGGACACCAGGGAGTTCTCCCTGCAGGCACAGAAATGCTCCCTTGCTCTTCTCCAGGACATCCCCTTCCCCAGGTGAGTGTGTCCACTCCATCCTGAGCAGTGGGTCCTGGCTCCCACCCTGTGATCCCTGCAGGGCCCTGAGCTGGAAGTGCTGCCCTGCAGAGGGAGAGGCTGTGCTGTCCTGGGGCCATATCACAGGTCCAAAGGGAAAGAAACTTGAGGAAAAGCAAAGGACAGAGAGGAATGAAGACAGACTCCTCTGACAAAGTCACACCAGTTTTCAGATAAATGTCCCCCAGATAGAAATGCATTTCCTTCCTCTGGTCAGTGCTGGCTGAGGGTGGTGTGAGCAGCAGGAGCTCTGCCCATGTGCTGCCAAGGCCTCAGCTTTGCTCTGCTGCTCTGGGGACATGGAGCTTCTTTGTGACAGCTCTGACCATCATGAGGCAGGTCAAATGTAACCCACCTTTTATAAAAATATCACCCTTTTTGCTCTAACTCTGCAGCAGAGAGTCTGAACATGTCCTTGGAATAATTTTCTCTGTGTTTTTATATTTTCAACCACAATTCATTGAGAATATTCTACTTAAGGTTATGAATTTTCATGCTTTTGACTGAAAATATGAAAAGCCTTGAGAGAAGACATGAGGCAAAGAGGCTCGGGTCTCTGTGTCTTAGAGCAGAGCCAGGAGAGCTCCAGTGTTCATCACTCTGTTTCCCATCTGCTCTGAGCTTTCCCTGGTGCTGCATTCACATTGAGTTCACACAAATAAATCTTGAAAACCATAACCCCACAAGTGTCTGTGCAGTGCTGAGAGCAGGGCAGTGCTGCTTCCAAGGGCAGATCTGGAATACCTCCTCAGTGCCAGAGCAGAGGTGAAGCTGGGATGGACAGAGCAAGATAAGAGGCTTCCTGGAGAGAAGTCCCTGGTTTATTCACCTATTTGAGATTCAGATTTCAAGTTTATGTGCCTTCTCCAGAAATCAGATATTAATTTGTATGTGCTATTTCCCAGCCGGACATGGCAGGCCAGAGAATTGAAAGAACAGGATGCTTTCCTTCCACGTAGGTCCTGGTTTAATGTCCTCCCTGAAATGTGCCTTGGGAACTCTCTGGGGTTGATGTGGGTGCTGTGAGCAGTCCCAAGCCCTGCAGCTCTCCCTGAGCGAGGCAAGGAGACCTTCCAGGGGCTGCTTCTTCCCCACAGCCCTTCACCCCAGCCCTGTCAGCAGCTCCCTGGGCCGGCTGAGAGCTGTCCCTGGCAGGCAGCAGAGTCCCTGTCCCAGCACAGCACCCTGGACTGCAGGACCCTGCTCTGCCCCACAGCCCTGGGCAGCCCTGGCTGCACCCCCCAGCTCCACAGCTATTCCACAGTGCCCCCCAACAGCCCCCTCCTCACACATCCCATCATCTGGGGCTGGGCCAGCTTTAGTAGATGCCTCCAGGAGCTCCCCAGGGCAGTGGGCACAGCCCCAAGGCTGACAGAGCTCCAGGAGGCATTGGATGATGCTCTGGGGCACAGGGTGTGACTGTTGGGGCTGGGCCTGTGCAAGGCTGAGGGTTGGACTCCATGATCCTTGTGGGTCTCGTCCCCCTCAGCACATTCTGGCATTCTGTGACACCAGCTGGGCTGGTCCAGGTTCACAAGGAGCTCCATACCCCCAAAAGAACTGTGGGTGCCTCCTGTGCGGGGAGGGGTCCCAGACCCACCCCAGCAGGCCTGGAGAAAGGGGGGACACCCTCCTGCAGGTGGGATTTACATCCAGTGTGGGCCCGTGACAAGCTTCTTGTAACACCTGAGAATTAGGGGATTATAACCCCCCTCAGCCCCCAGTAGAGCCAGGGGGTCACTGCAACCCCCAGAATGAGGGGGGACTCCCAAGAGCCATTTATATCTCTTAAAGACTGGGCAAAACCAGCAGGATGCTCCCCCAGTTAGGGACATATCACCACCTCAAAACTATCTGTCCTAGGTTGAGCTGGCAAAACACCAACTGTCCAGGACAGAGTGAAAAGGGTTCCTCCTCCCCCCAACCAGCCAAGGGAAAAAGAAGAGGGAGAGGAAAAAAACCCTCAAAGCAGGTTTATGCTGAAACTAACTACATGTATTTGTACAGAAAAGAGAAAATTAAGAGAAAACCACAATATAAACCACACACACACACAAGTTATGCACAATAAGAAATAATTTCCCACTTCCAAGTAAACAAAGCCCATTATTCTAAATTCATAAGCACTCCAAAAGACACTCAGCAAGAAAGAGAAAGTATAACAACAAAATATTTCTACTTCTCTGAATGCAAACAAAATGCAAGCAGAGGCAAAAGGAGCAGGGCCTAGCATAGTAGAGAGCTGCTAGATGTCCTCCTCTTAGTGCAGCCATGATGGAACTAACTAAGCCACTCCCACACACTGGATTTTATACCCTTTGAGATGATGTAGTATGGTATGGAATACAATATTATTGGCTGGAAGAAGTCAGCTGTTAGCTAGCTCAGCCCAGCTTAAATCAGCTGACAATCCTAGGCCTAGCTGAACTTTAAAACTTAGATTTAGGCCCACCTGGCTAAACCCATAACAGAGGGTTTCACTTCAGACCCTAAACGAAAAAGCCAAAAGATGTTTATAGCCTCACAGAATTGGTGGAAAGTAGCAGGATTTTCCCCAAAACAACCTCTCTGTGTCCCTTCCATTTGAGGTCCCACTCCAAGTGCTGATGTCACACGTCTCCCACACTCCCTCACAGTGTCCCCCTCAGCATAGGAGGGAACCCCAGAAGCTCGTCAATCTTTCCAGACCCTCCATCTCCCATATCCCAGTCCCCAACCCATCTTTAGAAAAGATCTCAAACACCATTCAGGATTGCTTTTGGCCACCAGAACAACAAAATAAATGGAGGAGGTGAGATTTTTAGCCTCAAATGTCAGCAAATCTCTTCTTCCCAATGAATTTCCAACACCAGGCTGTGTCCCCATGTGTGATAGTTTTGACTTGCCCAAATGTCAAATAATCACTTTGGAGGCAGAGTCACCTCTTGTCCCCACAAAAAACAAAACAGAGGCTGCAGTTCAGTATGATATGGTATATTAAATAGAAGAGAATATAAAATAGAAACCAAATAAAATAAAACTACACACGAAGAAAAAAAGTAGCAAGAACAAACAGAAAATAAATTTCTATTTCCCCAGTAAAGATGAGGAACTTCCAGAGGGCCTTGGTCTCTCTCCAGGAGCTCTGATCTGACACCAAACTCCTTGTTCATCCAGCAGAAAGGAAGAAAAAGTTCCCTCCTCCAATTGCAACACCTGTTTCTCCACAGACACAGCTTTTAGTCAGCCTTTAGTAAGGCTTTGAGAGGCTTCTACCTCTGTTGTTAATTAGAGCACTTGACAGCATCTAATTTTAGGATTTTTCTTTGATAGTTTATTTCATAGTCCTCCTGGTCAGGGGTTACAGCTACTGGAGGAGTCATGGAAAGGAGGGAAGAAAGGTCAAAGGCTGAACTATGTTTACATTGAGGCAATTTATCTGTCTCTGCACAGATATTACAAATTAAGGAGGAACTTTACAGAACTATTTTTCTACACGATTGCCCACAATTTTAAAACCTACACACACCATCCAATCTAACAACACTCTGCTACAGGTAAATATTAAGTAATATATATTTCACAAAATTGCTGGGTCCAAGCAGTCTAATTTATCATATTTTTAACTTTATAAAAAGACATCTTAAGGTGTGTCCTTCCACAGAGTTTCTGCAGCTTCTTTTCTCACTTCTGCACCAGCTCAACCTCTCCAGACAAATTCCATTCTTATCTTAGAAGGTGGCACCTGGAAATTTGTCCTTGGTTCCTTAGCCTGAAAATGTGTGTGTTCCAACATCCTCGCTCTCTTTTCATATCTGAGATGATGTCAGATTATGGTCTGGAACACCATTGGCCAGTAGGAGTCAGCTGGGCTGACCCAGCTTGAGTGAGCTGATAGTCCAAGGCCTGCTCTAAAAACCAAAGCCTAAGTCTGGGCCTAACTAAACCCATGACAGATATAAATTGGGCTCCGTTCCAGAGCCCAAAAGATTGGCATTCCAAGGATGTTTATTGTGGTCCTGAGAACTTGAAAGGCTGCGTGAGTTGGGGAAGGGATTAGTGTGAAACTGGGGATTTTAGGGGCTATTGAAGAGAGTTGATGTGGGATTAAGTGAATTTGGGGCAGAATTAAAAAAGGATTTGGGGTGGAAATAGGGATTTCAGGTGAAATTAGTGAGGATTTTAGGCTAAATTAGGCAGATTTGGGAAGAAATCAAGGATGTTATAGGTGGAATTAAGTGATATTTCCTTGGACTTAAGGCAATTTTGTGAAAAAACTAAGGAAATTTTGTTTGAATCTTAGGGATTTAGGGAGAAATTAGGAGGATCTGGGATGAGATTTTGAGGGTTCTAGGAAGGTGTTATAGTTTGGGCTGGCAAAATGCCAACTGCCTGGTACCCAGTCAAAAAGTCCACTCCCAGAGCAGGAGAGTGAGGGAAAACAGCAGAAACAAGGCTTTAAACACAGTGAGGTTTTTATATTTATACAGAGAAGAGGAGAGCTTAACACAGAATATGAAATAGCACATGGTGACAGGAAACAACAACAGGCTCACCGAGGTCGCCCCAGCTAACAGGTGAAACTCCAAACCAACCAAACCTCCTCCCCAAAGGAAACCTCCCAGCAAGAGGGAAAGAGGAATTAACAGGAATATGCTCACGTCCCCGGCTAAACAGGCGTGCCGACCGGCAGGAGGGCCTGACATCAGCAGTCAGGGAGCGGGAACCGTCCTGGTCAGAAGCATGGACCAAAGAGAACAGAGACTCCTCCCACCTTGCTTGTTATACTCCCCGACACTTCCTGATGATGTCAGATGATATGAAATACCTCTATGGCTGCTTAAGTCAGATGATACCTGTCCCCTCTAATCTGTGTCACAACCTTCGAGGCCTGCTAAAAACTGAGGCCTACATGGGGACCTATGCTGACTAAAGCCAAAACCACTACAGAAGGATTAAGAAAATTTGAGAATTCAGGAAATTGGGGTAGAATTACAAGGCTTGATGCCACCAGAAGAAACAATGCATTGAAGAAGGTGAAATATTCTGCGATGTAAAGGCAACAACTCTGCTCTTCCCCATGTTTCCAACATTGGTCTGTGTCCTGATGGAGGTTCCTCTCCCTGCGCTCACCCCAACACCAGAGAGAACCAGGAGGACATGGAGATCACCAGCCAGGTGTCTTCCCAATGCAGATAATTAGGAATGTGGGTCTCCACATCTGTAGCCAACATGGGTCCGCCAATGGGTGATGGAGTTGGAGCAGCGGACAAAGCTCTTCCCGCAGTCGGGGCACTGGTTGGGCTTCCCTTACTGGTGGGTCCGTTGGTGTTGGATCAAATTAGAGCTGTGGGTGAAGCTCTTCCCACACTCATCACACTCCTAAGGCCTCTCCCCGGTGTGGATACGCCGGTGGGTGTAGAGGTGGGAGCTGCTGTTGAATCTCTTCCCGCAGTCGGTGCAGGGGAAGGGCCTCTCCCCTGTGTGTGTGCGCTTATGCCTGAGCAGGTGTGAGCTGGTTCGAAATCTCTTCCCACACTCAGAACACTGAAAGGGCCTCTCCCCAGTGTGGATGTTACGGTGCCTGATGAGGTGGGAGTTCTGGTTGAATCTCTTCCCGCAGTCGGTGCAGTGGAAGGGCCTCTCCCCAGTGTGTATGCGCTGATGCATGAGGAGAACTGAGCTGGTCTGAAACCTCTTCCCACACTCCAAACACTCATAGGGCATCTCCCCAGTGTGGGTCATACGGTGGATGATGAGATCAGACTTACGGATGAAGCCCTTCCCACACTCCCCACAGTTGTGAGGCTTTTCACTGCTGTGGATGTGCTGGTGGGTGATGAGGCTGGAGCTCTGGTTGAAGCCTTTCCCACATTCCCTACACCTGTAGGGCCGTTCCCCAGTGTGGATGTGTTGGTGCTGGATCAGGACAGTGCTGGTGCTGAAGCCCTTCCCACATTCCAAACACTTGCAGCGCTTCTCCCTGGTCTGAAGCTGCTGCTGCATCACCAGGTCGGAACTCTGGCTCAAGCTCTGACCATCTTCCTGCCTCTCGTTGGTACTTTCCTCCTTGGAACAAGCAGGGTTGGGTTTCGATATCCTCCTCCTGCGAGATCTCCTTGGCTTTTCATCCCTGTTGACTTCCTGTGCTGTGGAGCTGTTCAAAACAGCCTCTGCCAGGAGGTTCTGCTGGGGGGATTTGTCCTCTGTGCTCTCCATGCTCAGCTCGGGGTCTGGGGCAGGAAGGAACAAGGACACTCACGGCATTTGCCTCCGGCCCTCAGGGAAGGCCAAGGACATTCCCCCAAACCCGGCCCCGGCAGGACGGCATCGACAGCGGGGTTGTCCTGCAGCCGGGGCCATGCTGGGCTGGAAGATGCGGCACAAGAGAGAGGCAAAGGGGCACTGACTTCCTCCTCACCTGCCCGGGGGTCCTGTGCCATCTTCCTCTTCCTTGCAGCCTCCTCCTCCATCTAGCCAAGCTTTGGGAAGGAGAAATTCTGTTTTCTGGGGAAAAACAAGGTGTGACTGCATTGGGTGGGGGCTCCTCCTGCCAAAGACCATCTCTAGAACTCACTGAGCTTGTTGTGTCCATAAAAATCTCCAAAATTCCAAGATTTGGCCAAGAAAACACAGAGAGGAACTCCTCCTCTTTGGCTTCTCCATTTTGGAGCTCTGAGGGTACCCCTCCCCCTGTCCTGGCTGTTGGGGGTCTCCTGTCTATTCAGGATCCTCCCTCTCCAGGCTGCCAGGGCTCCAGAAACCCCCTGCCCGACCATTCCCAGGTTTCCTGTCCCCACACCCCTTAATTCTAGGACTCCAGGACAACTCTGACCTCCCTTTTACACCCATCCCACTCTCCCTTTTCCTTTACACTGCCATTCCCTGGACTCCCCTTCTCTGGGCACAGGGACACCCTGGACCCACCAACTACCTCTCTTCACCCCAGTCCTGCCTTTCCTTCACCTTGGACCCCTTCTGATCGCCCCCTCACAGGCACTGGGGTGCCCCTGCACCCCCTTATACTGCACCAATACCCCTGCAACACCATTTCCTGGCCATTCCACCTCTTCCAGTCCCCACAGCTCCTGGTTTTTTTTCATTCTGGGACCCCTGACACCCCCACTCTTGAATTTCCCAGACCACAGACACCCCCCTTCCCCCCCCGCTTTTTGGAACACTGGGGGATCCCTTGAATCCCTTTTTCTGGACACTCTGGGTCTCCCTATCCCATGATTCCCCTTTCCCCAAAATTGGGGACCACTGGACCCCCTTTCCTGGGCAGAGAGTCTCCCTGAACCCCCCATTTCCCTTCTCCAAGCAACTACATCCCCCCTTCCTTGGACCTGTGCCCCCCTGAAAACCCCCTTCCCCAGCACTGTGTCCCCCCTGCACAACAAAGATTCAGCCCCAAAAAAGCCTCCCAGAAGTTCCCGCTCTCTGGTCTCTCCACTCTGGGCTTTGGGGAGTCTCCCCTAATGGGGTTGCTGGGGGACCTACATGTATTGGGGGTTATCCCTCTCCATGCTCCCTGTTTTAGTGTCCCAGGGGGGTCCCCGAGCACCCCGAGCAGAGACTCAGGGCAGAAGCCGCCCCTGGGACCCTCGGTATTCCTTGCAGGGGTTTGGAGGGCCCTGGAGTTGTTTTGGGAGGACTGGGAGGGAGTTTTAGGGGGATCCTGGGGTAGTTGGGGTAGGTCTGGAAGTGGTTTGGGGGACCTGGTGTGGTTTGGAGGGATTGGGAGAAAGATTAGGGGGGTTTTGAAGTAGGCTAGGAGGTCCTGGAGAGGTTTAGGGTGGTCTGGGTGGGGGTCTGATAGGAGGTTGAGGGAACTTGGGCAGGTCTGGGTGCCCTAGAAGTGGGTTGGCGAGTCCTGCAGTGGTTTGGGGGATCTGGGAGATGAATTTAGGTGGGTACGGGGGAATTTTAGGGTTCCTGGGCGGTTTAGACGGTCTGGGAGGTGGCTTAGGGGGTCTCTCGGGTGTTTGGGGTGGCCCGGGGTGTCTCAGGAGCTCCGGAAAGTTCAGGACGAGATTTTGGGCATCCTGGGGATCCAGGGAAGTTTGGGGCTTCCCGGATGGGGGCTTTGGGAGTCTCAGGGGTATTTTCGGGGGGCATTTGGGGTGTTTGGAAGCGCATCCCGGGGTGGGGGGAGGGGCTTACGCGGCTTCTTCACCTGCACGGCCAACACGGCCCTGGAGGGATCCCGGGGGTCTGTGAGGGTTGGGCGGATCGTGAGAGAACGCCAAAATCCGCCCCGAGGCCCCGAATGCCCCCAAAATGATGCCAAATTTTCACAGAAACGACTCGAAACTCGCTGCCATTTCATAACTCTCCAGAAGCGCCGTCGAGTCCCGCCCTCCGTCTGCACTGCCTTTGATTGGTCGAATTGTCTGCCCGTCAACTCCTGCAGCCAATCAGCGTCCAGAAATGCACCGGGCGGTAACGGGGCATGGAGTCCGCGCCATTTTGAGACTGTCCCGTACTACAACTCCCGTCATGCACCGCGCCTCGTTCTGGCCAATCACAGTCGGGGCTACAACTCCCGTCTCCCCCGCGCCCAATCGGGTCGGTCCCAGCCGGTTTGCAGCCCCCCAAGTGCCCTCCGGACCCCAAACTGCCCCAGAAGTGCCCCCAGGACCCCCAAGTGCTCCCCCAATACACACTCAGGAGCCCCAAATCACCTCCTCGGACCGCGAAGTGACCCCCAAGTTCATCCAGGACTTACAAGTGACCCCTAAAATCCTCTTTGGACACCCAGATTCCGTTGCTGGACACTCGAGTGACCCCCAAAGGTTCTCTTGGATACCCAAGTTCTTTCCTAGTGCCCCATAAGTGCCCCTCAGACCCCAGTGGGACCCTCAATTGCCCCCCATGTGCCTTCCGGGTCCCCAAATCCACCCCAACCTCCTCAAAGCCCCCCAGCCCTCCCTTCCCACAGGCCCCTTTCCCGGGACTTGGAGCTCCAAAGGGGCACTTGGGGGGCTGGGGGGATTTGGGAGCACTTGGGGGGCTGGTGGTTTGGGGAAGGGATTTCGTTTGGAATTTAGGGAATTTAGAGTTGAGTTCAGTGGATTTGAGGTTAAATTGGGAGAGTTTGGGTGGAAATAAAGGAATTTGGATGGAATTAAATAATCCTAATGTGAATTTAAGGGGATTTTGCTGGACTTTTAGGGATTTGAGATGAAATACTTGGGATTGTAAAAGGGATTAAGATATTTCTGAGTGAAATTAAGAGATTTCGGGTGGAATTAGGGACACTTTGCAAAGAAATAAGGAAATTTTTGATTAAATTAAGAGGATTTGAGGCGGACATTTAGAGATTTGGGAAATTTGAAGTGGAATTAAAGGAACTTTGAGTGCAATAAATGGTATTGGGGGATTCCAGATGGAATTAAGGAAATTCTGGGTGACATTAATGTTGATCTTCAGTAAAATTATGGGGATTTAATTACAAATTGGGGATTTGGGAAGAAATGGGAGAGATTTTTTGATGAATTAAGGGAATTTTGGATGGAATTCAGGGGATTTGGGGTAAAATAAGCAGAATTGTGATGGGTCTATAGGGATTTGAGGTGGAATTATGGAAACTGTGGGTAGAAACATCATGGTATGAGGTGAAAATTAAGGCATGTTTTGGTGGAATTCCTGAATTTTGGGTAGAAGTAAGGTGACTTTTTGTGAAATCGTGAGGATTTGGGGTAAAACTGGGGGGATTTGGGATGAAAATCTGGGGATAATAATAGGGATTCAGAGACTTTTGAGTGCCATTAAGGAATTTTGGGTGGAATTAGAGAGCTCAATGGCACCAGAAAAAATGATGGAATGGAGCAGGTGAGATTTCTGGGGGTGTAAACTCAACAAAACTGCTCTTCCCAATGAATTCCCAACTTCTTTTTCTTGTGATGGATGGTCCTGCCCCTGCACTCACCCAAGTGCCCACAGGGAACCAGGAGGGTGTGGAGACCTCCAGCCAGATATGTTCCCAACGTGGGTCACTGGGAATGTGTCCCAATGTGGGTCACTGGGAATGTGGGTCACAAGGTTGTTCCCAGTGTTCCAGGTTCAGGAGGATTCCCAGCACAAAATAAAAGACACTAAAACAGAGCTGAGGTAACAAAGCAAATTTATTGCTGAGGAAAGGAAATGGATCCTGTCCCTTGGCACACAAACAGCACATCCCCAGCCCTGCAATCTCCCCAAGCCAATGGATCCTGTTCCTTGGCACACAAACAGCACATCCCCAGCCCTGCAATCCCCCCAGGCCAATGGATCCTGTTCCTTGGCACACAAACAGCACATCCACAGCCCTGCAATCCCCCCAGGCCAATGGATCCTGTTCCTTGGCACACAAACAGCACATCCCCAGCCCTGCAATCTCCCCAGGCCAATGGATCCTGTTCCTTGGCACACACACAACACATCCCCAGCCCTGCAATCTCCCCAGGCCATGGGGCAGGAGCAGCAGGTGCAGCGGCACTGTCGGCAGGGCAGGCAGGCAGTGCCCCTTCAGGCCCTGCCCTGCACCAAACCAGGCCCAGCTGGGCCTCCTCACCCCCAGCCCAGCCCACCCCTCCTGGCTCCTCTCTCTGCAGGGCAGCTTTGCCAGCTGCAGCACCAGCCCCTGCGTGCCCATCGCACCAGCCCAGGCTGCAGCAGCTCAAGGGGCTGACTCCAGGACAACAACGGCTCTGCCCGTCATTCTTCCTGGGGAACAGCCCAAGCTCTCAGCACTTCCAGCTCACACTGATGGCTCTTTCTCCAGGCCTCAGTTCTCCACAGGCCACATCGACGAGCACAACTACAGACCAAACATTGCAGGCCCAGACAGGACTCTGGTCCCTGACACAAAACCTCCTCAGAATAAAAAGCTTCCTCTGCTTCTACCGCTCCCAGCAGAGCCCAGAGCCAGTGAGGACCTGCAGTGGGATCATACTGGGAGCGAGGGAGGATGCAGCTCTTCTTCTTCTGTTCTCCCTGCTCTGCTTTTAATGCTCTGCCTCAGCTGCAGGTCCCCCACATCCCTCTGCTCAGTGAGGAAACCTCCCAAGGCTCTCTGGGAGCCCAGAAAACCCACAAGGTGCCTCTTTGTTCACTTGTCCCAGCAAAGCTGCAGAGCCTCGGAGCTCAGTCCCTCCCTCTCCTGCCCTGAGATGCACCCAGAGCTGTCCTGGGGATTGGGAGACGTGAAGCCAAGCCCTGGGGATGTTTGGAGTGATCTCAGAGGAGGCTGCATGGCCTCTCCTGCCCTGCTGAGCAGGTGAAGCCCTGAACAGTGTCCATGGGCACTGGCTGTATTTTCCATCCTTCCCAAGGAAATGGGGTGAGAAGAACAAAACCTGCTGGTGCCAGCACTGTGCCCCAGGCTGGGGGTGGGCAGCAAACTCTCTGGAGAGCAAAGCATTTGGTTAGGGCCAGAAGCAGCTCAGGAAAAGACACAGAAGGTCCTTTTTATCCCCAGAATTTCCTGCAGGGAAGGGATCCAGCCCCATCAGGTATATTGGCCCCTCCAAACCCGTCCCCCCAAGCAGAGCCCCCCTGGGATGGGGCAGATGGGCCGAGGGACATCACTCACCGGGGCCCTTCTGGAGCACAGCAGGGCTGGCACAGATGGTGGTCAGTGCCCTGTTCCTGCCCCCGGGACATTGGGATCCGGGATAATGGAGAGTTTGGCCCCTCTGGAGCAGGAGCAGAGCCCGGCAGGGGGGTGGGCTCGTGTCCCTCCAGGCTCTGAGTCGCTCTCCATGTTTCACCGTGGCTGTAGGAGCCACAAAGAACCACTGCTGAGGATGAAGCTGCTCCAAAGAGTGTGAAGGGGCTGGGGGGGGAGAGAGGAAAGTGCTGAAAGGGCTCCTGGAAGTATATCCCACACCTCCTCCTCCTCCTCCTCTTCCTCCTCCTCCTCCTTCACTGCCATGCACTAATATAGATATTATAATGTGGATATAATATATATTATGTATTATCTATATTATTCTATCTTTATTATACTTACTAAGATATTAAAATTTTATTAGAATATTATTAAATATTATTTTTAAACAGTGTATTTAAATTATTTATTAAATAGTCTTGGCATAATCTCTTTATTTTTAATTGTATATTTACTATATTTTCATTTTAAATTAAACCTTACTTAAAATAGTTTAATTCTACTTATTTGATTATATTTCCATTTCATAATTTTATTATTCAATTCTTTGTTTATTTTGATTATACCTTAATTGCAAACTTTATTTTATTAAATTTTATTTATTTATTTGTGTTTATTTATTTATTTATTTATGTGTATTTTTATTTATCTATTGTAATATTTTTTGTTATTCACTTAAATCTCTAATTGAGCTCCACTTATTAAATCTATTCTTAATAAAATTATTAATTATTAAACTGTTGTTGATTAATTATCATCCCACTCTACCCTGTGCCCCCCATGTGCCACAGAATCGACCCCACTGTGCCCTGTGCCCCCAGCCCCTGCTCTGCAGAGCGTTGCCAGAGGAACAGGAAACCTTTGCACAGACCCCTAAAAACTCAGGGAGAGGGATCAGGGCACAAAATGGGGCTGAAATGAAGCAAAGCTGCTTTTTATCCCAACAGGCCTTGGACAGTCCCACCTGGGGGGTGCTGGGTGTGTTGTTCACCTGTCTCCACTCCTGCCCTGCCCTCATTCCAACCCACACTGGCTGCAGGTTCCTGCCTGGAACAGCCTTGGGCTTCTCCTGACAAGTGGAGGTGACCAGTTGTTCCAAACATCTCTCTGGGGAGAGTTTCATGGGATGCAAAGCCACCGAGGAAATGGGAATCCCAAATCCATGGGGCACAAGTGTCTCTGTGCCCTGAACACCACCCCAAAACCTCCTCACCCCCCTGCCCACCTGAAAACCCAGGACTTTGGAGTCCTTTTCCAGCCTTCTCCTCCCTATTTCCCATTTGTGTCTCATTCTGGAGCACCACCAGCTGACAGTGCTGACCTTCACAGCTTCTCTTGCCATCAGCCCAGTTTCCCAATTCCTTGCAGAGCCAGGAGCTGAGGGAGCTCAGGGGGTGCAGCAGCCTGGGACACAGGGCTGGAGTGGAGCACCTGGAAGCTCCTGGAATGGGCTCAGTTTGCAGCCCTTGGCAGGGCTGGGAGTCGGTGGCCGTGGGAACCTCCAGCCCTCGGCTCCTCCCTCAGCCCCATCCCTCCCCTCCCAGCTGGGTTGGCTCCCCTGGGGCTTCCTGGGGCTGCTTTTGGCCACCAAGGGAAGGCTCTTGGAGGCAAAATTGTAATTATTCTGGAGCTTTTCCAAGTCTTTCCCTGCTTTTTCAAGCCCAGATCTCATTTTAGAAGCCACCAAAATGAAGTTTCCCCATGAGTTTGGAAACCTCAACACGGGGATGGAGAAGCAAATGGACCCCAAAGGTAAGAGACCCAAAACTCTTCCCAGAGCCTGAAATAACCATTTTTCTGCACAAATACACTCCCTGTGACATTTTCTGGTTGGAGAAGGTCCATCCCCGGATGTCTCAGATTGGCACAAACTGTTTCCCTGGCCTTGACAAGTCCTGAGAGTGACACTGACCTCGGACACCCTCTCACATCGTGACTGAGGTGAGTCTGGCCCCAAAAAATGGCACCAGCCAGGCCTCTTATCTGTTTTTTAAAAACATATTTCTACATTCTGCAGCCTCCCCTGTGCCTGGGGAAATGGGGCTGAGCACAGCCAGGGCAAGGGGCTCACTGGGAATGCAGAAACACCTGCGGGGTCAATGCTTGGGCCAAACAGGAGGAAAACTGGTGGAAATTCATTACATTGACTTAAAAAGCTTTTAATTGAGGTTCTTGATATGAGGTTGAAGCATATGAGGGGCTGGAGCTCTGCAATCACAGGCAGGTGAGCAGGAGACAGGTGCTATTGAGTGCTTCTTCTTCAAAATATGGGCTGGGAGGGACTTGAAATGGCTTTTGCTGTTGGGTTTGACCCAATCTTTGTCCTCTTTGATCCCCTGACAGGAGTTCTGACCTGGATCACAGGGATGGCCTCACTCCCACTGGGAAGGGATGAGTCTGGGATTTGATTGAATTTTCTTCTCCCCTCCCCCAAGTGTCATTTTGCACCCCCCACACTCACATTTTCACCAGGTTTGAGACACTTGGACTATTTCATGAAACAACCACCAATTCCCAGCCTTGTCCTCTTTTTTTTCTTTGTGTTTTTGGGTGTTAAGTCCAGTTTTGGGCCAGCCCCAGAACCCTCCAGCAGTACTTGTTAAAAGAAGTATACTGACTTTTTTTTCTCATGTATCCAAAACCTGAGGAAAAAACAAAAAAAGAGAAAAAAATCAGGAAACTGCTCCAGTTTCTTTCAGCAGCAGGAAACAGGACAAAAGAGGATAAGCCCAAAACCACGGGGAGCCCACAAGGGAGCAGGGCAAGGACTCCAACCCCTCTCCCTGAGCAGCAGCACCAACAACAACTGAGTGGGACCCCCATTCCCAGCTCCCTGCACCGCTGAGGGGGGAGGAGGCACAACTGGGAAGGAGGGAGGGGTGGGGGGAAGGGGTTTGTCGGGTTTAGTTCTACTTCTCATTCCCCTGGTTTAATTCTGGCAGTACAAATTTAATTCACACGCCCACTCGGAGTCTGATTTGTCCGAGATGGTGCTCGGGGAGGGATCTCTCCCGCTCCCCATCCCAACTCCCGAGCCCTCCGTTGGATTTTCCCTGCCCTGCCCGCTCGCAGAGGGAGGGAGAGCGGCTTTCGTGGGTGCCGCCCCCAGGCAGGGCCCCCGCACCCCCCGAGCTGTCCCGCAGTTCCCTCCTCAGCCGGCACGGATCCATCTGCTCGCAGAGCCCGGGCAGCATCTCGGCGGCTCCGCAGGGCACTCGCTGCTCCCTCCGGGCTCGCAGGGAACCCCCGGCCTCCCCTGTGCCCCCCGCAGCCCCTCCCTGCCCATCCCCTCGGAGCGCCGAGCCCGGCGGGAACGGGAATGGAGCGGCACAGGCAGCGCAGCGAGGCATGACGGGAGTTGTAGTACACGGGAATCTCAACATGGCGCGGGGCTCCGGGATCCGCCCCGACCGCTGCAGGTCTGAACGTCGATTGGCTGCGAGCGGTGACGGGCGGGCTCGATGGCCAATGGGAGTGGCGCAGGCGGAAGGCGGGACGTGGGAACACCGCGTGGAGCGGAGAGCGGCGAGTTTGGAGGGACTCGGTGCGGGTTTTGGGGGTCCCTCCTGACCCCCCACAGACTGCAAGACCCCCCGGCGCCGTGTTGGCCGTGACGGTGAAAGTCGAGAAGCCGGGTAAGCCCCTCCCCCAACCCCAGGTGCCTCCCAACAGCCCCCCAAAAACACCGCTGAGATCCCCAAAACCCCCCTGAGATCCCGAAAACCCTACCTGGGACCTCGAAAACTGCCCCAGGATGCCCCAAATCCCCTCCTGGACCTGCCAGAGCTCCTGAAAACACCCCAGAGTTCCCTTCAAAACCCCCAGACTCTCCCAGAGCCCCCTAAAAATCCTGAGGCCCCCCCGCAAACACTGCAGAGAACCTCCCAGAGACCACCAAAACACCGCAGGGACCCCCCTGAACTTTCACCCAGACCCTGTAAACCATTTCCAATCCCCAAATGACCTGCCTGATTAGGGGGAAAGGGTCACACCCTGCAGGCAGTTCTTCAGCTTTTGGGCACTTTTTAGAGAGTCAAAGCCAAGACTTTGGAGAGTCAGAGGTTTGATTTGGAAATATTGTAAATCCTTCAGTGTTTGAAAAGAGGAAAACATGACAATAACCTGGGCTATGGAAGGTGTCCCTGCCCACGGCAGGGCTTGGAAAGGGATGAGCTTTAAGGGCCCTTCCAACCCAAACAATCCTGTGATTCTGAGAATTGAGCTTGAGGAATTAGTTAAAAAACAAACTCCTCCTCTGGCCTTGGATGCATTTCCAACACCTCTGCTAGTTTAGGGCTGCTTTAGAGTTGGATTAGTCCTGGTTTAAAGCTTATTTGGGGCTGTTTATGGCTCGTTTTAGAGCTGGGTTTAGGGCTGGTTTAGTGACACATTAATGTCAAAGTTTTCAATACCTGTATAAATACCAAATTATTTTTCATGTACTCTCAGCACTCAAAAAGTCAATTTGATGCATTAATTTCTCAGTATTATATTCTTTTTTTTAGTGCTTTACAATAATATTAGATTTATATCTTATTAGAACTGCTACAGTTCCTCACCCCAGCTGAAAGCACTAAAAAGTGTGGCATTAAAAACATTCCCTCCACATTTTGGAATGGTGTCTCATACCTGTAATGTGCCAATGGAAAAGGATAATTGAGGGACTGAGTTCCAGTTTAACTTGCATATGATAAGAAGAAAACATAAAAATATGTGTGTCCTGTCTCAGGTAACTCCAACCATGAGAAGATCCAGGGTGTAAATATTAATTAGGATTAATCAATCCTCAAGCTGGACACCCAGTTACTCCTTACAACTAAGAGAAAAAACCTCAGTGGGTAAAAGCGGATTCACGAACTGTAATTTTAGACTTGGAGTCTGAAAAGTTCTTTCTATCCCAGGAAAATGTGAACAGCTGAGGGTGTGGCTGATAGAAGTTATTCCCCCAGTCCCACATCAATATTGAAAAGAATTAAATTTAAAAAATTCTGTTACACTCCAGGTCGGTCACAACAGGCCATGAGAAAACTTACCCATGCAAAGCTTTTTGGTTATAAAAGCCGGTAGAAAATGGGAGATTTATGTTGTATTATCGACAAGTCCATGTTTGTTTTCTGGGCAAACGTGGGACTTTCTGCTCCTCTGGTGCTGCTCTGCCCTCAGCCCTGGGCTTGGTGACCAAAGCAATAAAGTACCAAGGGAGATCAAACTGGTGAGCTGAGGGACTCCAGATTTTGCTGAGACTTGTCCCAAAGATCTCAAGGAGAGTTAAGGATTATTTATCTCCCAGATAAATTTGGGCACTATGTTTTTGGTAACCATTACTGTCAATGTTTTCACTACCTGTGTAAATACCAACTTATTTTTCAAGTGCTGTCATCACTTAAAAAGTCAATTTTATGTATTAATTTCTCCATAATTTTTTATGATTTATTATAGCATTTCAGAGTATTACTATAATTATATATTATTATAACCTGCAAATCAGCATTCAGAATGTCACAACACCCAGAAAAAAACCATTTGCAATGAGAAAAATTATTATTTCCTCCCTTTTTTTTCTTTTTCTTTTTTTTTTCCAGATCGCTGAGTACTTTTTATTCAGGATATTCAGTCACTATTTTCTTTCCCCACCAGACTTGTCCAATATATTTTTTAATGACTAAATCACTAATTTTGTTTTATCCACTGTTTTTGTCACCCCCTACATGTTTCAGAACATTATTTTCCGTATTTTCTAATTCTTTTGATACACAAGTAAAGCTCAGTGCAATTTTCACTAAGTTCAAGGCTTTGTAAAACAAATAATCAGAGCTACTCTGAGAGAATTGCCTTTAAAATTGTGGATTTCTGCTGAAAAATTAGTTCATTCTTAATTACCTTTAAGGTTCCTTGACCAATTGTTCCAGGGAGGGTTCATGGGGATTCCAGGCTGAAGCCACACATTGTCAAAAATTCAAGCTACAAACCTGTCTCAGTGTACACAAGATGTTTCTCCTTCAAGGCCCAATTCCTAATTATAAGTTCTTGTTTTCTATCACTTGGCAGGTGGCAAGGCCAGACATGGACCAAAAATAATGGCATCTCATCACACCCTAATACACAGGGGTGCCCCCTGTGCAGGCTCTCCCTTTTGCCCACTCCCCCCTCTCCAGCCTCTCAGGGGTCCCCCAGCTCTGCTATCACCCCTCTCTGCTCCTCATCTCTAGAAGTCACCAGGCATCTGGTGTCCGTGAAAAGCTCCAAAATGATGAGAGTCAGGGAAAACCCTCTCAGAAATACTAAAACTGGAAAACATCAAGATTCAGCCAAAACCCACTCTGAAATATGGAGATAAAACCAAAAAATCCCTCCCAGAAGTTCTCTTTGTTTGGTCTTTCCACTTTAGGGTTCTCGGTTTCCCGTTTCAGCTTCTGGGGGATTCACGTTTATTAGGACCGGCCTGTTCTTTTAGCTTGGCAGGTAGACCCATGTTCTCAGCTGGGCAGGTGGACCTGTTCTTTTTGTTAGGGACACAACCATCCAGCAGATACTCCCAGTCTAGCAGATAGACCTGTTCTCTCCATTGGGTACACCTGTTGTCTCCAGCGGTTAGACCTGTTCTCTCTTCTGGTTCACTGGGTAGAACTTTCAGTGCGGTGTGGAGACCTCGCTGGGTGGGGTGGATAGACCTGTTCTCTCTGTTGGGTACACCTTTTCTGTTTCCCAGTACGGCAAGTAGACGGCTCGCCCTTTCCAGCTGGTAGACTTGTTCTCTCACAGTCCACCGGGTATGTTCTCTCCATCCCTCGAGTAGACCTGTTTGCCTTTAGCCCTTTGCATCATGTTCTCCCAGGCCCGCGGGTAGACCTGTTCTCTCCCAGTCCGCGGGTAGACCTGTTCGCTCCGAGTCCCACGGGTAGATCTGTTCTCTCCCAGTCCCGCGGGCAGACCTGTTCTCCTCCAGTCCCGCGGGCAGACCTGTTCTCCTCCAGTCCCGCGGGCAGACCTGTTCTCCTCCAGTCCCGCGGGTAGACCTGTTCTCTCCCAGTCCCGCGGGTAGACCTGTTCGCGAGCAGACCTGTTCACTCTGTCCCCCAGGTAGACCTGTTCTCTTTTACCGCAGTAGGTAGACTTGGTGTCTTCGCAAGACCATTTATTTCACCCGCGGGTCTCCCTCCCTTGCCTGACCGTCCACAGGTGAACTGGGGTGGGCAGCGGACGGGTAGACCTGTTCTCTCACAGCATGGCACCCAAATCTGCTCCCAAACCTGCTGAGGCCGCCCCTCCGGGCCCGCCCTGCCAATGGGTGGGCGGGGCCGACCAAGGAACACCCCCGGGACAAGGGGCAGGGGACAGTCACGCTCCTCCTCTTCCTCCTTCTTTGTTCAGCGCTCCCAGTACACACGGGAGCTCTCGGGTGAGCGGGAGGACAGGGTGGGAAAGAGAAGGGGCCCCCCCGACTCCACAGTGCCCCCACTGCCCCACCGAGGGCTGTGTGGGCTGTGCCATGGAACACGAGAGCCGGGATGGGCCCGGCCAAAGCCCCCAAGGGCACCAGGATGTGCCGCTCCTTGGAGCCTGTGCTGGGGCTGCCGCGGGGCGGGACCGGAGCTGCACACAGGGACGGCAAAGGGCCCTGACAAAGTGCTGCGGGACCCCCGAGCCGAGCCCCGAATAGCCTGGGGGGGCTCTGGGGGGTTGGGTTATGTTCAGGGGGATGGTTGGGGCTTGAGGGACCCCAAAACTGAGCATGGAATGCCCCTTGGAGGCTATTGGGGGTCCCTGGGAGGTGTTTTTGGGGGTCCCAGTGTCAGTTCCCAGCAGAGCCCCTTGGTGGGTGGGGGTATGCGGGGACCCCCCTTGGGGGTGTTAGTGTGCGTGGGTCAGGCCCTTCATTGGCAGGATGGGGAGGGGAGACCCCAATACGCATGGGACCCTGAGCAGCCCACACAAGGGAGCCCCCCCAAACCACAAATTGGAGAGACCAGAGAGGAGGAAAGCCTCACAGGGCTTTTTGTGGGCTGAATCTTGGTGTTTTGGGCTGAATCTTGGGGGTGCAGGGAGGGCACAGTGCTGGGGGATGGCATTTTCAGACAGGCTGCAGGGCCAAGGAAAGGGGGATGTAAAGCCTTGGAGAAATGGGATGGGGGGTCCAGGGGTACCCTGTGCTCAGAAAAGGGTTCCAGGGGTCCCTGATGTCGAAGAAAGGGGGTCTTGGGGTAAAGGCACCCAGAATAGGCAGAAAAAGGGATTCAAATGGTCTCCGACTGTTCTAAAAAGGGGAGGGTGTGAGGTCTGGGAAATGCAGGAGCGGGGGTACCAGAGTCAAGAAAAAGAGGGGTGTAGGGGCTGGAGGAGGTGGGATGCCAAGGAAAGGGGCTTCAGGATGGTATTGGTGGAAGATAAGGGGGTGCAGGGGCATCCCAGTTCCTGGGAATGAGGGATCAGGAGGGTTCCGAGGTAAAGGAAAAGCAGGACTGGAGGTGGGGGGAGGTGGTTGGAGGCCGCAGGTTGTGTCTGTGCCCAGAAAAGTGAAGTCCAGGGGGTGGCAGGGTAAAGGAATAGGGAATGTGGAGTCTGGGAGAGGCAGGATGGTGTTACGATCTGCTTAAATATTGCAGACATAGCTTGGGTTCAAAATGTTTTCCCCAACAAAACTTAAAATCTATATTACCCCTAAATAAAAAAATGATGTTTATTATTAATTAAGAAATTACTTAAAAAATGCAGAGAGAGAGGGAAATAAGAACAGCTAAAAAAAACTCTAAGAGTACTTTTTAGAACCAAAGAAAAAAGTTTACCACCAAACCCAACTTTTTCTGCCAAGCTATTTTGGGTGTGTGTGTGTGTGAGAAGCGATGTTGTCTCTGTTCCTGTAGGCAGAGGTGTGGAATGCAGCTCTTGCAATGCAGATGTGCTGCTCAGTCTGTGCTGCTCTCCCTTGTGCAGCAGGGCTGCTCCTCGCTCTCTGCAGGGCTCTCGGGCCCCAAGGAGCTGTCGCTCACGGGCAGCAGCTGCGCAGCCACCCCAGGGTGAACAGGGCCAGGGCTGGGTCAGCAGGAGCAGAACTGACGCAGGGAGCAAGGCAGAGCTCAGCTTTCTCCTCAGTCTGCAGGGGCAGGCAGGCAAGCAGCTTGGGTGGTGAAGGAGGAGGGTAAGAAGGTGAGATGGGTGAGGCAGGGGGGAGGTGGGAGAGGTTCTTGGCTGTGGTTCTCTCTCTCCATTCTCCACACTCCCTACGCAGCAAAATTCCAAGGTGTTCTTTAGGAGTTTTTATGGAGTCCCAGAAAGCTTAGACATTGTTTCTACACATAGCTTGAAAATTTCATAAAAGCAGGAAACAGTTTTAGCTAAGTTATTACAAGAAGAGGATGTTTCTGTGAGTTCTCATCAGGCAAGAAGTTTGGCTGAATTTGCGGCTTGACTTGCAGGGAGCTTAGTGAAAGGCTTTGGCAGGTGACTGTTTGTAAGAGAATTCTGGCTTTCTGTGGAACTGCTGACAGAAAATTCTTGGAAAGGATGTTTATGACAGGGAAACAATGGGGGAATAATATTTCTTACATTTCTCAGTTATTGGAGTATAACAGATGAGAGGGAAAGAGGAGGCAGGGGGTTCGTGGCGTCAAAGAATGTCAGTCTGGGGGTGAGGTTATGTGGGCTGGCTGGAAATGGGGGGCTGAGGGTCCCTGGGGTCAAAGAAAAGGGGGATCCAGGGCATGGGAGAGGCAGGATGGGCAGGAAAGGGAGGCAGGAGGATCCTGGAGTCAGAGAAATGGGCGTCTGGGAGCTGGAGAACAGGGAATGGCCACACAGGGGGTCCCAGAGCCCGGGAGAAGGAGGTGCAGAGGGACCCTAATAATAATAGAGAAGGAGAAAACAATGGGATGGAGCTCCAAAGTGCCGATTTCCAGAGGCAGAAAAGTGGGGAGAGGGTGGGGAAGTGTCGCCAGGGAAAGGGATCCCGGAGTGTATCTGCTGCTCAGGGCCAGAGCAGGGACTGGGAACAAGAATTTTGGGAATTCAGGACAGTGGGAGGGGGGTTTCCCTCCCCCTGCTGCCCATCCTGTGCTTCCCAGAGCCCAGTCACTCCCAGTATGAGCCCAGTCACCTCTAGTATGAGCCCAGCTGTTCCCCCTATTTCTCAGTTGCCCACAACATAATTCTAGTTGGCCCAGTATGACCGTGATCTGTCCCAACATGGTCTCAGTGCCACCCAGTAGCCCCCAGTATAGACCCAAACACTCTGACTTGCTCCCAATTGCCCCATGTGTGGTCTCCGTTTTCTGCTCGCATAGTCCCAGTCACTCCCACTGTGGTCCCAGTCACCCCCAGTATGGTTCCAGTAACTTCCAGTCTCTGCCAATATGGTGTCAGGATGATCCCAGTTGCCCCCAGTCTGTGCCAGGAGGAACCCAAAGCTCCTGGAACACGTGGAGGACCCACCCAGAGGAAGGTCCCTCCATGTTCTGTGGCTGCAGAAAGAGCCCCGAGGAGCCGAGGGCCCCCAGAGCCACCCCAGGCAGTAGAAGGTGGTCCCACAAACCCTCCTGCTTCCCCCTCGTGTCCTCCAGCTGTGGCCCAGGTCGTCCGAGTGTTATCCCAGTTGCCTTCAACATGGTTCCACTTGCTTCCAGTATCAGTCCAGTATCATACCATTAGCTCCAAGTGTTCTCCCAGTTTTTTTCCAGTCATTGCCGGTATGATCCGAGTCACTCCCAGATAGTCTCATTATGATCCCAGTATGACTCCAGTGTGCATCCTGTTGCTCGCAATATTAACCCAGTTCCCCCCACATGCTTCCAGTTGCTCCCTTTTACCCCCACTATGGTTCCACTCACTCCCAGTATATCCCATTGGAGGGGTGGCTTTATATGTTAGAGAGTCTCTTGACTCTGTTGAACTTGAGGTCAGCAGTTACAAGGTTGAGTGTCTCTGGACCAGAATCAGGGGGAAGGCCAACAGGGCTGACATCCTTGTGGGTGTCTGTTACAGGCCACCCAACCAGGATGATGAAGGAGATGAATTATTCTACAAGCAGCTGGCAGATGTCTCAAAATTTCCAGCCCTTGTTATTGTAGGTGACTTGAACCCTCCAGATATCTGCTGGGAGCTCAACACAGCAGAGAAGAGGCAGTCTGGGAGATTCCTGGAGTGTATAGACAAGAATTTCCAGCTTCAGCTGGTAAATGAACCTACCAGGGGTGTGGCTCCTGGACACCTGCTGTTTACAAACAAAGAGGGGCTGGTGGGAGATGTAGTGGTCAGACCCTGTCTGGGGCACAGTGACCTTGAAATAATAGAATTTTCAATACTCAGGGATGCAAGGAGGGCCATCAATAAAACCTCTGTGCTGGACATCCAGATGGCAGATTTCAGCCTGGTCAGAAGACTGGTCCAGAGCATACCCTGGGAAAAAAACCTTAAAAACCAGGGGGTACAGGAGGGATGGATGTCCTGCAAGAAGCAAGTCTTGAGTGCACAGGAACAGCCTGTCCTGGTGTGCCGAAAGGGAAGCCAATGGGGAAGACATCCATCTTGGTTGAACAGGAAGATTCTGAAGGAAATCAGTGATAAAAAGAGAGATGACTGAGTGTGGAAAAAAAGGGCTGGCTATTTAGAAAGAGTTTAGGAACATAGTTGGGTACTGTAGGAAGAAAATGAGAGAGAAAAGTGCAATTTGAAGTCAGTTGGGCTACTTCTGTTAGGGATGAGAAAAATGCTTCTGTAAATATGTTAATAGGAAAAGGAGGGACAAGAAAAACCTCCATTCTTTGTTGGACTTGGGGTGGAACATAGTTACCAGAGATGAGGAGAAGTCTGAGGTACTTCACACCGACTTTCCCTCAGTTTTCACCAGTAAGACAGGTTATGGAGCAGATCACCCTGAGTGCAATCACACAGCACCTTCAGGATGGACAAGGGATTAGACCCAGCCAGAATGGGTATAGAAGGGGCAGGTCCTGTCTGACCAACCTGATCTCTTTTTATGATCAGGTGACCCACATGGTGGATGAGGGTGAGGCTGTGGATGTGTCTGTCTGGACTTCAGCAAGGCCTTTGACACTGTCTCCCATAATATACTCCTGGAAAAGCTGGTGGCCCATGGCTGGACAGGTGTCCCCTCTGCTGGATTAGGAGGTGGCTGCAGGGTCAAGCCCAGAGAGTGCTGATGAACGGGGTTGTGTCCAGCTGCTGGCTGGTCACCAGTGGTGTCCCCAGGGGTCTGTGTTGGGTCCAGTCCTGTTTAACACCTTTATTGATGATTTAGATGAGGGGATTGAGACCATCATTAGCAAATTTCCTGATGATACCAAGTTGGGAGGGACTGTCAACCTGCTGGAATGCAGGAGGGCTCTGCAGAGGGATCTGGGTAGACTGGAGAGATGGGCTGATTGCAGTGGGATGAGGTTTTACAAGGCCAAGTGCAGGTCCTGCCCTTTGGCCACAACAACCCCCTGCAGCGCTCCAGGCTGGGCACAGAGTGGCTGGAGAGCAGCCAGGCAGAGGGACCTGGGGGGACTGAGTGACAGGAAGCTCTACATGAGCCCACAGTGTGGCCAAGAAGGCCAAGAAGGCCAATGGGGTCCTGGCCTGGATCAAAACTAGCGTGGCCAGCAGGACCAGGACAGTGACCCTTCCCCTGTACTCTGTGTTGGTGAGGCCACACCTTGAGTGTTGTACTCAGTTCTGGGCCTCTCAGTTCAGGAAAAATATTGAGGGGCTGGAGCAGGTCCAGAGAAGAGCAACAAGGCTGGTGAAGGGACTGGAGCACAAGTGCTGTGGGGAGAGGCTGAGGGAGCTGGGGTTGTTTAGCCTGGAGAAGAGGAGGCTCAGGGGAGACCTTATCACTCTGTACAATTCCTTGAAAGAGGTTGTAGCCAGGTGGGGATTGGTCTCTTCTCCCAGGCAACCAACAGCAGGACAGGAGGGCAGGGGCTTAAGCTCTGCCAGGGGAGGTTTAGGTTGGATATCAGGAAGAAGTTGATTCCAGAGAGAGTGGTCAGGCATTGGAATGGCCTTCCCAGGGAGGGGTTGGATTCTCCAACCCTGGAGGTTTTTAAGGTGAGACTGGACGTGGCACTGAGTGCCATGATCTGGTGATCAAAGTGGGGTTGGATTAAGGGTTGGACTTGATGATCCCGGAGGTCTCTTCCAACCCAACTGGTTCTGTGATTCTGTGATAACAGAGCAGGGATGGTGGCAAGGCCCTGTCTTGGTAGAGGCAGAGCACAGGCCCAAGGTGAAGAGCAAAAGAGACAGAAGCTCCACCTCCTTCTCTTTTATACTTCTTGATGCTTCTTGATGCTGTCAGATGTAATGAAATACCTCTTTGGTTGCTTAGGTCAGGTGATGCTTGTCCCTTCTAATCTCTGTCACATCCTCTGGGCCTGATGAATTGAGGCCTGGCTGAAACTGAAGCTAAAACTACCACACCCCATTACATTCTATTCTCAGGCTCCATTTCTATGATATTTCAGTATAGATTTTACACACTGAGAAATGACTTAACAAAATTCCAGGGATCTTGCTTTCAACTCGACAGATCCTGGGACTGAGAGGATTCTCCTCAAATAATATTTTGGGTGTCACTGGAGTGCTCAGTGGAGCATCTGCAGTTTTGTCCCACCTCAGTCATCAATAATTGTCACCAAAAGTCATCAGGAAGAAATGAGACCCCCCATTCCCCCCTTTGGAGTGTCTGTGAGCCAGACAGTCGTTTATTCTGGGCAGAGACAGGGAGAGAATCTTTCCAGCTCCATACAAACCCTTAGAAGGCTTTTCATGTATTTATACATTTTATCAACCAAATTAACCTTTATCTTAATCTTCTAAGATAAAGTAAACAAACTTTCACAGAGAGAAAGGACTTCACAGTACGAATCTATGAGATTCAAAGTGAAGACATTTTATTTCACACAGCACATGGTTTATATAGGGTTAGGGGTACATCTTATTGGCTAAAACTATCTCACCCCAACACCCTAGAACTTCTAATTGGTTAAAATCCTATCTCTCACAAGTCCTGTGTTTGTATTATCTCATCCCGATGTTTTGAGGTCCATGTCTGGAGATCAGGAAGGCAGTTGAGACGCTCTCGTGAAAACACTTGCAAGGAGTGACCGTTTCCTAACGGACAAACAGCAGGTGTGTGTCCTTGGAGGCTGAAGTATCAGCATGATTCTCACGGAGCTGAAGCAGTTTGGATTGCTCAGAAATTAACTTTTTGCAAGCAATCTCACAACACTGAGGGGACCCCGTGGGGAGGAGCCGAGGTTGGGAGGAGAAGAACCAGCCCCAGGATGGATCAGTGGGGACTCCTGTGTGTCCCCTGTGACACTCACGTAATACAGAATTAGAAGGGAAAATTTTCCCCCACTGTTTCTCTGCCAAAAACACCCTATTGAAACGTTTTCTGTCAACATTTTGCTAAAAGCTCCCAAACAAACTTCCTGCCAGAGCATCCTGCTGGAGCCTGCCTGCCATGAAGGTTCCTGCTGTTGGGCTCGTAGCTGCCTGCCAAAAATCACGTACAAACCTTTTGGAACACCATGAAAACTCAGAGAAGGCACCTTGAGAATTCAGGGAGGGAAAAGGAAAGAGAGCAATCCGGTTACCATAATGGAAAATCTCTCCCTACTTCCCCCTCTCTCACCTCCTTATGAGGACCTGACTTTGCTCAGCCCAGAAAGGCTAAAAAACACCTTCTCCTGAGCAGCAACTCTACATATCTAAAGACAGCATTCCAAGCCTCTTGGGACCAGAGATATCTATCAAAATGGCAGAGAAACAGAAGAAAAAAAAAAAGGTAGAAACTGTTTTCCCCCACAGGGTATCTCAGCAAAAAAAGTAGCTTCTGGTGGTAAGTTTTTTCTTTCCTTCTAAAAGCAACCTTGGCTTTTCCCCTGCCTTTTTGTATCTCTTTCTGTACCTCATAACTCTCCACCAGACTGCAACTGTCAGCTGCACCCACAGGTTTTCCACTTTGGACTTTTCCTTTGGACTTGGGGGAGCCACACAGGGTTCAGCACAGGGGCTAACAAACCCCTTTGTGCTTGTGCCCCAGGGGGCTGGGTTATACTGCTGGGGTTTTGTGGGTTAAAACCAATTTTTCTCTTTCTGCCATTGCATTTCTTGTAATATTTTCATTAAGTTGTAACTCTGACTTATAATCTGCTTTGTGTTGCGTTCATTTCTCCTGCCAGTTTCCCTTTAAACCAGCACACCTCCCCACTTGGGGCTTCCACCACCCTCTGAAAGGATCTGAGCTGTGACCACCACTGGAACAGGACCACAGACACCACTGGGTGAGGACCACTGGCTTGACTGCCTGTCCCAGCAGCACAGCCTGACTGCAGTGCTGACTCTCAAGGTTCCTGCCAGGGTTTTGAGGTGTGGGGGAGGTGAATCCTATGGAAGGGGGGCCATTGTGCCTCTGTGCTGTGGTCATGTGTGTTTTATGGGAGGGGGAGGCTGGGCACTAACTTGACTGGACAGAGTGGGCTGGGCTTGGGAAGTTTCTCTTCCTGAGTTTGTTTAGCCCAGTTCATGAGTTGTTTTCAGCATTTCTTCTTGTTAAAGAGTTCGGGTTTTTCCCCCTTCCGTTTAGATGTATTTGTTCACTTTCTCTGCATTGCAGAAAACTGAGTAGGAAATCCCAGGCAGGAGACTTCTCTCCACGATGACTCCCCTTTGGAAATTATCTTAAACTGAGACACTGGTGTCTTTCTAGAGATAGATTTGAGAGTAGAAACCCACAAGCAATGTGCTAACATGTTAGTTTTCTACCCCAGAAAAGGATTTCTCCTTTCCAAACCTTAACAGGATGCAGGAAGAGGCTGCAAGAAAGAGGAAAATGCCCCGGGAGCCCCAGGCAGGTGAGGAGGAAGTCAGTGCCCCTTTTTTCCCTCTCTTGTGCTGCATCTTCCAGCCCAGCATGGCCCCGGCTGCAGGACAACCCCGCTGCCAACGCCGTCCTGCCGGGACTGGGTTTGGGGGGATGTCCTTGGCCTTCCCTGTGGGCCGGAGGCAAATGCCCTGAGTGTCCTTGTTCCTTCCTGCCCCAGGCCCTGAGCTGAGCACGGAGAGCATGGAGGACAAATCCCCCCAGCAGAACTTCACGACAGAGGCTGTTTTGAACAGTGCCACAGTGCAGGAAGTCACTGGGGAGGAAAAGCCATGGCGATCCCACAGGAAGAGGAGCTCCAAGCCAAGCCCAGAGATGTCTGAGGAGGAAACACCCAGCGTGTCCGGGGAAGGCACTCAGAGATTGAGCCAGAGCTCTGACCTGGTGGTGCAGCAGCAGCTTCACACCAGGGAAAAGCCATACAAGTGCATGGAATGTGGGAAGAGCTTCATCAACATCTCCCACTTTAACTATCATCAGCTCATCCACAGAGGGGAACGGCCTTACACCTGTGGGGAATGTGGGAAGAGCTTCAGAGCGAGCTCCCACCTGATCCATCATAAGAAGATCCACACTGGGGAACGACCCTATGAGTGTTCCGAGTGTGGGAAGAGGTGTCAGACCAGCTCGCATCTCCTCAGACATCAGCGCACACACACGGGGGAGAGGCCCTTCCCCTGCACCGACTGTGGGAGGAGATTCAATGACAACTGCAGCCTCATCAGGCACCGTCGTATCCACAACGGAGAGAGGCCTTATCTTTGTGGGGAGTGTGGGAAAAGCTTTAGGCGGAACTCTGAGCTTGTCATCCACCAGATGAACCACACTGGGGAGAGGCCCTACGAATGTTCCGAGTGTGGGAAGACGTTTCAGACAAGCTCAGCTCTCTACAGGCATCAGCGCATACACACCGGGGAGAGGCCCTTCCCCTGCTCCGACTGCGGGAAGAGTTTCAATGTCAACTTCAGCCTCCTCAGGCACCGGCGTATCCACACTGGAGAGCGGCCATACAAGTGTGATGAGTGTGGGAAGAGTTTCACCAACAGCTCTAACTTGACCAGACACCAACGCACCCACCAGTAAGGGAAGCCCAGTTTGTGCCCCAAATGTGGGAAGAGCTTTGTCTGCTGCTCCAACTCCTTCACCCATCACCAGAGCCACGTTTTGAACAGAACTCATGAACCACATTCCCAGTGATCCACGTTAGGAACACACCTGGCTTGTGTTCTCCTCATCCTCCTGGTTCTCTGTGGGCACTTGAATTTACACAGGGGGAGGAACATCCATGGTGTCAAGGGTTTAGTTAGGCCCAGATTCAGGCTTTGTTTTCTAGTGTAGGCATTGGACAATCAGCTGACTTGAACCAGGTCAGGCCAGTTGACTTCTACAGGCCAATGATATTGCCTACCATATTCTGACATGAACTCAGATAGAAAAAGAGAGGGAGGAGGGGTCTTCCTTCGTCTTCCTGCTGGATGAGCAACGACTTGGGGTGAAAGTCAGAGCTTCTGGGGACTAACCGAGGCCCTCCAGCATTTTATTATCTTTTCTAGGGAAGTAGAATTTTTTTCTTATTGCTCTTGCTACCTTTTATTCTTTGTGTGTAGTGTGTATTTTATTTGGGTTTTACTTTTTCTCTCTATTCTGTTTAACATACGATAATCTACTGAACTATGGTCTGTTGTTTGTTTGTTGGGGTTTTTTGGGGGTGGGGGAGGAGGGTGGGGGAGGAGGAGAGACTTTTCCTCTGAAATGATTACTTGGCATTTTGCTAAGTCAAAACCTTCCCACATGGGGACACAGATTGATGTGTGAAATTCATTGGGAAAGGGGATTTGCTGACTTTTGACCCTGAAAATCTCCCCTGCTCTCACTTAGTTCTTCTTGTGGCCAAAAGCAATCCTGAATGGGGTTTGAGATATTTTCCAAACTAAATAATTCTATAACTAATTCTCTAAAGGCCACCCAACCCAACCCCACGCACATTCACATGATTAGGGTTTTTTGGTTTTTTTATTTTATTTTATTTGATCCATCTTCATCGCTTAAAATCACCTGAAATTGAAGTTAAAATGAAGAGATCTAACAAAGACATCTAAATTTCCACCATTCTCTTGGGAATCGGGGCAGGAATTTGGAATTCAAAAGGATATTCAGGAAGATTTCAGGGTTCTGTTGGAATTTGTGGGAGTTTTCACCAAAACTGGAGGTTTCCAGACTGATTCACATTTCTTCATCATTTTGCAGTCCAATATCTGAGAGGGATTGATCTGTCAGCTCATAACACCTCAATCCCACCCCAAAATGGCTCCCTTCCAATCTCAAACGATTCAATCCCATCCCAAAATAGTTTAATCCAATTCGAACTCCCTTAGGGGGAGTCAGGAGCAGGAGAAGGGATGCTACAAACCCAGGGACGATTGGGTAAAATTGGGAGGGCTTGGAAGCAAACTGGGAGGGTTGGGATGGGACTTGGAGAGGAATGAGTTGGGATTTGGGAAACGTGAGATGGGGTGTTTGGAAAAACTGAGGGAGCTTCTGTGGTGCCCTCCTATCCTGAGGAGGGTAATGTGAGGGAGTGTGGGGGACATGTGACATCAGCACTTGGAGTGGGAACCCACAGAGAGGGACACAGAGAGCTCTTTCTGAGGGGATCCTGCTGCTTTGCAGCAGTTCAGGGGCCTTTAAATATCTTTTGAGGGTTTTGCTTCTATTTTTCTTGGGCTAAGTTGACCCTCTTGCAATCAGGGGGATGAGATGACCCTATTGACGGAAAAATCCCACAAAGCAGAGATCAGTGCCTGCCCCTCCTCTGCCCCTGCCCAGGAAGTTTTACATACAATGAGGTGTCTCCTCAGTGTCCTCTTGTGCAGATGAACACACCAAGTCCCCTCAGCAACTCCTCACACAGTTCTCCTACAGGCCCTCTTGGTTGCCTCCCTTCGACACTCTCCAATGGCTCAATCTCTTCCGTCTGTTTTGGTGCCCCAAAGTGCCCCAATATTGCAAGGGATATGAATGCCAGGCCTGACGATTCTCAGGGGCCAGTGTGACACTGCAGGGCCTCATGGAACCCAGGGGACACTGTGACACTGCAGGGAGTTCGAGAACCTAGAGGACATTGTGACACTTCAGGGCCACCTGGAACCCAGGGCACACTGTGACACTGCAGGGCCCAAAGCACACTGTGACACTGCAGGGCCCAGGGCACACTGTCACACACACAGAACCAGCCAGCCCTGCCTGGCGCTCGGCAGCAGCACAGAGGGCACTGCCCACCCCTGGCACCCCTGGCGCCACAAGAAGAGCCCCATTGGCCTCTCTGTACCCAGCACCAACGGCAGACACAGCCCTGGCACAAGGGGCAGCTGCAGCTGCTCCTCACTGTGCCCAGCAGGGCACACACACACACACACCCCGGCACAGCAGGAGGCACATCCAGCTGCTCCTGAGCCAGCACAGGGCAAACCCCTGTGCCCCCCCAGGCCTGCACAGCTCCCTCTGTCCCGCCATCACCACGAGCAGCTGCCCTGCACCTCTGGGGCTGCTCCCTGCGACTTCTCATCCTGAAACTGGAGGTCAGAACTCCAGCAGATCCCTTCTCTGCTCCCACTAGTGATGGTGCCAAATGCCCTGTGGGGTGGGTGCAGCAATGGCAGCAGAAGAACTGGCAGCACAGGGTGAAACCCATCTGGGCTGCTGCCTTGTGACAAAGGTATCAGTGCCCGGGTGGGGCACCTGCTTTGAAGGTGTGTCATGGGGGTGCTCCTGTACCCAAGAGTCAGGCCCCTGAAGAACAGCAGAACAACCATCAGGTGGCTCAGACTGCTGCCATTGAAGGGGCTCAGGTGCCTTGGCATTGGCAGCACAAGGGGGAATTATTTCTGGCCAGGACACCTCGAGCCATCAAGGAAGAGATGAAATATATGGATGGGCTTGTGCCTGAGAGGTGGGCTTAGCCATGGGAACTGTTGCACAGGTTATCCATGGATGTGAAATGTGCTGCAGTTACACAAGCCAAGCGGGTGGAGCCTCTCTGGGTTGGAGGACAATGACTGGAAGAGAAATAAAGGGAGGCCTGGCAGACTGACTGGATCACGCTGCCGCAGACTCCATATGGCAAGGCCCACATGCTTATGGTGATGGAAACAAGCACAGGAAGTCTGGAAACATCCCCTGTGCCCCATGGCACTGCCTGGAACACTGTCCTGGGCCTGGAGGAGGAAATGTGATGGTGACATGGAACTCCTGAAAGAATTGAATCAGACTATGGGACTGAATTCCAAAACAACCTGACAGACACCTGGGCCAAAGAACCTTGCCTGAGTGGGTGAATCCCATGCCCTGCCATGCAGCAGCCTCTGGGAAGAACCAAGGGTGGAATGAACAGGAAAAGGGCACACTGAGAGCAGCGGGTGATGGGACCTGAAAACATTGGGATGCACATTTAGCAAAGACCACCTGGTCAGTCCACACTGGAGCATCTCCCCATAGGGCTGGGCCTGCCCAATCAAAATTTTCAGGTTCTCTAGAAAGGATTAATGTTTCTGAAATGCCCATTAAAACATGCTGGGAAAAGAGTCTGCATTGTTCCTGCCTCAGGCCAAGGCAAACCCATCCAGGGGCTGCTTTTCCTCAAGGTCTCAGGTGCTTTTGAAGGGTGGTGTGGGAGGAGAAAAACTCTGGTGTGTGCCTTGAGGGAATTTGATTTTGGGAGAGAAGGGCCAATGGATCAATTCTATGACATTAATAATTATCCCTTCTGTGCTGGCTGGGTGGGCATCACCCACCTGAGCCATCAATCTCACCCACAGCTGTTCTGGGCATTTCAGCCTTGACTTTCCTCTGATCGTTGCCCTCCCACCAAGGAAGAAGGAAATGTTCTAAAACTGGCCTAGTGCAGCAGTGCTGGAATCAGAACTGACTCCAATGTGCAACCTGCAACAGTCCAGCACCCCACAGCACCTTCCTTGCTTGAGAGACTGTTCCCAGGGATGGAGGCCAAAGTCATGACCTGAGTGAACTCAACAGACACTTTTGTGGCCATTTTATGACCTCCTGACAGAGCTGTTCCATTCCCTAAGGGAGTGATGTCTGTGTGTGTGTCTATCAAAAGAGAGAACTGGGGAAGGTGATGGGGAATTGGAAGTGTGAGACCTGGCATGACATAAAAGGGATGGAATAAGGGCTGGACATTGTCCTGCTTTCAGCTGGGATGGAGTTAATTCCCCTCAGGAGCTGTTTTGGATTCAGAAGGAGAATATTTTTGATAACACACTGATGCTTGGTTGTTTGCCATGTCATGTTTATACCAAGTCAAGGACTCTGTTTTGTTGTTTCCTTTGTGTCTCCTGCTCTGCCATGAGGAGGTTCCCAAAATAAAATAGCTGGGAGAACTGAGCTGAACTGGCCAAAGGGTTATTGCACAGCACAACATGTCATGCCCAGTATATAAACTGGGGATAGTTACCCAGAAATGGCTGACGGGGGTTTGGGAAGGGGAGTCTGGCATTGGTCAGTGGGTGGTGAGCAATTGCATTAACACTTGTATTTTCTCCTGTTATTATCATTACTATATATTATTTACCATTACTATTCTCCTTTACTTTGATTTCAAATATTGAACTGTTCTTACCTCAAGCTACAAGTTTCACTTTGATTGCCCTCCCAATTCCACTGGGCTGGAGTGGGGAGAGAGGGGAGGCTGAGCGAGTGTCTGTGTGGGGCTTCACCTCCAGCTGGCCCCCAAACCAGGACACCAGGGAGTTCTCCCTGCAGGCACAGAAATGCTCCCTTGCTCTTCTCCAGGGCATCCCCTTCCCCAGGTGAGTGTGTCCACTCCAGCCTGAGCAGTCGGTCCTGGCTCCCACCCTGTGATCCCTGCAGGACCCTGAGCTGGAAGTGCTGCCCTGCAGAGGGAGGGGCTGTGCTGTCCTGGGGCCATATCACAGGTCCAAAGGGAAAGAAACTTGAGGAAAAGCAAAGGACAAGGAGCAATGAAGACAGACTCCTCTGATAAAGTCACACCAGTTTTCAGATAAATCTCCCTCAGATAGAAATGCATTTCCTTCCTCTGGTCAGTGTTGGCTGAGGGTGGTGTGAGCAGCAGGAGCTCTGCCCATGTGCTGCCAAGGCTTCAGCTTTGCTCTGCTGCACTGGGGACATGGAGCTGCTTTGTGACAGCTCTGACCACCATGAGGCAGGTCAAATGTACCACAGCTTTTATAACATATCACCCTTTGTCCTTCTGACTCTGCAGCAGAGAGCCTGAAAATGTCTTTACAATCATTGTATCTGTGTTTTTATAGTTTCAACAACAATTCATGGAGAATATTCTACTTAAGTTTATGAATTTTCATGCTTTTGACTGAAATTATGAAAAGCCTTGCAATAAGACAGGATTTAAAGGGCTCAGCTCTCTGTGGCTCAGAGCAGAGCCAGGAGAGCTGCAGTGTCCATCATTCTCTTTCCCATCTCCTCTGAGCTTTGCCTGGTGCTGCATTCACATTGAGTTCACACGAAGAAATCTTGAAAACCATAAACCTACAAGTGCCTGTGCAGTGCTGAGAGCAGGGCAGTGCTGCTTCCAAGGGCAGATCTGGAATACCTCCTCAGTTCCAGACCAGAGGTGAAGCTGGGATGGACAGAGCCCGATAAGAGGCTTCCTGGAGAGAAGTGCCTGGTTTATTCACCTATCTGAGATTCAGATTTGAAGTTTCAATGTCTTCTCCTGAAATCAGATGTTAATTTGTATGTGCTATTTCCCAGCATGACATGGCAGGCCAGAGAATTGAAAGAACAGGATGCTTCCCTGTCATGTAGGTCCTGCTTTAATGTCCTCCCTGAAATGTGCCCTGGGAACTCTCTGGGGTCGATGTGGGTGCTGGGAGCATTCCCAAGCCCTGCAGCCGTCCCTGAGCAAGATAAGGAGCTCTCCTAGGGGCTGCTCCTTCCCCACAGCCCTTCTCCCCAGCCCTGTCAGCAGATCCCAGGGCCGGCTGAGAGCTGCCCCTGGCAGGCAGCAGAGTCCCTGTCCCAGCACAGCACCCTGGGCTGCAGGACCCTGCTCTGCCCCCACAGCCCTGGGCACCCTGGCCTGCACTCCCCGACTCCACAGTTATTCCAAAGGAACCCCAACAGCCTCCTCCTCACACATCCCATCAATTGGGGCTGGGCCAGCTTTAGGAGATGCCTCCAGACACTTCCCAGGGAAGTGGGCACAGCCCCAAGGCTGAAAGAGCTGCAGGAGATTTTGGATGATGCCCTGGGGCACAGGGTTAAAGGTTATGCTGTAAAGGAGAAATTAACCTGAGTCAAGAAAGTTTAAAAGTCGGAAATGTAATTTACTAGAAAGATTACAAGAAATGCAATGATACAGAAAAACATTTCTTTGAACCCTCAATAAACCAATTGTATAACCCATCCCCCTGGGACATGAACATTATGGTCTTCATTAGCCCCTGTGCTGAGTGCCACGTGGTATCCCTGAATTCACAGGAAAAGGAAAGGAAACATTTTGGTGAGGATGATGGTCACAGTCTGGTCAAGAGTGGCTGTTGCAGTTCTGTTAAAGTCTTAGTCCCCCTCTGGATCCAAATAGTGATACCAGAAATGCCAATCCCTGAAGATTTGACATGCTCAGGTTCAAGTGGGAATGCCCTGCACCTCACCCAGGCTGGGGACTTCCACAATGGGTGATTTCACTCTGTGAGTCATGGGATATTTTTGGAGTCTTTGATGGTTTGACTCATTGCAGCTGCCTATTGTTCCAGCCCCTAATGGCCCATTAGCAGACATGAGCCCTCAGGGTGGGTGTGAATGTGTTGATGCCTCCCCAGAGGGGAGTTATCACAGGTGACTCATTGGTGTGAAGACACAAACATTCCTGTGCCTCCCAGGGTTCTCTCACACCCAGCTTGTAGCCTGAGGGCTTGGGTGGGCTCTGTATTTATACTAATAAATGTATAAATTTCTTTCTTTCACATCTTCCAAAATGCAGTTTTTTTCCTTGTTTTCTGTAAGGACTCCTCAGCTCTGAGAAAATTTGTCTCAGCTTCTCTCTGAGGGAGGTTTTGAGATTCCTTCTGCAGGAACTTTTGGAGAACATGGCTGTGCTGGGCAGTCAATGGAAAGAAAATATTTTGTTTTCCTTTAAAAATATTTTAGCCACCCTTCTACCCCTGGGGTGGAGGTGGCAGGAGAAAATGTGGAGAATGAAGGAGTGGTTACACAGAAAACTGAAATAATCCTGACATTAAAAGATGTAGAGAAAAAAATAGGGTGGATCCATGATGGCCCATTAGCAGAGGTGAAAATCTCCAGGCCATGTGTGGGAATTGTCTCAGTGCTCCCAGGGGGGAGTTATCACAGCTCAGTCCCTGTGCAAGGCCGAGGAAAACACACCTACCTGGAGCCTGAGCTGGCAGGTGTGCACACCCTCACAACCTTGGGGGTCACTTTGCACATCATCAGCTCCACCTGCACTGTCTGAGTCATCAGCATTCCAGCCTTTCACACCTGGGCACACATTCTTCTGCCAGGAGAACAGGACCACCCTTATTTAATCTCAAATTCCCCTCCCACTCCCAATTAGCAGGCATTTTGGGGAACAGAGAAAAGAGAAGGAGGATACCAGAAGTTTTGTGTCACCCAGGACATTATCCACCACTCTATTCCCTTTTTCTTTTTTTCCCTTTTCCCCAGTATGCCCTGAATAACACATTAACTCTGCACCTCTCTATCCAATATTATACACAAATAGGAACAATGGAACAGACAGTTTTACACCACAAATAGGTCCTCTTCAGGTACACACCATGTTTCCCTGTTTTTCTGAATTACCCACCAAGTGCAACTTTGTCATGGAGCAAAATCAATCCCACAGATGGGTTTGCCTTTGCTTGAGACAGGACTGATCCACACGGTTTCCCCTGACACACCTCTCAGGTGCACTGTGGGGACTTTCTCTCCATCTGTGCTGTGAAGGGGCTCTGATTGGGGTTATCATCCAGTTATTAAAATTATTAGAAATGTCTCTGCCCAAATTAAGGTGCAAAGAGGACCAGATGGCAAAGTCAAGAGGATGGATTTTATTTAAGAGTAAAGGTGAGGCAAAGAAAGAGAAATAGAAAGAATTAGGAAATAGGAGAGGGGGAGGGAAAGAGGGTGAGAGAGAAAAGTTAAAACAGGAAATGTATCCCCACTCCATGGAACCCAGTGGTGTCCTGTGGGTCTGGATCTGCTGTCTCCTTGGTGCTGAGGATCCCCCAAAACAGAGTCCAGGTTGATTTTTCTGGGATTTTTTTCTCTGTCACAATTTTTCTTCACAACATTCCTTTCCAATGAATGTTCCACAAAGCTGCACCCACAACTGAGAAATGTCAGTGGTGCAGAGTGCAAGTATTTCCTAAACTGGTTACAGGTCTTGGGAGCTGGGAAAAGGTTTCCCTGTATTTTATCCATGTCCCATTTGCAGTCCAAAGCTGAAACTCCTTGTGATTTAGAAAGGGGGTCTCAACCATTTCCCATGGAATAGTTTCTTTTATTCTCTTAAGATCTTTTAGTTCACAAGTCAAAATCTCTGTAAAATTTAGAAAAATTATCATAATAAATCCGAATCTTTCTGAGGAAAAACTCTGGGAAGGTTGATACTTATTTGTATGATTTCAAACATGCAAAATCTCTTGTAGAAACTCACAAATTAAACTGGGTTTTCTCTTTTAGTTCTCAAGTGATTGAATTTAAAGTATCTCTCCATAAGAGAAGACTAAGAGATTATTCCACTCCATTCTTTCTTTTTTAGTATAAACAAAAAATGATTTAGCAAAATTAAATAAGAATTAATAAAAATGTTTGCTTTATAATGTCCTGCTAATATTTTACCTCCCAATGAATCCCTCTCAATGAAAACACAAACGAACCGCAAGAAATATTATTTAATAATAATTACGGGGAAATTAAAAGTTTTGTTGGTTCCACACAGCTCCATCTCACCTGTTTGCAGGTCCCTATAAAAAGAGAAGTGGAAATTTCACCCAGGACAGACTGATTATTGAAAGGCAGGTTGGAATAATGCTCCTAAAGCAGCAACTTGAGTCTGAAATGCTGACAGTCACAAGGTTACACATCCTGAGGGAAAAGTGCTCATCACCCTTGGCTCCTTTCTGTGAGCCTTCTCCTGCACATCTGCTGGCAGTTCCCCCAGTCCCAGATGGTTCCTTGATCTTCAGTGGGGAGTGCTGGAATTCCTGGAAAAAGAAAACTACTCAAACCTCCCCCAAAAAGCTACTCCTTAGTGAATCAAGTGGTTCAACTGCTTGAACTGGGGATCTCTCAGGTGCAGTTTTAACTCCTCTTCCATGCAGTGCTCTCTGCACTGCTGTTGTTGTTTCCCCATCTTTTCAGGGGGTCTCCTCCCACTAATTTCCTGTTCAGAGGCAGTGAGACTTCTGGGAAAAATTCATGAAGAGCTGCCCCTTGTGCTGGGTTTTTTTGAGGGGTTTTAGGAGGCTTCTGCTCCTCACCCTGGAGCCATGAACTGACCTTATCAGTTGGGCAGATAACACGTGCTCTCTTTGCTCCAGTGGTTTAACTTTGTGCCATCTGGGAAGTGGCTCCAGCCCCTCAGCATCCCACTGCATTAATAGTGACTGGATTTCCATCTCCCCTGATCCAGGGCCAGGCTTTGATATCTTGGGAGCCACACACGGTGCCAGTTTAGCAGCAGTTTGCTGACCCTGGCACACATTGGTGGTTTCAACTTTAATTAAGGCTCAATCTGCTCCTTCCTCATCAGCAGCTGTCAATGCAACCTCATGTTTTGCTCTTTCTCAGAACAACAGACTGGCTCATTGTCTCTCAGCTGCTTCCCTGAACACAGGAAGTTTGAGTTACAAGGCTTTGTTACGGGTTCTACATCCTGCAAATCTCCCTGTAACATTCTCCCTCTCTCCAGCACATTCCAAAGCTCCACCTGAATCTTTCAGACATGCCCATGCTCAGCAGCAAAGCAGTGCCACCATTTGCAGCCTGTCTTGGAGCTCAGCAGCAAGCAATGCTCCCGCTGCAGCCTTTTGGCCTAATTCTTCCTTTTTCTGGAAATACCATTTTTTTGTCTGACACTTGCAAAGACAGGATTATTTCAGATTTCTGTGTAACCACTCCTTCATTCCCCACATTTTCTCCTGACACCTCCACCCCAGCACAGAAGAGTGACTAACAAATTTGTAAAGGAAGGACAACAAAATATTTTCTTTCCATTGGCTGCCCACGAGGGCCATGCACTGTAAAAGCTCCTGCAAAAGGAACCACAAAACCTCCCTCAGAGAGAAGCTAATGCAAAGTTTGCCAGATTTCAGGAGTCCCTACAGAAGAGCCCTCAATCTCTACAGGTCCCTCAGAGGAAACTTTGCTGCTCTCAAAGGCACTTTGGGGCAAGAACATAACGCTGCTCTCACTGCACCAAAATAACAGCACGTCCTGGTTTTCTGGTCTTCTCAGGGGTGAGGATCCAGCAAAATGTCGAGTCCAATGGATTAATACAATGACCCAGTTACAGGGGCTGGGAGCAATTGTGACTATGTGGGGATAACCCAAACTGTGGATTCTGCTCACTCTGTGGCCTTTCTGATGAACTGTTAATAATGAATCATTTGCAGTAGATTCCCAGGGCACACCAGCATCTTTTCATGCTTTTAGTTTAAAATCTCATCAATAATCCACTTCTTAAACACTTTTTAATGAATAAGGAACAAAAGGAAAAACAAAACCAAGGTGAGTACAGTGCTGGTTGTGCCATGCTCATTCTTTTGGCTACATACCCATCTAACTGGTAGCAGTCACCAGTGTCTTCTCTTCCAGACCACAGAATGAAAGAGAAATTCAGAAAGTGGACCTGTGGACAAACATCTTGGTCCCATAGCAGTATCATTCAACCCAGATGCAATTTAAAACATCAAGACAAGGATTTCTAAACAAATTCATGTATAGATTTATTCTTCAGGAATGTGTGTTCTTTTAAATCCTGACCTGAATTTTCAGGCTCCAGAACAATATTTCTTCTTTTATCCAAGACATAGTACAGCAGTTTCAGGTTACACAAATTCCTCTCTGCTTAGAAACACACTAATAGCAAAGTTATAACATAAAGAAAGTTTAAACTAAGACAGGAATCAGTCTGGCAGGTGACAGACTGCTGCTTTGTTCAATAAGCCTTAGAATCTTTTAACTTGCATTTCATTGCCAAAGAAGATGACGGAGGAACTGCAGCCCATATGCAAGTGTTACAAGTCTATATTTGGTACCACAGTGAACTTCTATCATGAAGGTCATAAATGTGTGTGATGGTTTAAAGGTTACACAGTCGGGAGAAATGAAGACAAATCAAGGAATTTTAAAAGTCAGGGATGGAATTTACTTGAAAGATTACAATAAATGTAATGATACAAAAAAAATTTTGTTTGCAGCCTCAAAAATCCAGTTGTATAACGCAGCCCCCTGGGGCATGAACATTATTGTGTTCATCAGCCACCCTTCTGAATGCCACGTGGTGCCCCTGAGTCAACAGTAAAAGGAAGGGAAACCTGTTGGTGAGGATTATCGTCACAGTCTGGTCGAGAGTGGCAGTTGCAGCCCAGTTTTGTTATTAGTCCCTACCTGGATCCAACTAATGATATCAGAAACCCCAAACCCCAAAGATTTTGGGTGCTCAGATTTCACTGGAAAAGCCCAGTACTTCACTCAGTGTGGGGACTTTCAGAATGGGTGATTTGACCCTGTAAGTCATGGGATTGGTTTGAAGTCTTTGATGGTCTGGGTTATTGGAGCTGCCTATTGTTCCAGCCCCTAATAGCCCATTAGCAGAGATGAGCCCTCAGAGTGGGTGTGAAGGTGCTGATGGCTCTCCAGAGGGGAGTTATCACAGTTATCACAGCTGAGTCATTGGTGTGAAGACAGAAACATTCCTGTGCCTCCCAGGGTTCTCTATCACCCAGCTTGTAGCCTGAGTGCTTGGGTGGGCCCTGTGGTGTTACTGAACAATATATACTTTTAGTTTTTTTCACATCTTCCAAAATGCAACTTTGTTCCTTTTCTGTCAACCTACTTGGGAATATTTCACACTTGCAAATCTTTTTTAACCTTGATTAGAGAAGTTCACTGTGGTACCAAATATAGAGTTTTACCACAAGGACTGGGATCCTGGAGAGCAAACGGCCCAAGACCCTCCCTGTCCCCACAGGCAGAGCCACAGGGACCAGGGCAGGTTCCCCAACAAGTGCAACTGCAAATAACCTGGTTTCTGCTCTAGTGTGAACAGGCAAAGACACGGTTTGGCAGGAGATGCTCCAGGAAAGGACCAGGTATGTGCAAGACACAGGATTTGGGGAAGGAGAACACAGCTCTGTGCCCCTCACACACATTTGGTGTGTGTGAGAACACTCCAGGTCACAAATATCCACCTGCCCAGGGGCCCAGCAGTGGGGCAGCATCAGAGTGCAAACAGGGCAGGAGAAACTGCTCCCTGCAGACCCCACAGCCAAGGGCAGGGAGAAACCCGCCAGGACAACACACACCCCCCAGGCTGTTGAACCTCCTGACACAATCCTGGGGACCAAACCTGTTGTTCTCCTTCCTCCTCTGGACACAGGAGCCCCAACGTGGGGCACGATCCTGCCCAAACACCAGAGACTGGGACGCCTGGGGTTGGGGAGGGAAGACAGAAGAGACCCCAGGAAAGAATAAGGAATAGGGAGGCTCATGTGTCACCCCATGTCCCCTGTCTCTCTCAGTGCCTCTCCTAACCCTTACCACATCATTCCCAGTCCTTCTGAGTGTCCCTGCAGCCCCCTTGCCTCTCTCCCAGTGCCCACCAGCTTTTCCACCTCACTGATTCTGTTCAGCTCCCAGTCCGCCCAGGCCCCTGCACTGCTCCAGGATGGATTTCTACCCTGCCCAGGTACAGGTCAGGTGGTTCCAGCTTGGGCAGGAGCTTTCAAAGCCCTTGGTGGTCACCAACATGGTCCCCAATAAGGACAGGACCCACCATCTGCTGGTGATGCTGGAAATCCCCCCAGGAAGGATCACCTTCACCTGCTGGGTGGGGCACATCAGCCTGGAGCACCCCCTCACCTGGGACTGGGGTATGGCCTGGCAACTTGGAGGGAGGCTGGGGATCCTGGGACTAATTGGGAAGGGGGTTGGGGAAGCCTTGGGAAAAAGGCAGGCAGTTTGGGGAGGGAATGGACAGGTCCAGAAGAGGTTTAGAGAGTCATGGAGGGGGGTATGGGAAACCATGGGAGCAACTGGGAGGGATTGTGGTCCTTGGGGGATTACTGGGAAGGTGGATGGGAGACTTGTCGTACTGGAATAGGTATTCAGTGTTCGAGGGATCAATTGTGGAGTGAGAGGGACCATCCAGGTTTTGCTCTCAAGGGCTTGAGAGGGGTTTTCTAGTGTCCTCAGGGGGCTGAGAAAAAAAAAAAAACTGAAAAGATTTTAGGGGAGCCCTGAGGGTGCTGGGAGTGAGGTTGGATCATCCTAGTGGGGATGGGGGCAGGGGTTATGGGATCCTAAAGGTGCTGGGAAGAGGTTCCAGGTGGTCCTGGGTGAGCTGAGGGCAACTGGGAGGGGGTTTGGGGATGTCTGAGAGGTTCATTTAGAAGATTTGGAAGGTCCAGACCCCCCCAGACCTCCCAGAGGTGCCACGTGCTGCCTGCAGAAGACACTGACAGGGATAAGAGGCTTCTGTTGGGTTCATCTTCTAGGTGCTGGGGCTCAGCTTCTACCTGTGCCAGAAGGGGAGGGTGTTGCTGGGGTCCTGTCCCTGCCTTCCATGTGTGCCCTCCCAGGGGATCCCCCACCTCAGTGTCACCCCCTGTTCTCTCTCCACAGAGCTGCTGAGCCATCAGCCGCCACAGCCCCTTCCCGTGGCCTTGGGCCCAGCATGGACCAATCACCCCCATCCCTGTGCTGATTTTGGAGGGGTTGCATGTCCCCACAGCTCCTGCTTTTAGTCTAACACCACCTGATTCCACTTTTCCCCTTAAAGCTTCCCAGTACTTACCAGTCCCAAATATTAGGGGGGCAGTGGGGAACAGTCCTGGAGGTGACCTGCAGGGAGGAGCCGAGGTTGGGATGAGCAGAACCTGCCCCAGGATGGATCAGTGGGGACTCCTGTGTGTCCCCTGTGACACTCACATAATACACAATTACAAGGAACAATGTTCCTCCACGGTTTCTCTGCCAAAAACATCCTATTGAAAGGTTTTCTGTCAACATTTTGCTCAAAGCTCCCAAACAAACTTCCTGCCAGAGCATCCTGCTGGAGCCTGCCTGCCATAAAGGTTCCTGCTGTTGGGCTCGTAGCTGCCTGCCAAAAATCACGTAGAAACCTTTTGGAACACTATGAAAACTCAGAGAAGGCACCTTGAGAATTCCGGGAGGGAAAAGGAAAGAGAGCAAACTGGTTACCATAGTGGAAAATCTCTCCCAAATTCCCCCTCTCTCACCTCCTCAGAAGGACTCCACTTTGCTCAGCCCAGAAAGGCTAAAACAGCTTCTCCTGAGCAACAACTCTACATATCCAAAGAGAGCATTCCAAGCCTCTTGGGGCCAGAGATATCTATCACAAATGGCAGAGAAACAGAAGGAAAACAAAAAAGGTAGAAACTGTTTTCCCCCACAGGGTATCTCAGGAAAAAAGTAGCTTCTGGTGGTAAGATTTTTCTTAGCTTCTAAAAGCAACCTTGGATTTTACCCAACCTTTTTCTATCTCTTTCTGCACCTCTTAACAATTAGATAAAAAAGAAAAAAAAAACAAAGAGAAAAAAAACAAAAAAAAAAGAAACAGGTTTTGGTATAACCAACTAACTTGTAAAAGTTTTAATTTTGTTTGGAGAAAATATTTGAACCTAAAATGTTGGCGTTTTTTACTTTGCAGTATTTAAGCGGATGAAACACATCCACATTGGGAACTGCCCTGCAAGTGCTTGGAATATGGAATGAGGTTTCAGAGCAGCTCACACCTCCTCAAGCATCAGTGGACAACGTGGTTAAAGGCTTGATAAGCAAAATTCCTTGTGAGCCCTGTTTAGCAGAGACCTGGTGACCCACGTTCCAGGTGATCCATGCTGGGCACAGACCTGCTGACCCACGTTCCAGGTGATCCATGCTGGGCACTGACCTGCTGACCCACGTTCCAGGTGATCCATGCTGGGCACAGACCTGCTGATCCACATTCCAGGTGATCCATGCTGGGCACAGACCTGCTGATCCACGTTCCAGGTGATCCATGTTGGGCACAAACCTGCTGACCCACATTCTGGCTGAACCATGCTGGGCAGTGCATTGGGTTTGTGTGGCCAGATCTTGATAGTGGAGGGACTCCACGGTTAGGTGCTTCGAGCAGCTGCCAGAAGCTTCTCCCATGTGCAGCACCTCACCTGACCCCTGAAGGTGAGGGTGACCCAAATACTTTTTAATCCACCCCATGGGGAAGATTAGATTTACTTTATCAATATATCTGTAGATGTAGGGTTTAGAACAGTTTTGTGTGCATGGAAAGTAGGTTTGGAGCAGTTTGGGTTCCTGTCTGTAGATAATAAAAAGCAATAAAATCCCACTTTCCTTCTCTGGCTTCACACCCAGGCTGTCCCCTCCAGGGGTGGGTGTTCCCCCTCTGGTTCTGGGTGGTTCCTTTCCCCATGGGTAGCAAAGCACCCACTGCTTTTGCAGCTGGAGAGTGTTGGAGGCATGAACCATCAACATTCCAGTCTCTCCCAGCTTTGCACCCCAAAAGCTGAGAAGGGTCGATCTGTCTCCTCAAAGCAGCCCAATGCCACTGAAAATGGCTCAATCCCACCCTAAAATTATTATTGTTCTTATTTTCTCTATGGAATTCAGCCAGAGCCAAACCTCAGCTCTCAGCAGGCTGAGGCTTGGTCTTGCACTTCTGCCTTTGCTCAGCCAGAACATTTTCAGTGTTTAATGAGTTTTTACCTTCCCTCACAGGAGGGAGGACACTGAACCCAGAAAACTAGTATGAAAAATTTAGAAAACACTGAAAAAAAGAAATACATTTTGCTCACAGATGTCCTTTTCATGTACTTCTCTTCTGCTCTCCTATTATCGATGTTATCCACAACAGCAATTCTGTAGGTGAGGGCCTAAAAAAAGCATCTAATTGAATGAGAATCATTCCATAAAACTAAATCAAAAAGGACGGATCTGAAACTCTCTCAGATGAGCACAGTTTAGGAAAAGGGCTCCTCAGTCACTTAGAAATCTTGGCTAATGCTGCTCATTGTGTACCTGAAAATTTTAAATAAGAAATTAAAAACTGTCTTATAAGTCCTAGTTCAGCAGATGGGACCAGTTTATCCCTGTGTGGATGATCAAAGCTGTGTATTCCACACCCTCTCTTGATTTCCCAAAAACTGTTAACAATGGAGCATTTGCAGCAGCTGCCCAGGGCACAGCTGACCCCTCAGGCTGGGAGCTGGGTGTGAAAGACATCTGTGAGATAAGAGCTGGGATAACTCCCCTGCAGGGAGTCGTTAGCACCTTGACACCCAGCCTGAGGGGGCGTGGCTGCTAATGGGCCATCAAGGGTTCCAAAATACCCCTGACTACCAGAGTTAATCACCCATTGTGTGACTCCCCGCCCAGGGGGAGGGACTGGCTGCTTCCTGGGGTACATATCCTGGGGGAAGACCTCAGGGGACACTCGTTGGTTTGAGAGGAGGACCAACACCTAGACAGGAGGATACCACCACCTTCAACCAGCCTGTGACCACCGCTCTCCACCAGACTGCAACTGTCAGCTGCACCAACAGGTTTGCCACTTTGGACTTTTCCTTTGGACTTGGGGGAGCCACACAGGGTTCAGCACAGGGTCTAACAAACCCCTTTGTGCTTGTGCCCCAGGGGGCTGGGTTATACTGCTGGGGTTTTGTGGGTTAAAACCAATTTTTCTCTTCCTGCCATTGCATTTCTTGTAATATTGTCATTAAGTTGTAACTCTGACTTATAATCTCCTTTGTGTTGTGTTCATTTCTCCTGCCAGTTTACCTTTAACCAGCACAGCTCCCCACTTGGGGCTTCCACCACCCTCTGGAAGGATCTGAGCTGTGACCACTACTAGGACAGGACCACAGACACCACTGGGTGAAGACCACTGGCTTGACTGCCTGTCCCAGCAGCACAGCCTGACTGCAGTGCTGACTCTCAAGGTTCCTGCCAGGGTTTTGGGGTGTGGGGAAGGTGAATCCTATGGAAGGGGGGCCATTCTGCCTCTGTGCTGTGGCCACGTGTGTTTTATGGGAGGGGGAGGCTGGGCACTAACTTGACTGGACAGAGTGGGCTGGGCTTGGGAAGTTTCTCCTCCTGAGTTTGCTTAGCCCAGTTTATGAGTTGTTTTCAGCATTTCTTCTTGGTAAAGAAGATGTGTTTCTCCACTTTCTCTGCATTGCAGACACCTGAGTAGGGAATCCCAGACAGGAGACTTCTCTCCACGGTGACTCCCCCTTGCAAATTATCTCAAACTGAGACACTGGTGTCTTTCTAGAGATAGATTTGAGAGTAGGAACCCCCAACCAGTATGCTAAGATGTTGGTTTTTTACCCCAGAACAGCATTTCTCCTTTCCAAACATTGAAAGGATGCAGAAGGAGGCTGCGAGGAAGATGAAGATGCCCCGGGAGCCCCAGGCAGGTGAGGAGGAAGTCAGTGCCCCTTTGCCCCTCTCTTGTGCTGCATCTTCCAGCCCAGCATGGCCCCGGCTGCAGGACAACCCCGCTGCAGACGCCGTCCTGCCAGGGCCGGTTTTGGGGGGATTGGCCTTCCCTGTGGGCCGGAGGCAAATGCCCTGAGTGTCCTTGTTCCTTCCTGCCCCAGGCCCCGAGCTGAGCATGGAGAGCACGGAGGACAAATACCCCAGGCAGAACTTCACAGTAGAGGCTGTTTTGAACAGCTCCATGGTGCAGGAAGTCACTGGGGAGAAAAAACCACGGCGATCCCACAGGAAGAGGAGCTCCAAGCCGAGCCAAGAGACATCCGAGGAGGAAACACCCAACGTGTCCGGGGAAGGCAGTCAAAGATTGAGCCAGAGCTCTGACCTGGTGGTGCAGCAGCAACTTCAGAGAAGGGAGAAGCGCTACAAGTGCTTGGAATGTGAGAAGAGCTTCAGCCAGAGCTCAAATCTGATTCGTCATCAGCACATCCACACTGGGGAACGGCCTTACACATGTGAGGAATGTGGGAAGAGCTTCAATCAGAGCTCCAGCCTTAAGCAACACAAGAAGATCCACACTGGGGAATATCCCTACGAGTGTTCTGAGTGTGGGAAGAGGTGTCGGACCACATCCAATCTCCTCGTGCATCAGCGCACACACACGGGGGAGAGGCCCTTCCCCTGCACCGACTGTGGGAGAAGATTCAATGACAACTCCAACCTCATCAGGCACCGGCTTATCCACACTGGAGAGAGGCCTTACCAATGTAGGGAGTGTGGGAAAGGCTTTAGACAGAACTCTGAGCTTGTCATCCACCAGATGATCCACACTGGGGAGAGGCCCTACGAGTGTTCCGAGTGTGGGAAGAGGTTTCAGACAAGCTCAGCTCTCCTTGTACATCAGCGCATACACACAGGGGAGAGGCCTTTCCGCTGCACGGACTGCGGGAAGAGATTCAACCGCAACTCCAGCCTCATCACCCACTGGCGTATCCACACCGGAGAGCGGCCATACAAGTGTGACGAGTGTGGGAAAAGCTTCACCCAGAGCTGTAACTTGACCAGACACCAACGCACCCACCAGTAATGGAAGCCCTGTGCGTGCCCAAATGTGGGAAGAGCTTTGTCTGCTGCTCCAACTCCATCACCCATCTCCAGAGCCACGTTTTGAACAGAACTGCTGAACCACATTCCCAGTGATCCACGTTAGGAACACACCTGGCTGGTGTTTACCTCATCCTCCTGGTTCTCTGTGGGCACTTGAATTTACACAGGGGGAGGAACATCCATGGTGTCAAGGGTTTAGTTAGGCCCAGATTTAGGCTTTCTTTTCTAGTGCAGGCCTTGGACAATCAGCTGACTTGAGCCAGGTCAGGCCAGTTGACTTCTATAGGCCAATGATATTGCCTACCATATTCTGACGTCATCTCAGATAGAAAAAGAGAGGGAGGAGGTGTCTTCCTTCTTCTTCCTGCTGGATGAGCAAAGACTTGGGGTGAAGCTCAGAGGTCCTGGGGAGAGACCAAGGCCCTCCAGCATTTTATTATCTTTTCTAGGGAATTGCAATTTTTTTCTTATTGCTCTTGCTAGCTTTTATTCTTAGTGTTTAGTGTGTATTTTATTTGGGTTTTACTTTTTCTCTCTATTCTGTTTAATGTACCATAATCTACTGAACTATCATCTGCTGTTTGTTTGTTGGGGTTTTTTTGGGGTGGGAGGAGGGTGGGGGAGGAGGAGGGACTTTTCCTCTGAAATGCTTAATTGGCATTTTGCTAAGTCAGAACCATCCCACGTGGGGACAGAGACTGATGTGTGAAATTCATTGGGAAGGGGGATTTGCTGACTTTTAACCCTAAAAATCTCCCCTGCTCTCACTTAGTTCTTCTGGTGGCCAAAAGCAATCCTGAATGGGGTTTGAAATATTTTCCAAACTAAATAATTCTATAATTCTAATCCTCTAAAGGCCACCCAACCCAACCCCATATACATTCACATGATTCGGGTTTTTTGTGTTTTTTTTTTTTAAATATTTTATTTGATTCATCTCCATCTCTTAAAATCACCTGAAATTGAAGTTTAAATAAAGAGATCTAAGAAAGACATCTAAATTTCCATCATTCTCTTGGGAATTCGGGCAGGAATTTGGGGTTCTATACAATATTCAGGAAGATTTCAGGGTTCTGTGGGGATTTGGGGGAGTTTTCTCAAAAACTGGAGGTGTCCAGACCGACTGAAATTTCTCCATCATTTTTCAGTCTAATATCTGAGAGGGATTGATCTGTCAGCTCATAACACCTCAATCCCACCCCAAAATGGCTTCATGCCACCTTGAAATGACTCAATCCCATCCCAAAATGGTTTAATCCAATTTCAACCCACTTAGGGGGAGTTCACCAGCAGGAGAAGGGATGCTACAAATCCAGGGATGATGGAATAAAATTGGGAGGGCTTGGATGCAAATTGGAAGGATTGGGATGGAACTTGGAGGGGAATGGGATGGGATTTGGGAAACGTGAGATGGGGTGTGTGGAAAAACTGAGGGAGCTTCTGTGTTGCCCCCCTATCGTGAGGAGGGTAATGTGAGGGAGTGTGGGGGACATGTGACATCAGCACTTGGAGTGGGAACCCACAGAGAGGGACACAGGGAGCTCTTTCTGAGGGGATCCTGCTGCTTTGCAGCAGTTCAGGGGCCTTTAAATATCTTTTGAGGGTTTTGCTTCTTTTTTTCTTGCGCTAAGTTGACCCTCTTGCAATCGGGGTGATGAGATGACTCTATTGATGGAAAAATCCTGCTGTTTTATATCTTGTTTTAGTGGTTCTAAATGGCTCTTCAGAGTTCCTCCCCCCCGCCCCCCCTCATTCTGGGGGTTGTAGTGACCCCCTGTCTCCACTGGTGCCTGAGGGGGGTTATAATCCTCAATGCTGCAGTGTTGGACGTGGCTTGTTGGGGACCCACATTCATTGACAAGTTACCTGTAGGAGGGTGTCTCCCCTTCTTCCAGATCTGCTGGGTTGGGGCTGGGACCCCTCCCCACACTGGGAGCATCCACAGTATTTTGGGAGGGTATGGGAGTCATTGTGCACTGGGATCAGCCCAGCTGGTGTCACACAATGCCAGAATGTGCTGAGTGGGAAGGGACCCCCAAGGATCATGGAGTCCAATCCTAAGCCCTGCACAGGCCCATCCTCAAGAGTCACACCCTGTGCTCCAGAGCATCATCCAAACACTCCTGAAGCTCTGGCAGCCTTGGGGCTGTGCCCACTGCCATGGGGAGCCTGGTCAGTGCCCACCACCCTCTGGGGGAAGAACCCCTTTGGAAGATCCAACCTAAGCCTGCCCTGACACAACTCCAGGCCATTCCCTGGGTGCTGTCCCTGGTTCCCACAGAGCAGAGATCAGTGCCTGCCCTTCCTCTGTCCCTGCCCAGGAAGTTGTAGCTGCAATGAGTTGTCCCCTCACTCTCCTCTTGTGCAGCTCAACACACCAAGTGCCCTCAGCTGCTCTTTACACACATCCTCTGCAGGCCCTTGCCCATCTTGATTTCCTCCCTTGGACACTCCCCAATGGCTCAGTCTCTTCCTTCTCCTGTAGTGGCTCTAATAGCCTCAATATTTCAGGTGAGGGAACTGCCAGGGCTGTGTGATGTGGGGCCTGAGGGTGCCCAGGGGCCACTGGGACATTGCAGGGCCTCCTGGAACTCAGGGGACACTGTGACACTGCAGGGCCCAGGTCACACTGTCACACACACAGAACCAGCCAGCCCTGCCCAGCACTAGGCAGTAGCACAGAGGGCACTGCCCTCCCCTGGCACCACTGGCACCAAAGAGGAGCCCCATTGGCCTCTCTGTGTCCAAAAGCAAAGGCAGACACAGCCCTGGCACAAGGGGCAGCTGCAGCTGCTCCTCACTGTGCCCAGAAGGGCACACACATGCACCCCCTGGTACAGCAGGAGGCACATCCAGCTGCTCCTGAGCCAGCACAGGGCACAGCCCCTGTGCCCCTCCAGGCCTGCACAGCTCCCTCTGCCCCACCATCACCTCGGGCAGCTGCCCTGCAGCTCTGGGGCTGCTCCCTGTCGTTTCTTATTATGAAATTGGACATCAGGACTCCAGCAGATCCCTTCTCTGCTCCCACTACTGAAGATGCCAAATGCCCTGTGGGGTGGGTGCAGCAATGGCAGCACAAGAACTGGCAGCACAGGGTGAATCCCATCTGGGCTGCTGCCTTGTGGCAAAGGAATTACTGCCGGGGTGGGGCACCTGCTGTGAAGGTGTTTCATGGGGGTGCTCCTGTACCCAAGAGTCAGGCCCCTGAAGGACAGCAGAACAACCAGCAGGTGGGTCAGGCTGCTGTCATTGAAGTTCCTCAGGTGCCTTGGCATTGGCAGAACAAGGGGGAATTATTTCTGGCTCCCGGTGCCCAGGAAAACCTCGGGCCATCAAGGCAGAAATGGAAAATTTGGATGGGCTTGCGACTGAGGGATGGCCTTAGACATGAACACTGTTGCACAGGGTGTCCATGGATGTGAAATGTGCTGCAGTTACACAGGCTTAGCAGGTGGAGCCTCTCTGTGATGGAGGACAATGGCTCAAATAGAAATAAGAGCAGGCCTGGCTGACTGACTATCACACTACCGCAAAACCTTCACAGCAAGGGACATGTGCTTATGGTGCTGGTAACAACCACAGCAAGGCTGGAAACATCCCCTGTGTCCCATGGCACTGCCTGGAACACTGTCCTGGGACTGGAGGAGGAAATTTGATGGTGACATGGAACCCCTGAAAGAATTGAATCAGACCATGGAACTCTTTTCAAAAACAACCTGACAGACACCTGGGCCAAAGAACCTGTCCCTGAGTGGGTGAGTCCCATCCCCTGCCATGCAACAGCCTCTGGGAAGATCCAAGGGTGCAATGGACAGGGAAAGAGCACACAAAGAGCAGAGGGTGGTGGGATCTGCAAACATTGGGATGCACATTTAGCAAAGGCCACCTGGTCAGTCCACACTGGGGAATCTCCCAATAAGTTTGGTCCTGTCCAATTAAAATATTTCGGTCTTGTGGAAGGGCATAAAATTCCTGTAGTGTCCATTAAAACATGCTGGGTAAAACACCTACCTGGAGCCTGAGCTGGCAGGTGTGCACACCCTCACAACCTTGGGGGTCACTTTGCACATCATCAGTTCCACCTGCACTGTCTGAGTCATCAGCATTCCAGCCTTTCACACCTGGGCACACATTCTTCTGCCAGGAGAACAGGACCACCCTTATTTAATCTCAAATTCCCCTCCCACTCCCAATTAACAGGCATTTTGGGGGAACAGAGAAAAGAGAAGGAGGATACCAGAAGTTTTGTGTCACCCAGGACATTATCCACCACTCTATTCCCTTTTCTTTTTTTCCCTTTTCCCCAGTATGCCCTGAATAACACATTAACTCTGTACCTCTCTATCCAATATTATACACAAATAGGAACAATGGAACAGACAGTTTTACACCACAAATAGGTCCTCTTCAGGTACACACCATGTTTCCCTGTTTTTCTGAATTACCCACCAAGTGCAACTTTGTCCTGGATCAAAATCAATCCCACAGATGGGTTTGCCTTTGCTTGAGACAGGACTGATCCACACGGTTTCCCCTGACACACCTCTCAGGTGCACTGTGGGGACTTTCTCTCCATCTGTGCTGTGAAGGGGCTCTGATTGGGGTTATCATCCAGTTATTAAAATTATTAGAAATGTCTCTGCCCAAATTAAGGTGCAAAGAGGACCAGATGCCAAAGTCAAGAGGATGGATTTTATTTAAGAGTAAATGTGAGGCAAAGAAAGAGAAATAGAAAGAAATAGGAAAAAGGAGAGGGGGAGGGAAAGAGGGTGACAGAGAAAAGTTAAAACAGGAAATGTATCCCCACTCCATGGAACCCAGTGGTGTCCTGTGGGTCTGGATCTGCTGTCTCCTTGGTGCTGAGGGTCCCCCAAAACAGAGTCCAGGTCAGATTTTTCTGGGATATTTTCTCTGTCACAATTTATCTTCACAACATTCCTTTCCAATTAATGTTCCACAAAGCTGCACCCACAAGTGAGAAATGTCAGTGGTGCAGAGTGCAAGTATTTCCTAAACTGGTTACAGGTCTTGGGAGCTGGGAAAAGGTTTTCCTGTATTTTATCCATGTCCCATTTGCAGTCCAAAGCTGAAACTCCTTCTGATTCAGGAAAGGGGGTCGCAACCATTTCCCATGGAATAGTTTCTTTTATTCTGTTAAGATCTTTTAGTTCACATGTCAAAATCTATGTAAGATTTAGACAAATTACCGTCATATATCCGAAGCGTTCTGAGGAAAAACTCTGGGAAGGTTGATACATATTTGTGTGATTTCAAACATGCAAAAACTCTTGTACCAACTGCCAATTTAACCTAGGTCGTCTTTTTCAGTTCTCAAGTTGTTGAATTTAAAGTATTTCATCATAAGAGAAGACTAAGAGATTATTCCACTTCATTCTTTCATTTTTAGTAAAACCAAAAAATAATTTATCAAAATTAAAAAATAATTAGTAAAAAGGTTTGTTTTATAAAGTCCTGCTAATATTTGATCTCCCAATGAATCTTTCAATGAAAACAAAAACAAATCACGAGAAATATTTTTTAAAAATAATTACGGGAAAATTAAAATTTTCGTTGATTCCACACAGCTCCATCTCACCTGTTGGCAGGTCCCTATAAAAAGAGCAGTGGAAATTTCACCCAATACAGACTGATTCTTTTAAGACAGGCTGGAATAATGCTCCTGAAGCAGCAACTTGAGTCTGAAATGCTGACAGTCACAAGGTGACACATCCTGAGGGAAAGGTGCTCATCACCCCTTGGCTGCTCTCTGTGAGCCTTCTCCTGCACGTCTGCTGGCAGTTCCCCCAGTCCCAGCTGGTTCCTTTGATCTTCAGTGGGGAATGCTGGAATTCCTGGAAAAAGAAAACTACACAAACCTCCCCAAGAAAGCTACTCCTTAGTGAATCAAATGGTTCAACTGCATGAACTGGGGATCTCTCAGGTGGAGTTTTAACTCCTCTTCCATGCAGTGCTCTCTGCACTGCTGTTGTTGTTTGCCCCATCTTTTCAGGGGTCTCCTCCAACTAATTTCCTGTTCAGAGGCAGTGAGACTTCTGGGAAAAATTCAGGAAGAGCTGCCCGTTGTGCTGGGTTTTTTTGAGGGGTTTTAGGAGGCTTCTGCTCCTCACCCTGGAGCCATGAACTGACCTTATCAGTTGGGCAGATAACACGTGCTGCGTTTGCTCCAGTGGTTTAACTTTGTGCCATCTGGGAAGTGTCTCCAGCCCCTCAGCATCCCACTGCATTAATAGTGACTGGATTTCCATCTCCCCTGATCCAGGGCCAGGCTTTGATATCTTGGGAGCCGCACACGGTGCCAGTTTAGCAGCACTTTGCTGACCCTGGAACACATTGGTGGTTTCAGCTTTAATTAAGGGTCAATCTGCTCCTTCCTCATCATCAGCTGTCAATGCAAACCTGATGTTTTGCTCTTTCTCACAACAACAGACTGGCTCACTGTCTCTCAGCTCCTCCCCGAACACAGGAAGTTTGAGTTACAAGGCCTTGTTACGGGTTCTACATCCTGCAAATCCATCTGTAAGATTCTCCCTCTCTCCTGCACATTTTAAAGCTCCACGTGAATTTTTCAGACATGCCCATGCTCAGCAGCAAAGCAGTGCCACCATTTGCAGCCTGTCTTGGAGCTCAGCAGCAAGCAATGCTCCCACTGCAGCATTTTGGCCTAATTTTTCCCTTTATCTGAAAATACAATTATTTTGCCTCAATATTGCAAAGACAGGATTATTTCAGATTTCTGTGTAACCACTCCTTCCTTCTCCACATTTTCTCCAGCCACCTCCACCCCAGCACAGAAGAGTGACTAAGAAAATTTTAAAGGAAGGACAGAAAATCTTTTCTTTCCATGGGCTGCCCACGAGGGCCATGCACTGTAAAAGCTCCTGCAAAAGGAACCACAAAACCTCCCTCAGAGAGAAGCTGAGGCAAAGTTTCCTGATTTCAGGACTCCCTACAGAAGAGCCCTCAATCTCCACAGGTCCCTCAGAGGAAGATGTGATACTCTAAAAGGGACTTCAGGGCAAGAACATAACGCTGCTCTCACTGCAATAAAATAACAGCACGTCCCAGTTTTCTGGTCTTCTCAGGGTGAGGATCCAGCAAAACGGAGAGTCCAATGGATTAATACACTGACCCAGTTACTGTGGCTGGGACCAGTTGTGACTATGTGGGGATAACCCAAACTGTGGATTCTGCACACTCTGTGGCAATTCTGATGAACTGTTAATAATGCAACATTTGCAGCAGCTGCCCAGGGATCACCGGCACATTTTCTGTGCTTTTAGTTTGAAATCTCATCAATAATCCACTTTTTAAAAACTTTGTAAGGAATACTGAACAAAACTAAGAACAAAACAAAGGGAAGTACAGTGCTGGTTGTGCCATGCTCATTGTTTTGGCTACAAACCCATCTGGTAGCAGTCATCAGTCTCCTCTCTTCCAGACCATACAATCAATACGAACTTCAGGAGCTGGACCTGTGGGCAAATATCTTATCCTCAAAGCTGTAGCATTCAACCCAGATGCAGTTAAAAACATCAAGACAAGGATTTCTAAACAAATTCATGTATAGATCTATTCTTCAGCAATGTGTGTGTTCTTTAAAATCCTGACCTGATTTTTCAGGCTCCAGAACAAAGCTTCTCCTTTCATCCAAGACATAGTACAAGAGTTTCAGGTTACAGAAATTCCTCTCTTTTTAGAAACACACTAATAGCAAAGTTATCACCTAAAGCAAGATTGAATTAAGACAGGAATCAGTCTGGAAGTTGAAAGACTGCTGCTTTATTCACTAAGCCTTATACTCTTTTAACTTCTAGTTCATTGCCAAAGAAGATGATGGAAGAACTCCAGCCCATATCCAAGTGTTACAAGTCTATATTTGGTACCACATTGAACTTCTATAATGAAGGTTCAAAATGACTTCCAAGTGTGAAAGATTCTCAGGTATGTTGATAGACAAGGAACAGAGCTGCATTTTGGAAGATGTGAAAAAACCCCGAATTTATACATTTATCAGTATTAACTTAAGGCCCACCCCAGCCCTCAGGCTACAAGCTGGGTGTGAGAGATCCCTGGGTGGCACAGAAATGTTTGTGTCTTCACACCAATGAGTCACCTGTGATAGCTCCCCTCTGGGGAGTCATCAACACATTCACACCCACCCTGAGGGCTGGCACTGAGGAGATGTCCCAGATCTGCCCTTGGAAGCAGCACTGCCCTGCTCTCAGCACAGCACAGACACTTGTGGGTTTATGTTTTCCAAGATTTCATGGTGTGAACTCAATGTGAATGGAGCACCAGGGAAAGCTCAGAGCAGATGGGAAACAGAGTGTTGGACACTGCAGCTCTCCTGGCTCTGCTCTAAGCCACAGAGAGCTGAGCCCCTTTGCCTCATGTCTTGTCTGACTGATTTTCATATTTTCAATCAAAAGAATGAAAATTTATAACCCTAAAAATAACAGTCCCCAAGTATAAAGGTGTAAAATATAAAGTAGAGATAACAATGATTATAAGGGCATGTTCAGGCTCTCTGCTGCAGAGTCAGGAGGACAAAGGCTGATATTTCTAAAAAAGTTGCGCTACATTTGACCTGCCTCATGATGGTCAGAGCTGTCACAAAGCAGCTTCATGTCCCCAGTGCAGCAGAGCAAAGCTGAGGCCTTGGCAGCACATGGGCAGAGCTCCTGCTGCTCACACCACCCTCAGCCAACACTGACCAGAGGAAGGAAATGCATTTCTGTCTGAAAACTGGTGTGACTTTGTCAGAGGAGTCTGTCTTCATTGCTCCCTGTCCTTTGCTTTTCCTCAAGTTTCTTTCCCTTTGGACCTGTGATATGGCCCCAGGACAGCACAGCCCCTCCCTCTGCAGGGCAGCACTTCCAGCTCAGGGCCCTGCAGGGATCACAGGGTGGGAGCCAGGACCGACTGCTCAGGCTGGAGTGGACACACTCACCTGGGGAAGAGGATGCCCTGGAGGAGAGCAAGGGAGCATTTCTGTGCCTGCAGGGAGAACTCCCTGGTGTCCTGGTTTGGGGCCCAGCTGGAGGTGAAGCCCCACACAGACACTTGCTCAGCCTCCCCTCTCTCCCCACTCCAGCCCTGTGGAATTGGGAGGGCATTCAAAGTGAAACTTGTAGGTTGAGGTAAGAGGAGTTCAATATTTGAAATCAAAGTAAAGGACAATAGTAATGGTAAATAATATATAGCAATGATAATAAAAGGAGAAAATACAAGTGTTACACAATGCAATTGCTCACCACCCACTGACCAATGCCAGACTCCCCTTCCCAAACCCCCGTCAGCCATTTCTGGGTAACTATCCCCAGTTTATATACTGGGCATGACATGTTGTGCTGTGCAATATCCCTTTGGCCAGTTCAGCTCAGCTCTCCCAGCTTTTTTATTTTGGGAACCTCCTCATGGCAGAGCAGGAGACACAAAGGAAACAACAAAACAGAGTCCTTGACTTGGTATAAACATGACATGGCAAACAACCAAGCATCAGTGTGTTATCAAAAATATTCTCCTTCTGAATCCAAAACAGCTCCTGAGGGGAATTAACTCCATCCCAGCTGAAAGCAGGACAATGTCCAGCCCTTATTCCATCCCTTTTATGTCATGCCTGGTCTCACACTTCCAATTCCCCATCACCTTCCCCAGTTCTCTCTTTTGATAGACACACACACAGACATCACTCCCTTAGGGAATGGAACAGCTCTGTCAGGAGGTCATAAAATGGCCACAAAAGTGTCTGTTGAGTTCACTCAGGTCATGACTTTGGCCTCCATCCCTGGGAACAGTCTCTCAAGCAAGGAAGGTGGTGTGGAGTACTGGACTGTTGCAGGTTGCACATTGGAGTCGGTTCTGATTCCAGCACTGCTGCACTAGGCCAGTTTTAGAGCAGTTCCCTCTTCCTTGGTGGGAGGGCAACGATCAGAGGAAAGTCAACGCTGAAATGCCCAGAACAGCTGTGGGTGAGATTGATGGCTCAGGTGGGTGATGCCCACCCAGCCAGCACAAAAGGGATAATTATTAATGTCATAGAATTGATCCATTGGCCCTTCTCTCCCAAAATCAAATTCCCTCAAGGCACACACCAGAGTTTTTCTCCTCCCACACCACCCTTCAAAAGCACCTGAGACCTTGAGGAAAAGCAACCCCTGGATGGGTTTGCCTTGGCCTGAGGCAGGAACAATGCAGACTCTTTTCCCAGCATGTTTTAATGGGCACTTCAGACACATTAATCCTTTCTTGAAAACCTGAAAATTTTGATTGGGCAGGCCCAGCCCTATGGGGAGATGCTCCAGTGTGGACTGACCAGGTGGTCTTTGCTAAATGTGCATCCCAATGTTTTCAGGTCCCATCCCCCACTGCTCTCAGTGTGCCCTTTTCCTGTTCATTCCACCCTTGGTTCTTCCCAGAGGCTGCTGCATGGCAGGGCATGGGATTCACCCACTCAGGCAAGGTTCTTTGGCCCAGGTGTCTGTCAGGTTTTTTTGGAATTCAGTCCCATAGTCTGATTCAATTCTTTCAGGAGTTCCATGTCACCATCACATTTCCTCCTCCAGGCCCAGGACAGTGTTCCAGGCAGTGCCATGGGGCACAGGGGATGTTTCCAGACTTCCTGTGGTTGTTTCCATCACCATAAGCATGTGGGCCTTCCCATGGGGAGTCTGCGGCAGTGTGATCCAGTCAGTCTGCCAGGCCTCCCTTTATTTCTCTTCCAGTCATCGTCCTCCAACCCAGAGAGGCTCCTCCTTCTAGGCTTGTGTAACTGCAGCACATTTCACATCCATGGATACCCTGTGCAACAGTTCCCATGGCTAAGCCCACCTCTCAGCCACAAGCCCATCCATATATTTCATCTCTTCCTTGATGGCCTGAGGTGTCCTGGCCATAAATAATTCCCTCTTGTGCTGCCAATGCCAAGGCACCTGAGCCCCTTCAATGGCAGCAGTCTGAGCCACCTGATGGTTGTTCTGCTGTTCTTCAGAGGCCTGACTCTTGGGTACAGGAGCACCCCCATGACACACCTTCAAAGCAGGTGCCCCACCCGGGCACTGATACCTTTGCCACAAGGCAGCAGCCCAGATGGGTTTCACCCTGTGCTGCCAGTTCTTCTGCTGCCATTGCTGCACCCACCCCACAGGGCATTTGGCATCATCATTAGTGGGAGCAGAGAAGGGATGTGCTGGAGTCCTGACCTCCAGTTTCAGGATGAGAAGTCGCAGGGAGCAGCCCCAGAGGTGCAGGGCAGCTGCTCGAGGTGATGGCAGGACAGAGGGAGCTGTGCAGGCCTGGAGGGGCACAGGGGCTGTGCCAAGTGCTGTGCCGGGGGTTGCGTGTGTGTGCACTGCTGGGCAGAGTGAGGAGCATCTGCAGCTGCCCCTTGTGCCAGGGCTGTGTCTGCCTTTGGTGCTGGGTACAGAGAGGCCAATTGGGCTCCTCTTCTGGCGCCAGGGGTGCCAGGGTTGGGCAGTGCTCTCTGTGCTGCTGGTGAGCACCAGGCAGGGCTGGCTGGTTCTGTGTGTGTGACAGTGTGCCCTGGGTTCCAGCAGGCTCTGTAGTGTCACAATGTGCCCTGGGTTCCAGGAGGCCCTGCAGTGTCACAGTGGCCCCTGGGATCCCTCAGGCCTGGCATTTATGTCCCTTGCAATATTGGGGCACTCTGGGGCACCAAAACAGAAGGAAGAGATTGAGCCATTGGAGAATGTCCAAGGAAGGCAACTAAGATGGGCAAGGGCCTGCAGGGAAAATGTGTGAGGAGCAGCTGAGGGCACTTGGTGTGTTCAGCTGCACAAGGGGAGACTGATCACACACCTCATTGCAGGTAAAACTTCCTGGACAGGGGCAGAGGAGGGGCAGGCACTGATCTCTGCTCTGTGGGAACCAGGGACAGCACCCAGGGAATGGCCTGCAGTTCAGTGAGAGCAGGGTCAGGTTCGACTTTACAAATAGGTTCTTTCCCCAGAGCGTGGTGGGCACTGAACAGACTCCTCAGGGCAGTGGGCACAGCCCCAAAGGCTGCCAGAGCTCCAGGAGTGTTTGGATGATGCTCTGGGGCACAGGGGGTGAGTCTTTGGGATGGGTCTGTGCAGGGCTGAGGGTTGGACTCCATGATCCTTGGGGTCCCTTCGCACTCAGCACATTCTGGCATTCTCTGACACCAGCTGCGCTGATCCCAGTGCACAAGGACACCCATACCCCCCCTGAATACTGTGGATGCTCCCAGTGTGGGGAGGGCTCCCAGCACCACCCCTGCAGGTCTGGAGGAAGGGGAGACACCCTCCTACATGTAAGATGTCCATGAAATTTGTGTCCCCCACAAGCCACTTCTAACACCTCAGAATTTTGGATTATAACCCCCCTCAGGCCCCAGTGGAGTCAGGGGCACACTGCAGCCCCCAGAATGAGGGGGGAACTCCCAAGGGCCATTTAGAACTTGTAAAAATACGTTTAAATCAGCAGGATTTTTCTGTCAATAGGGTCATCTCATTCCCCCCGATTGCAAGAGGTTCAACTCAGCACAAGAAAAAGAGGAGCAAAACCCTCAAAAGATATTTAAAGCCCCCTGAACTGCTGCAAAGCAGCAGAATCCCCTCAGAAAGAGCTCCCTCTCTTCCTCTCTGTGGGTTCCGACTCCAAGTGCTGATGTCACATGTCCCCCACACTCCCTCACATTACCCCTCTCAGGATAGGAGGGCACCACAGAAGCTCTCTCCATTTTCCAAACACTCCTTCTCATGTTTCCCAAATCCCATCCCATTCCCCTCCAAGTCCCATCCCAACCCTCCCAATTTGCATCCAAGCCCTCCCAATTTTATCCCATCGTCCCTGGATTTGTAGCATCCCTTCTCCTGCTGATGACTCCCCCTAAGTGGGTTCAAATTGGATGAAACCATTTTGGAATGGGATAGAGGCATTTCAAGTTGGCATGGAGACATTTTGGGGTGGGATTGAGGTGTTATGAGCTGACAGATCAATCCCTCTCAGATATTGGACTGCAAAATGATTGAGAAATGTCAGTCGGTCTGGACACCTCCAGTTTTTGAGAAAAAACACCCAAATCCCCACGGAACCCTGAAATCTTCCTGAATATCTCTTTGATCCCCAAATTCCTGCCCGAATTCCCAAGAGGATGGTGGAAATTTAGATGTCTTTGTTAGATCTCTCTATTTAAACTTCAATTTCAGGTGATTTTAAGAGATGGAGATGAATCAAATAAAATATTTAAAAAAACCCCACAAAAAACCCGAATCATGTGAATGTATATGGGGTTGAGTTGGGTGGCCTTTAGACAATTAGAATTATAGAATTATTTAGTTTGGTAAATATCTCAAACGCCATTCAGGATTGCTTTTGGCCACCTGAAGAACTAATTGAGAGCAGGGGAGATTTTTATGTTCAAAAGTCAGCAAATCCCCCTTCCCAAGGAATTTCACACATCAGTCTGTGTCCCCACGTGGGATGGTTCTGACTTAGTAAAATGCCAATTAAGCATTTCAGAGGAAAAGTCCCTCCTCCTCCCCCACCCTCCTCCCACCCCAAAAAAACCCCAACAAACAAACAGCAGATGATAGTTCAGTAGATTATGGTACATTAAACAGAATAGAGAGAAAAAGAAAAACCCAAATAAAATACAAACTACACACTAAGAATAAAAGGTAGCAACAGAAATAGGAAAAAAATTCTACTTCCCTAGAAAAGATAATAAAATTCTGGAGGGCCTTGGTCTCTCCCAAGGAGCTCTGACCTTCACCCCAAGTCTTTGCTCATCCAGCAGAACGACCCCTCGTCCCTCTCTTTTTCTATCTGAGATGACGTCAGAATATGGTAGGCAATATCATTGGCCTTTAGAAGTTATCTGGCCTGACCTGGTTCAAGTCAGCTGATTGTCCAAGGTCTGCACTAGAAAAGAAAGCCTAAATCTGGGCCTAACTAAACCCATGACACCATGGATGTTCCTCCCCCTGTGTAAATTCAAGTGCCCACAGAGAACCAGGAGGATGAGAAGAACACCAGCCAGGTGTGTTCCTAACATGAATCACTGGGAATATGGCTCATGAGTTCTGTTCAAAACATGGCTCTGGAGATGGGTGATGGTGTTGGAGCAGCAGACAAAGCTCTTCCCACATTTGGGGCACGCACAGGGCTTCCATTACTGGTGGGTGCGTTGGTGTCTGGTCAGGTTACATCTCTGGGTGAAGCTCTTCCCGCACTGGTCACACTTGTATGGCCGCTCTCCAGTGTGGATACGCCGGTGGGTGATGAGGTTGGAGTTCTGGTTGAATCTCTTCCCGCAGTCGGTGCAGCGGAAAGGCCTCTCCCCTGTGTGTATTCGCTGATGTACAAGGAGAAGTGAGCTTGTCTGAAACCTCTTCCCACACTCGGAACACTCGTAGGGCCTCTCCCCAGTGTGGATCATCTGGTGGATGACAAGCTCAGAGTTCTGCCTAAAGCTTTTCCCACACTCCCCACAAAGACAAGGCCTCTCTCCGGTGTGGATACGCCGGTGAGCAATGAGGTTGGAGTTGTCATTGAATCTCTTTCCGCAGTCGGTGCAGCAGAAGGGCCTCTCCCCCGTATGTGTGCGCTGATGCGTGATGAGATTGGAGCTGGTCCGACACCTCTTCCCACACTCAGAACACTCGTAGGGATATTCCCCAGTGTGGATCATCTTGTGTTGCTTAAGGCTGGAGCTCTGATTGAAGCTCTTCCCACATTCCTCACATGTGTAAGGCCGTTCCCCAGTGTGAATGTGCTGGTGGCGGATCAGATGGGAGCTCTGGCTGAATCTCTTCTCACATTCCAAGCACTTGTAGCGCTTCTCCCTTCTCTGAAGCTGCTGCTGCACCACCAGGTCAGAGCTCTGGCTCAATCTCTGACTGCCTTCCCCAGACAGGTTGGGTGTTTCCTCCTCGGGTGTCTCTTGGCTCGTCTTGGAGCTCCTCTTCCTGTGGGATCGCCGTGGCTTTTCCTCCCCAGTGACTTCCTGCACCATGGCACTGTTCAAAACAGCCTCTGCTGTGAAGTTCTGCCCGGGGGATTGGTTCTCCGTGCTCTCCATGCTCAGCTCGGGGCCTGGGGCAGGAAGGAACAAGGACACTCAGGGCATTTGCCTCCGGCCCACAGTGAAGGCCAAGGACATCCCCCCAAACTCGGCCCTGGCAGGACGGCGTCGGCAGCGGGGTCGTCCTGCAGCCGGGGCCATGCTGGGCTGGAAGATGCAGCACAAGAGAGGGACAAAGGGGCACTGACTTTCTCCTCACCTGCCTGGGGCTCCCGGGGCATCTTCATCTTCATTGCAAACTCCTTCTGCATCCTTTCTAGGTTTAGAAAGGAGAAATCCTGTTCTGGGGTACAAAACCAACATGTTAGCACATTGGTTGGGGGTTTCTACTCTCAAATCTATCTCTAGAAACACACCCGTGTCTCAGTTTGAGATAATTTGCAACAGGGAGTCATCGTGGAGAGAAGTCTCCTCCCCAGGATTCCCTACTCAGGTGTCTGCAATGCAGAGAAAGTGAACGAATACATCTAAATGTAAGGGGGGGAAACTCCAACTCTTTACCAAGAAGAAATGCTGAAAACATCTCATGAACTGGGCTAAACCAACTCAGGAGAAGAAACTTCCGAAGCCCAGCTCACTCTGTCCAGTCAAGTTAGTGCCCAGCCACCCCCCACCCCATAAAACACACATGGCCACAGCACAGAGACAGAATGGCCCCCCTTCCATAGGATTCACCTCCCCCACACCCCAAAACCCTGACAGGAACCTTGAGAGTCAGCACTGCAGTCAGGCTGTGCTGCTGGGACAGGCAGTCAAGCCAGTGGTCCTCACCCAGTGGTGTCTGTGGTCCTGTCCCTGTGGTGGTCACAGCTCAGATCCTTCCAGAGGGTGGTGGAAGCCCCAAGTGGGGAGGTGTGCTGGTTTAAAGGTAAACTGGCAGGAGAAATGAACACAACAAAAAGGAGATTATAAGTCAGAGTTACAACTTAATGAAAATATTACAAAAAATGCAATGGCAGAAAGAGAAAAATTGCTTTTAACCAACAAATCCCCAGCAGTATAACCCAGCCCCCTGGAGCACAAGCACAAAGGGGTTTGTTAGACCCTGTGCTGAACCCTGTGTGGCTCCCCCAAGTCCAAAGGAAAAGTCCAAAGGGGCAAACCTGTTGGTGCAGCTGACAGTTGCAGTCTGGTGGAGAGTGGTGGTCACAGGCTGCTTGAAGGTGGTGGTCTCCTCCTGTCTAGGTGTTGGTCCTCCTCTCAATCCAACGAGTGTCCCCTGAGGTCTTCCCCCAGGATATGTACCCCAGGGAGCAGCCAGTCCCTCCCCCTGGGCGGAGAGTCACACAATGGGTGATTAACTCTGTAAGTCAGGGGTATTTTGGAACCCTTGATGGCCCATTAGCAGCCACGCCCCCTCAGGCTGGGTGTCAAGGTGCTAACGACTCCCTGCAGGGGAGTTATCCCAGCTCTTATCTCACAGATGTCTTTCACACCCAGCTCCCAGCCTGAGGGGTCAGCTGTGCCCTGGGCAGCTGCTGCAAATGCTCCACTGTTAACAGTTTTTGGGAAATGAATGGAGGGTGTGGAATACAGAGCTTTGATCATCCACACAGGGATAAACTGGTCCCAACTGCTGAACTAGGACATGCAGGATGAATTTTTTTAATTTTTAAAATACTTCAGGCACAGAATGGGGAGCATCAGCCAAGTTTTCTAATTGACTGAGGAACCCTTTCCCTAAACTCTACTCATCTGAGAGAGTTTCAAATCCCTCCTTTTTAATTTACTTTTATGGAATGATTCTCATTCAAGTAGATGGCTTTTCTAGGCCATCACCTACAGAATTGCTGTTGTGGATAACATCGATTATAGGAAAGCAGAAGAGAAATACGTGAAACGGACATTTGTGAGCAAAAGGTATTTCTTTTTTCATTGTTCTCTGAATTTTTTATACTAGTTTTCTGTATTTGTGGAAGGGCTCAGTGTCCTCTCTCCTGTGAGGGATGGTAAACACTCATTAAACACTGAAAATGTTCTCTCTGAGCAAAGCAGAAGTGCAAGACCAAGCCTCAACCTGCTGAGAGCTGAGGTTTGGCATTGGCTGCCTCAGAATTCCAGAGAGAAAATAAGAACAATGATAATTTTAGGGTGGGATTGAGCCATTTTCAGTGGCATTGGGCTGCTTTGAGGAGACAGGTCGACCCTTCTCATCTTTTGGGGTGCAAAGCTGGCAGAGATTGGAGTGTTGATGGTTCACGGCTCCAACACTCTCCAGCTGCAAAAGCAGTGGGTGCTTTGCTACCCATAGGCAAAGGAACCACCCAGGAGCAGAGGGGGGAACACCCACCCCTGGAGGAGTCAGACTGGGCTTGGAGCCAGGGAAGGAAAGTGGGATTTTTATGCTTTTATATCACTACAGAGAAGAACCAAAACTGCTCCAAATCTACTTTCCATGCACACAGAACTGTTCTAAACCCTACATCTACAGATATATTGATGAAGTAAATCTAATCTTTCCCATGGGGTGGATTAAAAAGAACTTGGGTCACCCTCACATTCAGGGGTCAGGTCAGGTGCTGGACATTGGGGAAGCTTCTGGCAGCTGCTCGAAGCACCTAACTGTGGAGTCCCTCCACTACCAAAAACTGTCCACACAAACTGAATACACTGTCCAGCATGGAACACCCAGAATGTGGGTCAGCAGGTCTGTGTCCAGGATGGAACACCCAGAACGTGGGTCAGCAGGTCTGTGCCCAGCATGGATCACCCGGAATGTGGGTCTTCAGGTCTCTGCTAAACAGGGCTCACAAGGAATTTTGGTTATCAAGTCTTTAACCACTTTGTCCACTGATGCTTGAGGAGGTGTGAGCTGCTCTGAAACCTCTTTCCATATTCCAAGCACTTGCAGGGCAGTTCCCAATGTGGATGTGTTTCATCCGCTTAAATACTGCAAAGTAAAAAAACCCAACACTTTAGGTTCAAATATTTTCTCCAAACAAAATTAAAACTTTTACAAGTTAGTTGGTTATACCAAAACCTGTTTCTTTTTTTTTGGTTCTTTTTTTCTCTTTTTTTTTTTCGTATTCTATCTAATTGTTAAGAGGTGCAGAAAGAGATACAAAAAGTTTGGGTAAAATCCAAGGTTGCTTTTAGAAGCTAAGAAAAATCTTACCACCAGAAGCTACTTTTTTCCTGAGATACCCTGTGGGGGAAAACAGTTTCTACCTTTTTTGTTTTCCTTCTGTTTCTCATCCATTTGTGATAGATATCTCTGGCCCCAAGATGCTTGGAATGCTGTCTTTGGATATGTAGAGTTGTTGCTCAGGAGAAGCTGTTTTAGCCTTTCTGGGCTGAGCAAAGTGGGGTCCTTCTGAGGAGGTGAGAGAGGGGGAATTAGGGAGAGATTTTCCATTATGGTAACCAGTTTGCTCTCTTTCCTTTTCCCTCACGGAATTCTCAAGGTGCCTTCTCTGAGTTTTCATAGTGTTCCAAAAGGTTTCTACGTGATTTTTGGCAGGCAGCTACGAGCCCAACAGCAGGAACCTTTATGGCAGGCAGGCTCCAGCAGGATGCTCTGGCAGGAAGTTTCTTTGGGAGCTTTTAGCAAAATGTTGACAGAAAACCTTTCAATAGGATGTTTTTGGCAGAGAAACAGTGGAGGAACATTGTTCCTTGGAATTGTGTATTATGTGAGTGTCACAGGGGACACGCAGAAGTCCCCACTGATCCATCCCGGGCCTGGTTCTGCTTCTCCCAACCTCAGCTCCTCCATGTGGGGTCCCCCCAGGACTGTTCCCCACTGCCCTCCTAATAGTTGGGACTTGTAAGAACTGGGAAGCTTTGCAGGGAAAAGTGGAATCAGGTGGTGTTAGAATAAAAGCAGGGACTGTAGGGACATGCAATCCCTCCAAAATTAGCACAGGGATGGGAGTGGGTGGTCCATGCTGAGCCCGAGGCCACAGGGAGGGTCTGTGGCTGCCGATGGCTCAGGAGCTCTGTGGGGAGAGAACAGGGGGTGACACTGAGGTGGGGGATCCCCTGGGAGGGCACACATTGGAGGCAGGGACAGGACCCCAGTCAACCCCTCCCTTTCTGGCACAAGTAGAAGCTGAGCCCCAGCACCAGGAAGATGAACCCAACAGAAGCCTCTGATCCCTGTCAGTGTCTTCTTCAGGCAGCACATGGCAGCTGTGGGAAGTCTGGGGGGGTCTGGAGCTTCCAAATCTTCTCACTGTGCCTCCAAGACATCCCCAAACCCCCTCCCAGTTGCCCTCAGCTCACCCAGGACCCCCTGGAACCTCTTCCCAGCACCTTCAGGATCCCAAAACCCCTGCCCCCATCCCCACTAGGATGATTCAACCTCACTCCCAGCACCCTCAGGGCTCCCCTAAAATCTTTCCAGTTTTTTTTTTTTTCTCAGCCCCCTGAGGACACTACACAACTTCTCTCAACCCCTTGAGAGCAAAACCTGGATGGTCCCTCTCACTCCCCAATTGCTCCCTGGACCACTGAAAACCTATTCGAGTGCTACAAGTCTCCCATCCACCTTCCCAGTAACCCCCCAAGGCCCCCAAATCCCTCCCAGTTGCTCCCATGGCTTCCCATACCCCCCTCCATGACTCTCTAAACCTCTTCTGGACCTGTCCATTCCCTCCCCAAACTGCCCTGAATTACCACCAGGTTCCCCAAACTGCCTGCCAGTTTCCCAAGGCTTCCCCAACCCCCTTCCCAATTAGTCCCAGGATCCCCAGCCTCCCTCCAAGTTGCCAGGCCATACCCCAGTCCCAGGTGAGGGCGTGCTCCAGGCTGATTTGCCCCACCCAGCAGGTGAAGGTGATCCTTCCTGGGGGGGATTTCCAGCATCACCAGCAGCTGGTGGGTCCACTCCTTATTGGGGACCATGTCGGTGGCCACCATGGGCTCTGAGGGATCCTGCCCACCCTGGAACCACCTCACCTGTACCTGGGCAGGGTAGAAATCCATCCTGGAGCAGAGCAGGGACCTGGGGAGACTGAGAGCTCAACAGAATCAGTGAGGTGGAAAAGCTGGTGGGCACTGGGAGAGAGGCAAGGGGGCTGCAGGGACACTCAGAAGGACTGGGAATGATGTGGGAAGGGTTAGGAGAGGCACTGAGAGAGATAGAGGACATGGGGTGACACATGAGGCTCCCTATTCCTTATTCATTCCTGGGGACTGTTCTGTCATAATTTCCCAAACCTGGACCTTCCAATCTCTGCTGTTTGGGCAGGATCGTGCCCCATGTTGGGGCTCCTGTGTCCAGAGGAGGAAGGAGAACATCAGGTTTGGTGCCCAGGATTGTGTCAGGAGGTTCAACAGCCTGGGGGGTGTGTGGTGGCCTGGCAGGTTTCTCTCTGCCCTTGGCTATGGGGTCTGCAGGGAGCAGTTTCTCCTGCCCTGTTTGCACCCTGGTGCACTGCTGGGCCCCTGGGCAGGTGGGTGTTTCTGACCTGGGGTGTTCCACCACACACCAGATGTGTGTGAAGGACACTGAGGTGTGTTTTCCTTCCCCAAATTCTGTGTCTTGGACATATCTGGTCCTTTCCTGGAGCATCTCCTGCCAAAATGGGTCCTTGCCTGATTGCACAAGAGCAGAAACCAGGTCATTTGCAGTGGCACTTGTTGGGGGACCTGCCCTGGTCCCTGTGGCTCTGCCTGTGGGGACAGGGAGGGTGTGGGGATGTTTGCTCTTCCAGGATCCCAGTTGTTGTGGTACAACTCTGTATTTGGTACCATAGTGAACTTCTCTGATGAAGGCTGAAAAAGATTTGCAAGTTTGAAAGATTCCCAAGTAGGTTGATAGACAAGGAACAGAGCTGCATTTTGGAAGATATGAAAAAAACTAAATTTCTAGATTTATCAGTAGCAAGACAGGGCCCACTCAAGCCCTCAGGCTACAAGATGGGTCATTACAGAACCCTGGGAGACACAGGAATGTTTGTGTCTCCACGCTAATGACTCTCTGATAACTGTGATAACTCCCCTCTGGAGAGCCATCAGCAGCTTCACACCCACTCTGAGGGCTCATCTCTGCTAATGGGCCATTAGGGGCTGGAACTATAGGCAGCTCCAATAACCCAGACCATCAAAGAGTCCAAACCAATCCGATGACTTACAGGGTCAAACCACCCATTCTGAAAGTCCCCACCCTGAGTGAAGTACTGGGCATTCCCACTGGAATCTGAGCATCAAAAATCATTGGGTTTTGGGATTTCTGGTATCACTATTTCATAGAATGTATTGTTTTCCTTCCTTTAAAAATTTCTTAGTGACTCTTCTGTGCTGGGGTGGAGGTGGCAGAAGAAAATGTGGAGAATGAAGGAGTGGTTCCACAGAAATCTGAAATAATCCTGTCTTTGCAAGAGTCAGACAAAAACATGGTATTTCCAGAAAAAGCAAGGATTAAGCCAAAAGGCTGCAGTGGGAGCATTGCTTGCTGCTGAGCTCCAAGACAGGCTGCAAATGGTGGCTCTGCTTTGCTGCTGTACATGGGCATGTCTGAGAGATTCAGGTGGAGCTTTGGAATGTGCAGGAGAGAGGGAGAATCTTACAGGGAGATTTGCAGGATGTAGAGCCCCTTAGAAAACCTTATAACTCAAACTTCCTGTGTTCAGGGGAGGAGCTGAGAAACAGTGAGCCAGTCTGTTGTTGTGAGAAAGAGCAAAACATCAGGTTTGCATTGACAGCTGATGATGAGGAAGGAACAGACTGACCCTTAATTAAAGCTGAAACCACCAATGTGTGCCAGGGTCAGCAAAGTGCTGCTAAACTGGCACCGTGTGTGGCTCCCAAGATATCAAAGCCTGGCCCTGGATCAGGGGAGATGGAAATCCAATCACTATTAATGCAGTGGGATGCTGAGGGGCTGGAGCCACTTCCCAGATGGCACAAAGTTAAACCACTGGAGCAAACAGAGCACGAGTTATCTGCCCAACTGATAAGGTCAGTTCATGGCTCCAGGGAGAAAGACAGAAACCTCCAAAAAAGCCTCAAAGTAACCCAGCACAAGGGGCAGCACTTGATGAATTTTTACAAGCAGTCTCACTACCTCTGAACAGCAAATTAACAGGAGGAGACCCCCTGAAAAATGGGGCAAACAACAACAGCAGTGCAGGGAGCACTGCATGGAAGAGGAGTTAAAACTGCACCTGAGAGATCCCAAGTTCATGTAGTTAAACCACTTGATTCACTAAGGAGTAGCTTTTTGGGGATGTTTGTGTTGTTTTCTTTTTCCAGGAATTCCAGCACTCCCCACTGAAGATCAAAGGAACCAGCTGGGACTGGGGGAACTGCCAGCAGATGTACAGGAGAAGGCTCACAGAAAGCAGCCAAGGGGTGATGAGCATCTTTCCCTCAGGATGTGTCACCTTGTGAGTGTCAGCATTTCAGACTCAAGTTGCTGCTTTAGGAGCATTATCCCAGCCTGCCTTTTAATAATCAGTCTCTATTTGGCCAAATTTTACCTTTTCTTTTTATAGTGACCTGCCAACAGGTGAGATGGAGATGTTTGTAATCAACAAAACTTTTATTTGCCCCATAATTTGTAGTAATTAATATTTTTGTTGTGTGGTGGTGGTTTCATTGAGAGGGATGCATTGGGAGATCAAATATTAGCAGGACTATATTTAAAAACCGTTTTAACCATTTTTATTTACATTTGCTTAATTAATTTATTCTTTATATTAAAAATGTGGAATGGAGTGGAATAATCTCTTAGTCTTCTCTTATGGAGAGATACTTACGTTTCAACCACTTGAGAACTAAAAAAGACAACCCAGTTTAATTTGGAAGTTTGTACAAGAGATTTTGCATATTTGAAGTAATACAAATATGTAACAATATTCCCAGTTCTTCCTCAGAAGTCTTCAGATTTATTATGATAATTTGTCTTAATTTTACAGAGATTTTCACATGTGAATTAAAAGATCTTAACAGAATAAAATAAACTATTCAATGAGAAATGGTTGAGACCCCCTTCCTCAATCAGAAGAAGTTTCAGCTTTGGGCTACAAATTGGACATGGATAAAATACAGGAAAACCTTTTCCCAGCTCCCAAGACCTGTGACCATTTTAGGAAATACTTGCATTCTGCACCACTGACATTTCTCAGTTGTGGGTGCAGCTTTGTGGAACATTAATTGGAAAGGAATGTTGTGAAGGTAAATTGTGAGAGAGAAGAAAATTCCAGAAAATCCAACCTGGACTCTGTGTTTTGGGGGATCCTCAGCACCAAGGAGACAGCAGATCCAGACCCACAGGACACCACTGGGTTCCATGGAGTGGGGATACATTTCCTGTTTTAACTTTTCTCTGTCACCCTCTTTCCCTCACCCTCTCCTTTTTCCTATTTCTTCCTATTTCTCTTTCTTTGCCTCACATTTACTCTTAAATAAAATCCATCCTCTTGACTTTGGCATCTGGTCCTCTTTGCACCTTAATTTGGGCAGAGACATTTCTAATAATTTTAATAACTGGATGATAACCCCAATCAGAGCCCCTTCACAGCACAGATGGAGAGAAAGTCCCCACAGTGCACCTGAGAGGTGTGTCAGGGGAAACCGTGTGGATCAATCCTGTCTCAAGCAAAGGCAAACCCATCTGTGGGATTGATTTTGCTCCAGGACAAAGTTGCACTTCGTGGGTAATAGAGAAAAATAGGGAAACATGGTGTGTACCTGAAGAGGACCTATTTTTGGTGTAAAACTGTCTGTTCCATTGTTCCTATTTGTGTGTAATATTGGATAGAGAGGTGCAGAGTTAATGTGTTATTCAGAGCATACTGGGGAAAAGAGAAAAAAAAAAGAAAAGGGAATAGAGTGGTGGATAATATCCTGGGTGACACAAAACTTTTGGTAATCTCCTTCTCTTTCCTCTGCTCCCAAAAAATGCCTGCTACTTTGGAGTGGGTGAGGAATTTGGGATTAAATAAGGGTGGTCCTGTTCTCCTGGCAGAAGAATGTGTGCCCAGGTGTGAAAGGCTGGAATGCTGATGGCTCAGACAGTGCAGGTGGAGCTGATGATGTGCAAAGTGACCCCCAAGGCTCTGAGGGTGTGCACACCTGCCAGCTCAGGCTCCAGGTAGGTGTGTTTTCCTTGGCCTTGCACAGGGACTGAGCTGTGATAACTCCCCCCTGGGAGCACTGAGACAATTCCCACACATGGCCTGGAGATTTTCACCTCTCCTAATGGGCCATCATGGATACAACCTATTTTTTCTCTGCATCTTTTAATAACAGGATTATTTCAGATTTCTGTGTAACCACTCCTTCATTCTCCACATTTTCTCCTGACACCTCCACCCCAGGGGCAGAAGGCTGGCTAAAAATTTTTTAAAGGACAACACAATATTTTTTTTTCATTGGCTGCACAGCACAGGCATGTTCTCCAAAAGTTCCTGCAGAAGGAACCATAAAACCTCCCTCAGAGAGAAGCTGAGACAAATTTTCCAAGAGTTCAGGAGTCCCTACAGAAGACAAGGAACAGAGCTGCATTTTGGAAGATGTGAAAAAATTCAAAATTTATACATTTATCAGTATAAATACAGAGCCCACCCAAGCCCTCAGGCTACAAGCTGGGTGTGAGAGAACCCTGGGAGGCACAGGAATGTTTGTGTCTTCACAGCAATGACTCAGCTGTGATAACTCCCCTCTGGGGAGGCATCAACACATTCACACCCACCCTGAGGGCTCATGTCTGCTAATGGGCCATTAGGGGCTGGAACAATAGGCAGCTGCAATGATTCACACCATCAAAGACTCCAAAAATATCCCATGACTCACAGGGTCAAATCACCCAATGTGGAAGTCCCCAGCCTGTGTGAGGTGCAGGGCATTCCCACTTGAACCTGAGCATGTCATATCTTCAGGGATTGGCATTTCTGGTATCACTATTTGGATCCAGATGGGGACTAAGACTTTAACAGAACTGCAACAGCCACTCTTGACCAGACTGGGACCATCATCCTCACGAAAAGGTTTCCTTTCCTTTTACTGTGAATTCAGGGATACCACGTGGCACTCAGCACTGGGGCTAATGAAGACCATAATGTTCATGCCCCGGGGGCTGGGTTATACAATTGTTTTTTTGTGGGTTCAAACCAGTTTTTCTCTCTATCATTGCATTTCTGGTAATCTTTCCAGTAAATTGCTTCGCTGACTTTTAAACTTCCTTGACTCAGGTTAATTTTTCCCTTACAGCATAACCTTTAAACTCTGTGCCCCAGAGCATCATCCAAACACTCCTGGAGCTCTGTCAGCCTTGCGGCTGTGTCCACTTCCCTAGGGAGATCCTGGAGGCATCTCCCAATGCTGGCCCAGCCCCAACTGATGGGATGTGTGAGGAGGGGGGTTGTTGGCGGGCACTTTGGGATAGCTGTGGAGACGGGGAGGTGCAACCAGGGGTGTCCAGGGCTGTGGGGGCAGAGCAGGGTCCTGCAGCCCAGGGTGCTGTGCTGGGGCAGGGACTCTGCTGCCTGCCAGGGGCAGCTCTCAGCCAGCCCAGGGAGCTGCTGACAGGTCTGTGGGGAAGGGCTGTGGGGAAGGAGCAGCCCCTGGGAGGGCTCCTTGTCTCGCTCAGGGGCTGCTGCCGGGCTCGGGTCTTCTCACAGCCCCCACATCAGCCCCAGACAGTTCCCAAGGCACATTTCAGGGAGGGCATTAAAGCAGGATCTTCGTGGAAGGGAACCATCCCCTTCTTCCTATCCTCTGATCTGGCATGTCTGGCTGGGAACTGGCACATACAAATTAATATCTCAGTTCAGGTGGAGGGAATGAAACTCCAAATCTAGTTCTCAAAGTGGTGAATAAACCGAGGAAATCTCTCTAGGAGGGCTCATGTCCTGCTCTGTCCATCCCAGCTGCACCTCTGGGCTGGCACTGAGGAGATGTCCCAGATCTGCCCTTGGAAGCAGCACTGCCCTGCTCTCACCACAGCACAGACAGTTGTGGGGTTTATGTTTTTCAAGATTTTTTGGTGTGAACTCAATGTGAATGGAGCACAAGGGAAAGCTCAGAGCAGATTTGAAACAGAGTGTTGGACACTGCAGCTCTCCTGGCTCTGCTCTAAGCCACAGAGAGCTGAGCCCCTTTGCCTTATGTCTTGTCTGACTGATTTTTATATTTTCAATCAAAAGAATGAAAATTTATAACCCTAAAAATAACAGTCCCCAAGTATAAAGGTGTAAAATATAAAGTAGAGATAACAATGATTATAAGGGCATGTTCAGACTCTCTGCTGCAGAGTCAGGAGGACAAAGGCTGATATTTCTAAAAAAGTTGCGTTACATTTGACCTGCCTCATGATGGTCAGAGCTGTCAGGAAGCAGCTCCATGTCCCCAGTGCAGCAGAGCAAAGCTGAGACCTTGGCAGAACATGGGCAGAGCTCCTGCTGCTCACACCACCCTCAGCCAGCACTGACCAGAGGAAGGAAATGCATTTCTGTCTGGGGAAGATTTATCTGAAAACTGGTGTGACTTTGTCAGAGGGGTCTGTCTTCATTGCTCCCTGTCCTTTGCTTTTCCTCAAGTTTCTTTCCCTTTGGACCTGTGATATGGCCCCAGGACAGCACTTCCAGCTCAGGGTCCTGCAGGGATCACAGGGTGGGAGCCAGGACCGACTGCTCAGGCTGGAGTGGACACACTCACCTGGGGAAGGGGATGCCCTGGATAAGAGCAAGGGAGCATTTCTGTACCTTCAGGGAGAACTCCCTGGTGTCCTGGTTTGGGGCCCAGCTGGAGGTGAAGCCCCACACAGACACTCCCTCAGCCTCCCCTCTCTCCCCCCTCCAGCCCAGTGGAATGGGGAGGGTAATCAACTTGTAGGTTGAGGTAAGAACAGTTCAGTAATTGAAAAAAAAAGGACAATGATAATTGTAAATAATAATAGTGATGATAATAAATGGGGAAAGAACAAGTGATGCACAATGCATTTGTTCACCACCCACTGATTGATACCAGACTCCCCTGTCCAAAACCCACATCAGCCTCTTCCAGGTCACTCTCCCCAGTTTATGTACTGGGCATGATGTCCTATGGGGTGGAATATCCCTTTGGCCGCTTGGGGTCAGCTCTCCATGCTTATTTCTTTTGGGAAACTGTCTTGGTTTGAGATAAGCAACTGCCAACCCCTCTCAAGCACAGAGAGAAAAGCCTCCCTCCTACCACCAGGGAAAGGGAGGAAAAGAGAGGGGAAAGAAAAAACACGCTTCAAACCGCGTTTATACTAAAACTACATGTATTTCTCACAGAAAGAAAGAGACAATTAGAAGAGAGTACAAATACACACACAGGTCTGCAAGAACAAATTCCTCACTTCCTAACGAAAACACAAATTCTACTCTCTTAACTACACATTACTTAAGAAAAGACTTATTCCCCAGGGAGACAAACCCAAGCAGAAAGGAGAGACCCAGAACAACACATTTTACTTTCCTGAGATACCCTGTGAGCCAGTGGTGGGCCTGGTCCTCTCCATCCCCCCTGGGACAGCATCGTGCGTCCTCCCAAGAGGAGGGCTGAGAAGCGACTGCCTTGACCACTCCCACACTGGTTCCTACTTCCCTGGAGATGATGTCATAATGTGGTATGGAATAAAAAAATACTGGCTAGAAGAGGTCAGCTGTTAGCTCAGCCCAGCTCAAGTCAGCTGACAACTTCAGCCTAGTCCAAACTTCAGAGCCCAAATTTAGGCCCACCTAAGTGAACCCATAACAGAACCTCTTCATGATAGAAGAGGAGACAGAAAGGAAACAAAAAAATATAGTCGTTGACGTGGTAAAAACGTGATTAGGAAACAACAAAACATCAGTGTGTTATCAACATTATTCTCCTTCTGAATCCTAAACAAGGCACTGCAGATATTAACTCCATCCCAGCTGCAAGCAGGAAAATATCCAGCCCTTACTCCATCCCTTTTAGGTCATCCAAGTCTCACACTTCCAATCCCCAATCATCTTCTCCAGTTCTGTCTTTTGATAGACACACACACACAGACATCACTTTCTCAGGGAATGGAACAGCTCTGTCAAGGGTTCATAAAATGACCACAGAAATGCCTGATGAGTTCACTCAGGCCATGACTTTGACCTCCATCCCTGGGAACAGTCTCTCAAGCTGGGAAGGTGGTGTGGGGTGCTGGACTCTTGCAGGTTTCACATTTGAGCCAGTTCTGATTCCAGCACTGCTGCACTAGGCCAGTTTTAGAGCAGTTCCCTGTTCCTTGGTGTGAGGAGAATGATCAGAGGGAAGTCAAGGCTGAGATGCCCAGAACAGCTGTGGGTGAGATTGTTGCCATGAAGTGCTCAGGGGGATGATGCTCACCCAGCCAGCACAGAAGGAATAATGCAGAGTGTTGGATAGTTATCAATGCCATACAATTAATCCATTGGCCATTCTCACCCCAAATCCAATCCCCTCAAGGCACACACCAGAGTTCCTCTCCTCCCACATCACTCTTCAAGTGCACCCAGGGCCTGGAACAAAAGCAATCCCTGGGTGGGTTTGCCTTGGCCTGAGGCAGGAACAACTAAGACTGTTTTTCCCAGCATGTTTTAATGGACACTACAGGAATTTTAACCCCTTACACAGTAACTAAACATTTTGATTGGGCAGGCCCAATCTTATTGGCAAATTCCGTCAGTGTGGACTGACCAGGTGGCCTTTGCTAAATGTGCATCCCAATGTTTGCAGGTCCAATCAACGACTACTCTCCGTGTGCCCTTTCCCTGTCCATTGCACCCTTCAATCTTCCCAGAAGCTGCTGCATGGCAGGGCATGGCAGTCAGCCACTCAGAGCCAGGTTCTTTGGCCCAGGTGTCTGTCCGGTGGTTTTGGAATTGAGTCCCATAGTCTGATTCAATTCTTTCAGGGGTTCCATGTCACCATCAAATTTCCTCTTCCAGGCCCATGACAGTGTTCCAGGCAGTGCCATGGGACACAGGGGATGTTCCCAGCCTTCCTGTGCCTGTTTCCACCAACATAAGCACGTGCCCCCTGCTCTGAAGGATTTGGGGCAGTGTGATAATCAGTTTTCCAGGCCTGCCCTTATTTCTATTCCAGCCATCTGCCTCCATCCCAAAGAGAATCCACCTGCTTGGCCTGTGTAACTGCAGCACATTTCACATTCATGGATACCCTGTGCAACAGTGCCCATGGCTAAGCCCACCCCTCAATCACAAGTCCAACCATATGTTCCATCTCTGCCTTGACGGCCCAAGGTGTCCTGAGTCCATGGAGCCAGGAATAATTCCCCCTTGTGCTGCCAATGCCAAGGCACGTGAGCCCCTTCAATGGCAGCAGCCTGAGCCACCTGCTTGTTATTCTGCTGTTCTTCAGGGACCTGACTCTTGGGTACAGGAGCATCCCCACTGCACACCTTCACTGCAGGTGCTCCACCCAGGCACTGATACCTTTGCAACAAAACAGCAGCCCAGATGGGTTTCACCCTGTGCTGCCAGTTCTTCTGACACCAATGCTGAACCCACCCCACAGGGTATGTGGCATCATCATGAGTGGAAAGAGAGAAGGGATCTGCTGGAGTCCTGACCTTCAATTTCAAGATGAGAAGTGACAGGGAGCAGCCCCAGAGGTGCAGGGCAGCTGCTCGAGGTGATGGTGGGACAGAGGGAGCTGTGCAGGCCTGGAGGGGCACAGGGGTTGTGCCAAGTGCTGGCTCAGGAGCAGCTGGATGTGCCTCCTGCTGTGCCGGGGGGTGTGTGTGTGTGCCCTGCTGGGCACAGTGAGGAGCAGCTGCAGCTGCCCCTTGTGCCAGGGTTGTGTCTGCCTTTGCTGCTGGACACAGAGAGGCCAATTGGGCTCCTCCTGTGGCGCCATGGGTGCCAGGGGCCCTGAATTGCCCTCTGTGCTGCTGCCGGGCAGGGCTGGCTGGTTCTGTGTGTGTGACAGTGTGCCCTGGGCCCTGCCAAGTCACAATGTCCCCTGGGTTACAGCAGGCTCTGCAGTGTCACAGTATCCCCTGGGTTCCAGGAGGCCCTGCAGTGTCACAGTGTGGTCTGGGTTACAGCAGGCCCTGCAGTGCCACAGTGTCACCTTGGGTTCCAGGAGGCCCTGCAGTGTCACAGTGTCCCCTGGGTTCCATGAGGCCCTCCTGTGTCACAGTGGCCCCGGGAACCCTCAGGCCTGGCATTTATGTCCCTTGCAATATTGCGGCACTTTGGGGCACCAAAACAGAAGGAAGAGATTGGGCCATTGGAGAGTGTCCAGGAGAGGCAACCAAGATGGGCAAGGGCCTGCAGGGGAAAGGTGTGAGGAGCAGCTGAGGGCACTTGGTGTGTTCAGCTGCACAAGAGGAGACTGAGGAGACATCTCATTGCAGGTACAACTTCCTGGGCAGGGCCAAAGGAGGGGCAGGCACTGATCTCTGCTCTGTGGGAACCAGGGACAGCACCCAGGGAGTGGCCTGCAGTTGAGTCAGGGCAGGGTCAGGTTGGACCTTACAAAGAGGTTCTTCCCCCAAGGGGTGGTGGGCACTGACCAGGCTCCCCAGGAGAGTGGGCACAGCTCCAAGGCTGCCAGAGCTCCTGGAGAGTTTGGATGATGCTCTGGGGCACAGGGTGTGACTCTTGGGGATGGGCCTGTGCAGGGCTGAGGTTTGGACTCCATGATCATTGTGGGTCCCTTCCCACTCATCACATTCTGGCATTGTGTGACACCAGCTGGGCTGATCCCAGTGCGCAGTGACTCCCATACCCTCCCAAAATACTGTGGATGCTCCCTGTGTGGGGAGGGGTCCCAGCCCCAACCCAGCAGGTCTGGAGGAAGGGGAGACACCCTCCTACAGGTAACTTGTAAATGAATGTGGGTCCCCCACAAGCCACGTCCAACACGGCAGAATTGGGGATTATAACCCCCCTCAGGCACCAGTGGAGACAGGGGGCCACTGCAACACCCAGAATGAGGGGGGACGGGGGGGAGGAACTCTGAGGAGCCATTTAGAACCACTAAAACAAGACATAAACCAGCAGGATTTTTCCGTCAATAGAGTCATCTCATCCCCCTGATTGCAAGAGGGTCAACTTAGCCCAAGAAAATAAGAAGCAAAACCCTCAAAAGATATTTAAAGGCCCCTGAACTGCTGCAAAGCAGCAGGATCCCCTCAGAAAGAGCTCCCTGTGTTCCTCTCTGTGGGTTCCCACTCCAAGTGCTGATGTCACATGTCCCCCACACTCCCTCACATTACCCTCCTCAGGATAGGAGGGCACCACAGAAGCTCCCTCAGTTTTTCCACACACCCCATCTCACGTTTCCCAAATCCCATCCCATTCCCCTCCAGGTCCCATCCCAACCCTCCCAATTTGCATCCAAGCCCTCCCAATTTTACCCCATCTTCCCTGGATTTGTAGCATCCCTTCTCCTGCTGATGACTCTCCCCAAGTGGTTCAAATTGGATTAAACCATTTTGGGATGGGATTGAGTCATTTCAAGTTGGCATGGAGCCATTTTGGGGTGGAATTGAGGTGTTTTCTACTGACAGAACAATCCCTCTCAGATATTGGACTGCAAAATGATGGAGAAATACATGTCAGGACGTCTGGACACCTCCCATTTGGGGGAAAACTCTCCCAAATCCCCACAGAACCCTGAAATCTTCCTGAATATCCCTTTGAACCCCAAATTCCTGCCCCAATTCCAAGGGAATGGTGGAAATTTAGATGTCTTTGTTAGATCTCTTTATTTAAACTTCAATTTCAGGTGATTTTAAGAGATGTAGATGAATCAAATAAAATATTTAAAAAAAAAACACAAAAAACCTGAATCATGTGAATGTATATGGGGTTGGGTTGAGTAGCCTTTAGAGAATTAGAATTATAGAATTATTTAGTTTTAAAAATATCTCAAACCCCATTCAGGATTGTTTTTAGCCACAGAAGAACGAAGTGAGAGCAGGGGAGATTTTTAGGGTCAAAAGTCAGCAAATCCCCTTTCCCAATGAATTTCACACATCAGTCTGTGTCCGAACGTGGGATGGTTTTGACATAGCAAAATGCCAAGTAATCATTTCAGAGACAAAGTCCCCCTTTCACCCCTGCCCCTTCACCCAAAAAAAAAAAAAAAGAAAACCCCACAACTGATCAGAGTTCAGTAGAATTTGGTATATTAAACAGAAGAGAATTAAAAATTAAACCGCAAATCAAGTACAAACTGCACACTAAGAAGAAAGATAGCAAGAGCAATAAGAAAAGATAATAAGCTGCTGGAGGGCCTTGGTCTCTCCCCAGGAGCTCTGAGCTTCACCCCAAGTCTTTGTTCATCCAGCAGGAGGAAGAAGGAAGACCCCTCCTCCCTCTCTTTTTCTATCTGAGATGACGTCAGAATATGGTAGGCAATATCATTGGTCTGTAGAAGTCAACTGGCCTGACCTGGTTCAAGTCAGCTGATTGTCCAAGGCCTGAACTAGAAAAAAAAGCCTAAATCTGGGCCTAAGTAAACCCATGACACCATGGATGTTCCTTCCCCCTGTGTAAATTCAAGTGCCTACAGAGAAGCAGGATGATGAGGAGAACACCAGCCAGGTGTGTTCCTAACGTGGATCACTGGGAATGTGGTTCATGAGTTCTGTTCAAAACATGGCTCTGGAGATGGGTGATGGAGTTGGAGCAGCAGACAAAGCTCTTCGCACATTTGGGGCACGCACAGGGCTTCCCTTACTGGTGGGTGCGTTGGTGTCTGGTCAGGTTACATCTCCGGGTGAATCTCTTGCCACACTCGTCACAGCTGTATGGCCGCTCTCCAGTGTGGATACGCCGGTGGGTGATGAGGTTGGAGTTGACATTGAATCTCTTCCCGCAGTCGGTGCAGCGGAAAGGCCTCTCCCCTGTGTGTATGCGCTGATGTACAAGGAGAAGTGAGCTGGTCTGAAACCTCTTCCCACACTCAGAACACTCGTAGGGCCTCTCCCCAGTGTGGTTCATCTGGTGGATGACAAGCTCAGAGTTCTGCCTAAAGCTTTTCCCACACTCCCCACAAAGATAAGGCCTCTCTCCAGTGTGGATACGCCGGTGAGTAATGAGGTTGGAGTTCTGATTGAATCTCTTTCCGCAGTCGGTGCAGCAGAAGGGCCTCTCCCCCGTATGTGTGCGCTGATGCGTGATGAGATTGGAGCTGGTCCGACACCTCTTCCCACACTCAGAACACTCGTAGGGATATTCCCCAGTGTGGATCTTCTTGTGTTGCTTAAGGCTGGAGCTCTGATTGAAGCTCTTCCCACATTCCTCACATGTGTAAGGCCGTTCCCCAGTGTGGATGTGCTGATGATGAATCAGATCTGAGCTCTGGCTGAAGCTCTTCTCACATTCCAAGCACTTGTAGCGCTTCTCCCTTCTCTGAAGTTGCTGCTGCACCACCAGGTCAGAACTCTGGCTCAATCTTTGACTGCCTTCCCCGGACACGTTGGGTGTTTCCTCCTCGGATGTCTCTTGGCTCGGCTTGGAGCTCCTCTTCCTGTGGGATCGCCGTGGCTTTTCCTCCCCAGTGACTTCCTGCACCATGGCACGGTTCAAAACAGCCTCTGATGTGAAGTTCGACCCGAGGGATTTGTCCTCCGTGCTCTCCATGCTCAGCTTGGGGCCTGGAGCAGGAAGGAACAAGGACACTCAGGGCATTTGCCTCTGGCCCACAGGGAAGGCCAAGGACATCTCCCCAAACCCGGCCCCGGCAGGACGGCGTCGGCAGCGGGGTTGTCCTGCAGCCGGGTCCATGCTGGGCTGGAAGATGCAGCACAAGAGAGGGACAAAGGGGCACTGACTTCCTCCTCACCTTCCTGGGGCTCCCGGGGCATCTTCATCTTCCTCGCAGCCTCCTTCTGCATCCTTTCTATGTTTAGAAAAGAGAAATCCTGTGCTGGGGTAAAGAACCAACATGTTAGCACATTGGTTGGGGGTTTCTACTCTCAAATCTATCTCTAGAAACACACCCGTGTCTCAGTTTGAGATAATTTGCAAGGGGGAGTCATCGTTGAGAGAAGTCTCCTGTCTGGGATTCCCTACTCAGGTGTCTGCAATGCAGAGAAAGTGGAGAAACACATCTTCTTTACCAAGAAGAAATGCTGAAAACAACTCAGCTAAACAAACTCAGGAGGAGAAACTTCCCAAGCCCAGCCCACTCTGTCCAGTCAAGTTAGTGCCCAGTCTCCTCCTCCCATAAAACACACATGGCCACAGCACAGAGACAGAATGGCCCCCCTTCCATAGGATTCACCTCCCCCACACCCCAAAACCCTGGCAGGAACCTTGAGAGTCAGCACTGCAGTCAGGCTGTGCTGCTGGGACAGGCAGTCAAGCCAGTGGTCCTCACCCAGTGGTGTCTGTGGTCCTGTCCCAGTGGTGGTCACAGCTCAGATTCTTCCAGAGGGTGGTGGAAGCCCCAAGTGGGGAGCTGTGCTGGTTTAAAGGCAAACTGGCAGGATAAATGAACACAACACAAAGGAGATTATAAGTCAGAGTTACAATTTGATGAAAATATTACAAGAAATGCAATGGTAGAAAAGAGCAAAATTGGTTTTAACCCACAAAACCCCAGCAGTATAACCCAGCCCCCTGGGGCACAAGCACAAAGGGGTTTGTTAGACCCTGTGCTGAACCCTGTGTGGCTCCCCGAAGTCTAAAGGAAAAGTCCAAAGTGGCAAACCTGTTGGTGCAGCTGACAGTTGCAGTGTGGTGGAGAGTGGTGGTCACAGGCTGGTTGAAGGTGGTGGTCTCCTCCTGTCGAGGTGTTGGTCCTCCTCTCAATCCAACGAGTGTCCCCTGAGGTCTTCCCCCAGGATATGTACCCCAGGGAGCAGCCAGTCCCTCCCCCTGGGCGGGGAGTCACACAATGGGTGATTAACTCTGTAAGTCAGGGGTATTTTGGAACCCTTGATGGTCCATTAGCAGCCACGCCCCCTCAGGCTGGGTGTCAAGGTGCTAACGACTCCCTGCAGGGGAGTTATCCCAGCTCTTATCTCACAGATGTCTTTCCCACCCAGCTCCCAGCCTGAGGGGTCAGCTGTGCCCTGGGCAGCTGCTGCAAATGCTCCATTGTTAACAGTTTTTGGGAAATGAATAGAGGGTGCGGAATACACAGCTTTGATCATCCACACAGGGATAAACTGGTCCCACCTGCTGAACTAGGACATGTAGGATGAATTTTTATTATTTATTTAAAAACTTCAGGCACACAATGAGCAGCATCAGCCAAGTTTTCTAAGGGACTGAGGAGCCCTTTTCCTAAAATGTGCTCATCTGAGAGAGTTTCAAATCCCTCCTTTTTGATTTAGTTTTATGGAATGGTTCTGATTGAATTAGATGCATATTTTAGACCATCACCTACAGAGTTGCTGTTGTGGATAACATCGATTATAGGAGAGCAGAAGAGAAGTACATGCAAAGGACAAATGAAAGCAAAAGGTATTTCTTTTTTTCACTGTTCTCTGAATTTTTATACTAGTTTTCCGCATTTGTGGAAGGGTTCAGTGTCCTCCCTCCTGTGAGGGAACGTAAACACTCATTAAACACTGAAAATGTTCTGGCTGAGCAAAGGCAGAAGTGCAAGACCAAGCCTCAGCCTGCTGAGAGATGAGGTTTGGCACTGGCTGCCCCAAAATTCCATAGAGAAAATAAGAACAATAATAATTTTAGGGTGCAATTGAGTAATTTTCTGTGGGATTGGGCTGCTTTGAGGAGACAGAATGACCCTTCTCAGCTTTTGGGGTGCAAAGCTGGCAGAGACTGGAATGTTGATGGTTCATGGCTCCAACACTCTCCAGCTGCAAAAGCAGTGGGTGCTTTGCTACCCATGCGCAAAGGAAACACCGAGGAGCGGAGGGGGGAAAACCCACCCCTGGAGGGGACAGGCTGGGCTTGGAGCTAGAAAAAGAAAGTGGGATTTTTATGCTTTTATATCACTAGAGACAAGAACCAAAACTGCTCCAAACCTACTTTCCATGCACACAAAACTGTTCTAAACCCTACATCTGCAGATATATTGAGAAAGTAAATCTAATCTTCCCCATGGGGTGGATTAAAAAGTATTTGGGTCGTCCTCACCTTAAAGGGTCAGGTCAGGTGCTGGACATGGGAGAAACTTCTGGCAGCTGCTCACAGAACCCCTCCCTGAAGCCCCTCCCACTACCAAAACCTGGTCTAGCTAACCCAATGCACTGCCCAGTATGGAACACCCAGAATGTGGGTCAGCAGGTCTGTGCCCAGCACGGATCACATGGAATGTGGGTCACCAGGTCTGTGCCCAGCATGGAGCACCCGGAATTTGGGTCATCAGGTCTCTGCTAAACAGGGCTCACAAGGAATTTTGGTTATCAAGTCTTTAACCACTTTGTCCACTGATGCTTGAGGAGGTGTGAGCTGCTCTGAAACCTCATTCCATATTCCAAGCACTTGCAGGGCAGTTCCCAATGTGGATGTGTTTCATCCGCTTAAATACTGCAGAGAAAAAAAACCCAACACTTTAGGTTCAAATATTTTCTCCAAACAAAATTAAAACTTTTACAAGTTAGTTGGTTATACCAAAACCTGTTTCTTTTTTTTTGGTTCTTTTTTTTCTCTTTTTTTTTTTTTTTTTTTCATATTCTACATAATTGTTAAGAGGTGCAGAAAGAGATACAAAAAGTTTGGGTAAAAGCCAAGGTTGCTTTTAGAAGCTAAGAAAAATCTTACCACCAGAAGCTACTTTTTTGCTGAGATACCCTGTGGGGGAAAACAGTTTCTACCTTTTTTGTTTTCCTTCTGTTTCTCATCCATTTGTGATAGATATCTCTGGCCCCAAGAGGCTTGGAATGCTGTCTTTGGATATGTAGAGTTGTTGCTCAGGAGAAGGTGTTTTAGCCTTTCTGGGCTGAGCAAAGTGGGGTCCTTCTGAGGAGGTGAGAGAGGGGGAATTAGGGAGAGATTTTCCATTATGGAAACTGGTTTCCTCTCTTTCCTTTTCCCTCCCGGAATTCTCAAGGTGCCTTCTCTGAGTTTTCATAGTGTTCCAAAAGGTTTGTACGTGATTTTTGGCAGGCAGCTACCAGCCCAACAACAGGAACCTTTATGGCAGGCAGGCTCCAGCAGGATGCTCTGGCAGGAAGTTTGTTTGGGAGCTTTTAGCAAAATGTTGACAGAAAACCTTTCAATAGGATATTTTTGGCAGAGAAACAGTGGAGGAACATTGTTCCTTGAAATTCTGTATTATGTGAGTGTCACAGGGGACACACAGGAGTCCCCACTGATCCATCCTGGGGCTGGTTCTGCTTCTCCCAACCTCGGCTCCTCCCCGCGAGGTCCCCCCAGGACTGTTCCCCACTGCCCCCCTAATAGTTGGGACTGGTAAGAACTGGGAAGCTTTACTGGGAAAAGTGGAATCAGGTGGTGTTAAACTAAAAGCAGGGGCTGTGGGGACATGCAACCCCTCCATGACCAGCACAGGGATGGGGGTGGATGGTCCATGCTGTGGCTGCTGATGGCTCAGGAGCTCAGTGGGGAGAGAACAGGGGGTGACACTGAGGTGGGGGATCCCCTGGGAAGGCACACATGGGGGTAGGGACAGGACCCCCAGGAACCCCCTCCCTTTCTGGGACAGGTAGAAGCTGAGCCCCAGCACCAGGACGAAGAAGACCAACACGAAGCCCCCAATCCCTGTAACTGTCTTGCTGCAGGCAGCACGTGACAGTTCTGGGCGGTGTGAGGGGGTCTGGACCTTCCAAAACTTCTCACTGAGCCTCCAGGAAATCCCCAAACCCTCTGTCCTTTGCCCTCAGCTGACCCAGGACAACCTTGAACCTTCTCCCACCCCCTTCAGGATCCCATTCCACACCCCCCGCCCCCATCCCAACTAGGATGATCCAGTCTCACTCCTAGCAACCCCAGGGCTCCCCTCAACTCCTTCCAATTCTTCTCAGCCCTACAAGGACTCCCCAAAGCCATTCCCAATCCCTTCATAGCCAACCCTGGCTCCTTCATATTTCACCTCCAATTGCTCCCTGGACCCTTTAAAACCCATTCCAGTATGCCAAGTCTCCTAAACCCCCTTCCCAGTAATCCCCCATGACCCCAAATGCCTCCCAGTTGCTCCCATGGCTTCCCATACCCCCTTCCATGACTCTCTGAACCTCTTCTGGACCTGTCCATTCCCTCCCCAAATCCCCCTGAATTACCACCAGGCTCCCCAAACTGCCTGCCAGTTTCCCAAGTCTTCCCAAACTCCCTTCCCAATTAGTCCCAGGATCCCCAGCCTCCCTCCAAGTTGCCAGGCCATACCCCAGTCCCAGCTGAGGGGGTGCTCCAGGCTGATGTGCCCCACCCAGCAGGTGAAGATGATCCTTCCAGGGGTGGATTTCCAGCATCACCAGCAGCTGGTGGGTCCAGTCCTTATTGGGGACCATGTTGGTGGACACCAAGGGCTCCAAGAGCTCCTGCCCACCCTGGAACCACCTCACCTGTACCTGGGAAGGGTAGAAATCCATCCTGGAGCAGAGCAGGGGCCTGGGCCGGGCTGGGAGCTCAACAGAATCAGTGAGGTGGAAAAGCTGGTGGGCACTGGGAGAGAGGCAAGGAGGCTGCAGGGACGCTCAGAAGGACTGGGAATGATGTGGGAAGGGTTGGGAGAGGCGCTGAGGGAGACAGGGGACATGGGGTGACACATGAGGCTCCCTATTCCTTATTCATTCCTGGGGACGGTCCTGTTCTCACTCCACAACCCCGGACCTGCCAATCTCTGCTGTTTGGGCAGGATCGTGCCCCACCTTGGGGCTCCTGGGTCCGGAAGAGGAAGGAGAACAACAGGTTTCATCCCCAGGATTGTGTCAGGAGGTTCAACAGCCTGGGGGGTGTGTAGTGGCCTGGCAGGTTTCTCTCTGTCCTTGGCTGTGGGGTCTGCAGGGAGCAGTTTCTCCTGCCCTATTTGCACTCTGGTGCTGCCCCACTGCTGGACCCCTGGGCAGGTGGATGTTTCTGACCTGGAGTGTTCTCACACAAACCAGATGTGTGTGAGGGGCACTGAGGTGTGTTTTCCGTCCCCAAATTCTGTGTCTTAGACATACCTGGTCCTTTCCTGGAGCATCTCCTGCCAAACTGGGTCCTTGCCTGATTGCACAAGAGCAGAAACCGGGTCATTTGCAGTGGCAGTTGTTGGGGGACCTGCCCTGGTCCCTGTGGCTCTACCTGTGGGAACAGGGAGGGTCTGGCGACGTTTCCTGTTTCAGGATCCCAGTCCTTGTGGTACAACTCTGTATTTGGTATCGCAGTGAACTTCTCTGATGAAGGTTGGAAAAGATTTGCAAGTTTGAAAAATTCCCAAGTAGGTTGATAGACAAGGAACAGAGCTGCATTTTGGAAGATGTGAAAAAAAACTAAATTTCTAGATTTATCAGTAGCAAGACAGGGCCCAGTCAAGCCCTCAGGCTACATACTGGGTCATTACAGAACCCTGGGAGACACAGGAATGTTTGTGTCTCCACACTAATGACTCTCTGATAACTGTGATAACTCCCCTCTGGAGAGCCATCAGCACCTTCACACCCACCCTGAGGGCTCATCTCTGCTAATGGGCCATTGGGGGCTGGAACAATAGGCAGCTCCAATAACCCAGACCATCAAAGAGTCCAAAACAATCCCATGACTTACAGGGTCAAACCACCCATTGTGAAAATCCCCACCCTGAGTGAAGTACTGGGCATTCCCACTGGAATCTGAGCACCCAAAATCTTTGGGTTTTGGGATTTCTGGTATCACTATTTCCTAGAACATATTGTTGTCCTTCTTTTAAAAAAATTCTTCGTAACTCTTCTCTGCTGGGGTGGAGGTGGCCGGAGAAAATGCAGAGAATAAAGGAGTGGTTCCACAGAAATCTGAAATAATCCTGTCTTTGCAAGAGTCAGACAAAAAAAGTTGTATTTCCAGAAAAAGGGAGAATTAGGCCAAAAGGCTGCTGCAGGAGCATTGCTTGCTGCTGAGCTCCAAGACAGGCTGCAAATGGTGGCACTGCTTTGCTGCTGAGCATGGGCATGTCTGAAAGATTCAGGTGGAGCTTTGGAATGTGCAGGAGAGAGGGAGAATCTTACAGGGAGATTTGCAGGATGTTAAACCAGTAACAAAGCCTTGTAACTCAAACTTCCTGTGTTCAGGGGAGCAGCTGAGAGACAGTGAGCCAGTCTGTTGTTGTGAGAAAGAGCAAAACATCAGGTTTGCATTGACAGCTGATGATGAGGAAGGAGCAGATTGACCCTTAATTAAAGCTGAAACAACCACTGTGTGCCAGGGTCAGCAAACTGCTGCTAAACTGGCACCGTGTGTGGCTCCCAAGATATCAAAGCCTGGCCCTGGATCAGGGGAGATGGAAATCCAGTCACTATTAATGCAGTGGGATGCTGAGGGGCTGGAGCCACTTCCCAGATGGCACAAAGTTAAACCACTGGAGCAAACGGAGCACGTGTTATCTGCCCAACTGATAAGGTCAGTTCATGGCTCCAGGGTGAGGAGCAGAAACCTCCTAAAACCCCTCAAAGTAACCCAGCACAAGGGGCAGCTCTTATTGAATTTTTACAAGCAGTCTCACTGCCTCTGGACAGGAAAATAATGGGAGGAGACCCCCTGAAGAGATGGGGCAAACAACAACAGCAGTGCAGGGAGCACTGCATGGAAGAGGAGTTAAAACTCCACCTGAGAGACCCCAAGTTCATGCAGTTGAACCACCTGATTCACTAAGGAGTAGCTTTTTGGGTGAAGTTTGTTTAGTTTTCTATTTCCAGGAATTCCAACACTCCCAACTGAAGATCAAAGGAACCAGCTGGGACTGGCGGAACTGCCAGCAGATGTGCAGGAGAAGGCTCACAGAAAGCAGCCAAGGGGTGATGAGCACCTTTCTCTCAGGATGTGTCACCTTGTGACTGTCAGCATTTCAGACTCCAGTTCCTGCTTTAGGAGCATTATCCCAGCCTGCCTTTCAATAATCAGTCTGTCCTGGGTGAAATTTCCACTTCTCTTTTTATAGGGACCTGCCAACAGGTGAGATGGAGCTGTGTGGAACCAACAAAACTTTTAATTTCCCCGTAATTATTACTAAATAATATTTCTCGTGGTTTGTTTGTGTTTTCATTGAGAGGGATTCATTGGGAGGTAAAATATTAGCAGGACATTATAAAGCAAACATTTTTATTTATTCTTATTTAATTTTGCTAAATCATTTTTTGTTTATACTAAAAAAGAAAGAATGGAGTGGAATAATCTCTTAGTCTTCTCTTATGGAGAGATACTTTAAATTCAATCACTTGAGAACTAAAAGAGAAAACCCAGTTTAATTTGTGAGTTTCTACAAGAGATTTTGCATGTTTGAAATCATACAAATATGTATCAACCTTCCCAGAGTTTTTCCTCAGTAAGATTCGGATTTATTATGATAATTTGTCTAAATTCTACAGAGATTTTGACACGTGAACTAAAAGATCTTAACAGAATAAAAGAAACTATTCCATACAAAATGGTTGAGACCCCCTTCCTAAATCAGAAGGAGTTTCAGCTTTGGGCTGCAAATGGGACATGGATAAAATACAGGAAAACCTTTTCCCAGCCCCCAAGACCTGTAACCATTTTAGGAAATACTTGCACTCTGCACCACTGACATTTCTCAGTTGTAAGTGCAGCTTTGTGGAACATTCATTGGAAAGGAATGTTGTGAAGATAATTCATTACAGAGAAAAAAATCCCCGAAAAATCATCCTGGACTCTGTTTTGGGGGACCCTCAGCACCAAGGAGACAGCAGATCCAGACCCACAGGACACCACGGGGTTCCATGGAGTGGGGATACATTTCCTGTTTTAACTTTTCTCTCTCACCCTCTTTCCCTCCCCCTCTCCTTTTTCCTATTTCTTCCTATTTCTCTTTCTTTGCCTCACATTTACTCTTAAATAAAATCCATCCTCTTGACTTTGGCATCTGGTCCTCTTTGCACCTTAATTTGGGCAGAGACATTTCTAATAATTTTAATAACTGGATGATAACCCCAATCAGAGCCCCTTCACAGCACAGATGGAGAGAATGTCCCCACAGTGCACCTGAGAGGTGTGTCAGGGGAAACCGTGTGGATCAGTCCTGTCTCAAGCAAAGGCAAACCCATCTGTGGGATTGATTTTGCTCCAGGACAAAGTTGCACTTCGTGGGTAATAAAGAAAAATGGGGAAACATGGTGTGTACCTGAAGAGGACCTATTTGTGGTGTAAAACTGTCTGTTCCATTGTTCCTATTTGTGTATAATATTGGATAGAGAGGTGCAGAGTTAATGTGTTATTCAGGGCATACTGGGGAAAAGAGGAAAAAAAGAAAAGGGAATACAGTGGTGGATAATGTCCTGGGTGACACAAAACTTCTGGTATCCTCCTTCTCTTTTCTCTGTTCCCCCAAAATGCCTGTTAATTGGGAGTGGGAGTGGAATTTGAGATTAAATAAGGGTGGTCCTGTTCTCCTGGCAGAAGAATGTGTGCCCAGGTGTGAAAGGCTGGAATGCTGATGACTCAGACAGTGTAGGTGGAGCTGATGATATGGAAAGATATCCCCAAGGTTGTGAGGGTGTGCACACCTGCCAGCTCAGGCTCCAGGTAGGTGTTCTACCCAGCATGTTTTAATGGACACTACAGGAATTTTATGCCCTTCTACAAGACCGAAATATTTTAATTGGGCAGGACCAAACTTATTGGGAGATTCCCCAGTGTGGACTGACCAGGTGGCCTTTGCTAAATGTGCATCCCAATGTTTGCAGATCCCACCACCCTCTGCTCTTTGTGTGCTCTTTCCCTGTCCATTGCACCCTTGGATCTTCCCAGAGGCTGCTGCATGGCAGGGGATGGGACTCACCCACTCAGGGACATGTTCTTTGGCCCAGGTGTCTGTCCGGTGGTTTTGGAACTGAGTCCCATAGTCTGATTCAATTCTTTCAGGGGTTCCATGTCACCATCAAATTTCCTCCTCCAGTCCCAGGACAGTGTTCCAGGCAGTGCCATGGGACACAGGGGATGTTTCCAGCCTTGCTGTGGTTGTTTCCATCACCATAAGCACATGTCCCTTGCTGTGAAGCTTTTGCCATAGTGTGATAGTCAGTCAGCCAGGCCTGCTCTTATTTCTATTTGAGCCATTGTCCTCCATCACAGAGAGGCTCCACCTGCTAAGCCTGTGTAACTGCAGCACCTTTCACATCCATGGACACCCTGTGCAACAGTGTTCATGTCTAAGGCCATCCCTCAATCGCAAGCCCATCCAAATTTTCCATCTCTGCCTTGATGGCCCGAGGTTTTCCTGGGCACAGGGAGCCAGAAATAATTCCCCCTTGTGCTGCCAATGCCAAGGCACCTGAGGAACTTCAATGACAGCAGCCTGACCCACCTGCTGGTTTTTCTGCTCTTCTTCAGGGGCCTGACTCTTGGGTACAGGAGCACCCCCAGGACACACCTTCAAAGCAGGTGTCCCACCCCGGCAGTAATTCCTTTGCCACAAGGCAGCAGCCCAGATGGGATTCACCCTGTTCTGCCAGTTCTTGCGCTGCCATTGCTGCACCCACCCCACAGGGCATTTGGCATCTTCACTAGTGGGAGCAGAGAAGGGATCTGCTGGAGTCCTGATGTCCAATTTCAAGATGAGAAACGACAGGGAGCAGCCCCAGAGGTGCAGGACAGCTGCCTGAGGTGATGGTGGGGCAGAGGGAGCTGTGCAGGCCTGGAGGGGCACAGGGGTTTGCCCTGTGCTGGCTCAGGAGCAGCTGGATGTGCCTCCTGCTGTACCAGGGGGTGCATGTGTGTGCCCTTCTGGGCACAGTGAGGAGCAGCTGCAGCTGCCCCTTGTGCCAGGGCTGTGTCTGCCTTTGCTTTTGGACACAGAGAGGCCAATGGGGCTCCTCTTTGGTGCCAGTGGTGCCAGGGGAGGGCAGTGCCCTCTGTGCTACTGCCTAGTGCTGGGCAGGGCTGGCTGGTTCTGTGTGTGTGACAGTGTGACCTGGGCCCTGCAGTGTCACAGTGTCCCCTGGGTTCCAGGAGGCCCTGCAATGTCCCAGTGGCCCCTGGGCACCCTCAGGCCCCACATCACACAGCCCTGGCAGTTCCCTCACCTGAAATATTGAGGCTATTAGAGCCACTACAGGAGAAGGAAGAGACTGAGCCATTGGGGAGTGTCCAAGGGAGGAAATCAAGATGGGCAAGGGCCTGCAGAGGATGTGTGTAAAGAGCAGCTGAGGGCACTTGGTGTGTTGAGCTGCACAAGAGGAGAGTGAGGGGACAACTCATTGCAGCTACAACTTCCTGGGCAGGGACAGAGGAAGGGCAGGCACTGATCTCTGCTCTGTGGGAACCAGGGACAGCACCCAGGGAATGGCCTGGAGTTGTGTCAGGGCAGGGTAAGGTTGGATCTTCCAAAGGGGTTCTTCCCCCAGAGGGTGGTGGGCACTGACCAGGCTCCCCATGGCAGTGGGCACAGCCCCAAGGTTGCCAGAGCTTCAGGAGTGTTTGGATGATGCTCTGGAGCACAGGGTGTGACTCTTGAGGATGGACCTGTGCAGGGCTTCGGATTGGACTCCATGATCCTTGGGGGTCCCTTCCCACTCAGCACATTCTGGCATTGTGTGACACCAGCTGGGCTGATCCCAGTGCACAATGACTCCCATACCCTCCCAAAATACTGTGGATGCTCCCAGTGTGGGGAGGCGTCCCAGCCCCACCCCAGCAGATCTGGAAGAAGGGGAGACACCCTCCTACAGGTAACTTGTCAATGAATGTGGGTCCCCAACAAGCCACGTTCAACACTGCAGAATTGGGGATTATAACTCCCCTCAGGCACCAGTGGAGACAGGGGGTCACTACAACCCCCAGAATGAGTGGGGACGGGGGGGAGGAACTCTGAAGAGCCATTTAGAACCACTAAAACAAGACATAAAACAGCAGGATTTTTCCATCAATAGAGTCATCTCATCACCCCGATTGCAAGAGGGTCAACTTAGCGCAAGAAAAAAAGAAGCAAAACCCTCAAAAGATATTTAAAGGCCCCTGAACTGCTGCAAAGCAGCAGGATCCCCTCAGAAAGAGCTCCCTGTGTCCCTCTCTGTGGGTTCCCACTCCAAGTGCTGATGTCACATGTCCCCCACACTCCCTCACATTACCCTCCTCACGATAGGGGGGCAACACAGAAGCTCCCTCAGTTTTTCCACACACCCCATCTCACGTTTCCCAAATCCCATCCCATTCCCCTCCAAGTTCCATCCCAATCCTTCCAATTTGCATCCAAGCCCTCCCAATTTTATCCCATCATCCCTGGATTTGTAGCATCCCTTCTCCTGCTGGTGAACTCCCCCTAAGTGGGTTGAAATTGGATTAAACCATTTTGGGATGGGATTGAGTCATTTCAAGTTGGCATGAAGCCATTTTGGGGTGGGATTGAGGTGTTATGAGCTGACAGATCAATCCCTCTCAGATATTAGACTGAAAAATGATGGAGAAATTTCAGTCGGTCTGGACACCTCCAGTTTTGGAGAAAAAAAACCCAAATCCCCACAGAACCCTGAAATCTTCCTGAATATTGTATAGAACCCCAAATTCCTGCCCGAATTCCCAAGAGAATGATGGAAATTTAGATGTCTTTCTTAGATCTCTTTATTTAAACTTCAATTTCAGGTGATTTTAAGAGATGGAGATGAATCAAATAAAATATTTAAAAAAAAAACACAAAAAACCCGAATCATGTGAATGTATATGGGGTTGAGTTGGGTGGCCTTTAGAGGATTAGAATTATAGAATTATTTAGTTTGGAAAATATCTCAAACCCCATTCAGGATTGCTTTCGGCCACCAGAAGAACTAAGTGAGAGCAGGGGAGATTTTTAGGGTCAAAAGTCAGCAAATCCCCCTTCCCAATGAATTTCACACATCAGTTTCTGTCCCCACGTGGGATGGTTCTGACTTAGTAAAATGCCAATTAAGCATTTCAGAGGAAAAGTCCCTCCTCCTCCCCCACCCTCCTCCCACCCCAAAAAAACCCCAACAAACAAACAGCAGATGATAGTTCAGTAGATTATGGTACATTAAACAGAATAGAGAGAAAAAGTAAAACCCAAATAAAATACAAACTACACACTAAGAATAAAAGCTAGCAAGAGCAATAAGAAAAAAATTGCAATTCCCTAGAAAAGATAATAAAATGCTGGAGGGCCTTGGTCTCTCCCCAGGAGCTCTGACCTTCACCCCAAGTCTTTGCTCATCCAGCAGGAAGAAGAAGGAAGACACCTCCTCCCTCTCTTTTTCTATCTGAGATGACGTCAGAATATGGTAGGCAATATCATTGGCCACTAGAAGTCAACTGGCCTGACCTGGTTCAACTCAGCTGATTGTCCAAGGCCTGCACTAGAAAAGAAAGCCTAAATCTGGGCCTAACTAAACCCTTGACACCATGGATGTTCCTCCCCCTGTGTAAATTCAAGTGCCCACAGAGAACCAGGAGGATGAGGAGAACACCAGCCAGGTGTGTTCCTAACGTGGATCACTGGGAATGTGGTTCAGCAGTTCTGTTCAAAACGTGGCTCTGGAGATGGGTGATGGAGTTGGAGCAGCAGACAAAGCTCTTCCCACATTTGGGGCACGCACAGGGCTTCCATTACTGGTGGGTGCGTTGGTGTCTGGTCAAGTTACAGCTCTGGGTGAAGCTTTTCCCACACTCGTCACACTTGTATGGCCGCTCTCCGGTGTGGATAAGCCGGTGGGTGATGAGGCTGGAGTTGACATTGAATCTCTTCCCGCAGTCGGTGCAGCGGAAAGGCCTCTCCCCTGTGTGTATGCGCTGATGTACAAGGAGAGCTGAGCTTGTCTGAAACCTCTTCCCACACTCGGAACACTCGTAGGGCCTCTCCCCAGTGTGGATCATCTGGTGGATGACAAGCTCAGAGTTCTGTCTAAAGCCTTTCCCACACTCCCTACATTGGTAAGGCCTCTCTCCAGTGTGGATACGCCGGTGAATGAGGAGGCTGGAATTATGGGTGAATCTCTTTCCGCAGTCGGTGCAGCAGAAGGGCCTCTCCCCCGTGTGTGTGCGCTGATGAACAAGAAGATTGGAGCTGGTCCGACACCTCTTCCCACACTCAGAACACTCGTAGGGATATTCCCCAGTGTGGATCTTCTTGTGTTGCTTAAGGCTGGAGCTCTGATTGAAGCTCTTCCCACATTCCTCACATGTGTAAGGCCGTTCCCCAGTGTGGATGTGCTGATGACGAATCAGATTTGAGCTCTGGCTGAAGCTCTTCTCACATTCCAAGCACTTGTAGCGCTTCTCCCTTCTCTGAAGTTGCTGCTGCACCACCAGGTCAGAGCTCTGGCTCAATCTTTGACTGCCTTCCCCGGACACGTTGGGTGTTTCCTCCTCGGATGTCTCTCGGCTCGGCTTGGAGCTCCTCTTCCTGTGGGATCGCCGTGGTTTTTTCTCCCCAGTGACTTCCTGCACCGTGGCACTGTTCAAATCAGCCTCTACTGTGAAGTTCTGCCTGGGGGATTTGTCCTCCGTGCTCTCCATGCTCAGCTCGGGGCCTGGGGCAGGAAGGAACAAGGACACTCAGGGCATTTGCCTCCGGCCACAGGGAAGGCCAATCCCCCCAAACCCGGCCCTGGCAGGACGGCGTCGGCAGCGGGGTTGTCCTGCAGCCGGGGCCATGCTGGGCTGGAAGATGCAGCACAAGAGAGGGGCAAAGGGGCACTGACTTCCTCCTCACCTGCCTGGGGCTCCTGGGGCATTCTCATCTTCCTCGCAGCCTCCTTCTGCATCCTTTCAATGTTTGGAAAGGAGAAATGCTGTTCTGGGGTAAAAAAACAACATCTTAGCATACTGGTTGGGGGTTCCTACTCTCAAATCTATCTCTAGAAACACACCAGTGTCTCAGTTTGAGATAATTTGCAAGGGGGAGTCACCGTGGAGAGAAGTCTCCTGTCTGGGATTCCCTACTCAGGTGTCTGCAATGCTGAGAAAGTGGAGAAACACATCTTCTTTACCAAGAAGAAATGCTGAAAACAACTCATAAACTGGGCTAAGCAAACTCAGGAGGAGAAACTTCCCAAGCCCAGCCCACTCTGTCCAGTCAAGTTAGTGCCCAGCCTCCCCCTCCCATAAAACACACATGGCCACAGCACAGAGACAGAATGGCTCCCCTTCCATAGGATTCACCTTCCCCACACCCCAAAACCCTGGCAGGAACCTTGAGAGTCAGCACTGCAGTCAGGCTGTGCTGCTGGGACTGGCAGTCAAGCCAGTGGTCCTCACCCAGTGGTGTCTGTGGTCCTGTCCTAGTAGTGGTCACAGCTCAGATCCTTCCAGAGGGTGGTGGAAGCCCCAAGTGGGGAGCTGTGCTGGTTAAAGGCAAACTGGCAGGAGAAATGAACACAACACAAAGGAGATTATAAGTCAGAGTTACAACTTAATGACAATATTACAAGAAATGCAATGGCAGGAAGAGAAAAATTGGTTTTAACCCACAAAACCCCAGCAGTATAACCCAGCCCCCTGGGGCACAAGCACAAAGGGGTTTGTTAGCCCCTGTGCTGAACCCTGTGTGGCTCCCCCAAGTCCAAAGGAAAAGTGCAAAGTGGCAAACCTGTTGATGCAGCTGACAGTTGCAGTCTGGTGGAGAGCGGTGGTCACAGGCTGGTTGAAGGTGGTGGTATCCTCCTGTCTAGGTGTTGGTCCTCCTCTCAAACCAACGAGTGTCCCCTGAGGTCTTTCCCCAGGATATGTACCCCAGGGAGCAGCCAGTCCCTCCCCCTGGGCGGGGAGTCACACAATGGGTGATTAACTCTGGTAGTCAGGGGTATTTTGGAACCCTTGATGGCCCATTAGCAGCCACACCCCCTCAGGCTGGGTGTCAAGGTGCTAACGACTCCCTGCAGGGGAGTTATCCCAGCTCTTATCTCACAGATGTCTTTCACACCCAGCTCCCAGCCTGAGGGGTCAGCTGTGCCCTGGGCAGCTGCTGCAAATGCTCCATTGTTAACAGTTTTTGGGAAATGAAGAGAGGGTGTGGAATACACAGTTTTGATCATCCACACAGGGATAAACTGGTCCCACCTGCTGAACTAGGACTTATAAGACAGTTTTTAATTTCTTATTTAAAATTTTCAGGTACACAATGAGCAGCATCAGCCAAGATTTCTAAGTGACTGAGGAGCCCTTTTCCTAAACTGTGCTCATCTGAGAGAGTTTCAGATCCCTCATTTTTGATTTAGTTTTATGGAATGATTCTCATTCAATTAGATGCTTTTTTTAGGCCATCACCTACAGAATTGCTGTTGTGGATAACATCGATAATAGGAGAGCAGAAGAGAAGTACATGAAAAGGATATCTGTGAGCAAAAAGTATTTCTTTTTTTCAGTGTTTTCTAAATTTTTCATACTAGTTTTCTGGGTTCAGTGTCCTCCCTCCTGTGAGGGAAGGTAAAAACTTATTAAACACTGAAAATGTTCTGGCTGAGCAAAGGCAGAAGTGCAAGACCAAGCCTCAGCCTGCTGAGAGCTGAGGTTTGGCTCTGGCTGAATTCCATAGAGAAAATAAGAACAATAATAATTTTAGGGTGGGATTGAGCCATTTTCAGTGGCATTGGGCTGCTTTGAGGAGACAGATCGACCCTTCTCAGCTTTTGGGGTGCAAAGCTGGGAGAGACTGGAATGTTGATGGTTCATGCCTCCAAAACTCTCCAGCTGCAAAAGCAGTGGGTGCTTTGCTACCCATGGGCAAAGGAACCACCCAGAACCAGAGGGGGAACACCCACCCCTGGAGGGGACAGGCTGGGTGTGAAGCCAGAGAAGGAAAGTGGGATTTTTTTGCTTTTTATTATCTACAGACAGGAACCCAAACTGCTCCAAACCTACTTTCCATGCACACAAAACTGTTCTAAACCCTACATCTGCAGATATATTGATAAAGTAAATCTAATGTTCCCCATGGGGTGGATTAAAAAGTATTTGGGTCACCCTCACCTTCAGGGGTCAGGTGAGGTGCTGCACATGGGAGAAGCTTCTGGCAGCTGCTCGAAACACCTAGCCGTGGAGTCCCTCCACTATCTAGATCTGGCCACACAAACCCAATGCACTGCCCAGCATGGTTCAGCCAGAACGTGGGTCTCCATGTTTGTGCCCAACATGGATCACCTGGAACGTGGATCAGCAGCTCCTTGCCCAGCATGGATCACCTCGAACGTGAGTCAGCAGGTCAGTGCCCAGCATGGAACACCTGGAACGTGGGTCACGTGGTCTCTGCTAAAGAGGGCTCACAAGGAATTTTCCTTATCAAGCCTTTAACCACGTTGCCCACTGATACTTGAGGAGATGTGAGCTGCTCTGAAACCTCTTTCCATATTCCAAGCACTTGCAGGGCAGTCCCCAATGTGGATGTGTTTCATCCGCTTAAATACTGCAGAGAAAAAAAAACCCAACACTTTAGGTTCAAATATTTTCCCCAAACAAAATTAAGACTTTTACAACTTAGTTCTTTATACCAAAACCAGTTTCAGTTTGGGAAGGTGTAAGGTGGAGGGGTTTGTTTGCATTTTTTCTCTTTCTTTAAAAAAAAAAAATAATTGCTAGGAGGTGCAGAAAGAGATACAAAAAGGATGGGGAAAAGCCAAGGTTGCTTTTAGAAGCTAAGAAAAATCTTACCACCAGAAGTTACTTTTTTGCTGAGATACCCTGTGGGGGAAAACAGTTTCTACCTTTTTTTTCCTTCTGTTTCTCTGCCATTTGTGATAGATATCTCTGGCCCCAAGAGGCTTGGAATGCTGTCTTTGGATATGTAGAGTTGTTGCTCGGGAGAAGGTATCTTTTTGCCTTTCTGGGCTGAGCAAAATCAGGTCCGCATGAGAAGGTGAGAGAGAGGAAAGTAGGGAGAGATTTTCCATTATGGTAACCAGTTTGCTCTCCTTCATTTTCCCTCCCCGAATTCTCAAGGTGCCTTCTCTGAGTTTTCATAGTGTTCCAAAAGGTTTGTACGTGATTTTTGGCAGGCAGCTACGAGCCCAACAGCAGGAACCTTTATGGCAGGCAGGCTCTGGCAGGATGCTCTGGCAGGAAGTTTGTTTGGGAGCTTTTAGTAAAATGTTGACAGAAAACCTTTCAATAGGATGTTTTTGGCAGAGAAACAGTGGAGGAGCATTGTTCATTGTATTTCTGTATTATGTGAGGGTCACAGGGGACACACAGAAGTCCCCACTGATCTATCCTGGGGCTGGTTCTGCTCCTCCCAACCTCAGCTCCTTCCTGCAGGGTCCCCCCAGGTCTGTTCCCCACTGCCCTCTAATAAATTGAACTGGTAAGAACTGGGACGCTTTACTGGGAACAGTGGAATCAGGTGGTGTTAGAAAAAAATCAGGGGCTGTGGGGAAATGCAACCCCTCTAAAATCAGCACAGGGATGGGGGTGGGTGGTCTGTGCTGGGCCCAAGGCCACAGGGAGGGTCTGTGGCTGCCGATGGCTCAGGAGCTCTGTGGGGAGAGAAAAGGGGTGACACTGAGGTGGGGGATCCCCTGGGAGGGCACACATGGGGATAGGGCAGGATCCGCAGCAACCCCCTCCCCTTCTGGCACAAGGAGAAGCTGAGCCCCAGAACCAGGAAGAAGAAGCCCAACATGAAGTCCCTGATCCCTGTCAGTGTCTTCCTGCAGGCAGCACGTGGCGGCTCTGGGAGGTCTGGGGGCGTCTGGACCTTCCAAAACTTCTCCCTGAGCCTCCAGGACATCCACAAACCTCCTGCCAGTTGCCCTCAACTCACCAAGGACGACCTGAAACCTCCTCCTATCCCGTTCAGGATCCCATTCCCCGCCCCCACATCCCAACTAGGATGATCCAATCTCATTCCCAGCAACCCAAGGGTTTCCCCAAACTCCTTCCAATTCCTCTCAGCCCCACAAGGGCTCCCAAAAGGCTTTCCAAATCCTTTCCTAGCAAACCTTGGCTGCTCCATATTTCCCCTCTAATTGATCCCTGGACCCTTCAAAACCCACTCCAGTATTCCAAGTCTCCCAAACCCTTTCCCAGTAATTCCCCAAGGCCCCCAAATCCTTCCCAGTTTCTCGCATTTTGTCCCATACCCCCTTCCATGACACTCTAATCCTCTTCTGGACCTGTCCATTCCCTCCCCAAATCCCCCTGAATTACCACCAGGCTCCCCAAACTGCCTGCCAGTTTCCCAAGGCTTCCCCAACCCCCTCCCCAATTAGACCCAGGATCCCCAGCCTCCCTCCAAGTTGCCAGGCCATACCCCAGTCCCAGGTGAGGGGGTGCTCCAGGCTGATGTGCCCCACCCAGCAGGTGAAGGTGATCCTTCCTAGGGGGGATTTCCAGCATCACCAGCAGCTGGTGGGTCCTGTCCTTATTTGGGACCATTTTTGTGGCCACCAAGGGCTCTGAGAGCTCCTGTCCATCCTGGAACCACCTCACCTGTACCTGGGCAGGGTAGAAATCCATCCTGGAGCAGAGCAGGGGCCTGGGCGGACTGGGAGCTCAACAGAATCAGTGAGGTGGAAAAGCTGGTGGGCACTGGGAGAGAGGCAAAGGGGGTGCAGGGACACTCAGGAGGACTGGGAATGATGTGGTAAGGGTTAGGAGAGGCACTGAGAGAGACAGAGGACATGGGGTGACACCTGAGGCTCCCTATTCCTTATTCATTCCTGTGGACGGTCCTGTTCTCACTCCACAACCCCAGACCTGCCAATCTCTGCTGTTTGGGCAGGATCGTGCCCCACCTTGGGGCTCCTGGGTCCAGAGGAGGAAGGAGAACAACAGGTTTGGTCCCCAGGATTGTGTCAGGAGGTTCACCAGCCTGGGGGGTGTGTAGTGGCCTGGCAGGTTTCTCTCTGTCCTTGGCTGTGGGGTCTGCAGGGAGCAGTTTCTCCTGCCCTGTTTGAACTCTGGTGCTGCCCCACTGCTGGGCCCCTGGGCAGGTGGATATTTCTGACCTGAGGTGTTCTCACACACACCAGATATGCATGAGGGGCACTGAGGTCTGTTTTCCTTCCCCAAATTCTGTGTCTTGGACATACCTGGTCTTTTCCTGGAGCATCTCCTGCCAGACTGGGTCCTTGCCTGTTTGCACAAGAGCAGAAACCAGGTCATTTGCAGTGGCAGTTGTTGGGGGACCTGCCCTGGTCCCTGTGGCTCTGCCTGTGGGGACAGGGAGGGTCTGGGGATGTTTGGTCTTCCACGATCCCAGTCCTTGTGGTACAACTCTGTATTTGGTACCACAGTGAACTTCTCTGATGAAGGCTGAAAAAGGTTTGCAAGTTTGAAAAATTCCCAAGTAGGTTGATAGACAAGGAACAGAGCTGCATTTTGGAAGATATGAAAAAACCTAAATTTCTAGATTTATCAGTAGCAAGACAGGGCCCACTCAAGCCTTCAGGCTACATACTGGGTCATTACAGAACCCTGGGAGACAGAGGAATATTTGTGCCTCCACAGCAAGGACTGTGTGATAACTGTGATAACTCCCATCTGGAGAGCCATCAGCACCTTCACACCCACCCTGAGGGCTCATCTCTGCTAATGGGCCATTGGGGGCTGGAACAATATGCAGCTCCAATAACCCAGACCATCAAAGAGTCCAAACCAATCCCATGACTTACAGGGTCAAACCACCCATTGTGAAAGTCCCCACCCTGAATGAAGTACTGGGCATTCCCACTGGAATCTGAGCACCAAAAATCTTTGGGTTTTGGGATTTCTGGTATCACTATTTCCTAGAATGTATTGTTGTCCTTCCTTTAAAAATTTCTTCGCCACTCTTCTGTGCTGGGGTGGAGGCAGCAGGAGAAGATGTGGAGAATGAAGGAGTGGATACACAGAAATCTGAAATAATCCTGTCTTTGCAAGTGTCAGACGAAAAAATGGTATTTCCAGAAAAAGCAAGGATTAAGCCAAAAGGCTGCAGTGGGAGCATTGCTTGCTGCTGAGTTCCAAGACAGGCTGCAAATGGTGGCACTGCTTTGCTGCTGAGCATGGGCATGTCTGAAAGATTCAGGTGGAGCTCTGGAATGTGCAGGAGAGAGGGAGAATCTTACAGGGAGATTTGCAGGATGTAGAACCCGTAACAAAGCCTTGTAACTCAAACTTCCTGTGTTCAGGGGAGGAGCTGAGAGACACTGAGCCAGTCTGTTGTTGTGAGAAAGAGCAAAACATCAGGTTTGCACTGACAGCTGATGATGAGGAAGGAGCAGATTGAGCCTTAATTAAAGCTGAAACCACCAATGTGTGCCAGGGTCAGCAAACTGCTGCTAAACTGGCACCGTGTGTGGCTCCCAAGATATCAAAGCCTGGCCCTGGATCAGGGGAGATGGAAATCCAGTCACTATTAATGCAGTGGGATGCTGAGGGGCTGGAGCCACTTCCCAGATGGCACAAAGTTAAACCACTGGAGCAAACGCAGCACGTGTTATCTGCCCAACTGATAAGGTCAGTTCATGGCTCCAGGGTGAGAAGTAGAAGCCTGCTAAGAACCTTCAAAGAAACCCAGCACAAGGGGCAGCTCTTGCTGATTTTTTTCAAGATGTCTGACTGTCTCTGAACAGGAAATTAATGGGAGGAAACCCCCTGAAAATTAGGGTGAAAAAAACATCAGTGCATAGAGCACTACATGGAAGAGGAGTTAAAACTCTACCTGAGAGATCCCCAGTTCATGCAGTCAAACCACTTGATTCACTAAGGAGTAGCTTTTTTGGGGAGGTTTGAGTAGTTTTCTTTTTCCAGGAATTCCAGCAGCTCCCACTGAAGATCAAAGGAACCAGCTGGGACTGGGGGAACTGCCAGCAGATCTGCAGGAGAAGGCTCACAGAAAGCAGCCAAGGTGTGATGAGCATCTTTCCCTCAGGATGTGTCACCTCGTGACTGTCAGCATTTCAGACTCAAGTTGCTGCTTTAGGAGCATTATCCCAGCCTGCCTTTGAGTAATCAGTCTCTATTTGGCCAAATTTTAACTTTTCTTTTTATAGTGACCTGCCAACAGGTGAGATGGAGCTGTTTGTAATCAACAAAACTTTTATTCACCCCATAATTTGTAGTAATTAATATTTTTGTTGTTTGGTGGTGGTTTCATTGAGAGGGATGCATTGGGAGATCAAATATTAGCAGGACTACATTTAAAAACCATTTTAACCATTTTTATTTACATTTGCTAAATTAATTTATTCTTTATATTAAAAATGTGGAATGGAGTGGAATAATCTCTTAGTCTTCTCTTATGGAGAGATACTTACGTTTCAGCCACTTGAGAATTAAAAAAGACAACCCAGTTTAATTTAAGAGTTTGTACAAGAGATTTTGCATATTTGAAATCATACAGTTATGTAACAATATTCCCAGTTCTTCCTCAGAAGTCTTCAGATTTATTATGATAATTTGTCTTAATTTTACAGAGATTTTCACATGTGAACTAAAAGATTTTAACAGAATAAACGAAACTATTCCATGGGAAATTGTTGAGACCCACTTCCTAAATCAGAAGGAGTTTCAGCTTTGGACTGCAAATGGGACAAGGATAAAATACAGGAAAACCTTTCCCCAGATCCCAAGACCTGTAACCAGTTTAGGAAATACTTGCACTCTGCAGCACTGACATTTCTCAGTTGTGGGTGCAGCTTTGTGGAACATTAATTGGAAAGGAATCTTGTGAAGATAAATTGTGACAGGGAGGAAAATCCCAGAAAAATCCAACCTGGACTCTGTGTTTGGGGGACCCTCAGCACCAAGGAGACAGCAGATCCAGACCCACAGGACACCACTGGGTTCCATGGAGTGGGGATACATTTCCTGTTTTAACTTTTCTCTGTCACCCTCTTTCCCTCCCCCTCTCCTTTTTCCTATTTCTTTCTATTTCTCTTTTTTTGCCTCACATTTACTCTTAAATAAAATCCATCCTCTTGACTTTGGCATCTGGTCCTCTTTGCACCTTAATTTGGGCAGAGTCATTTCTAATAATTTTAATAACTAGATGATAACCCCAATCAGAGCCCCTTCACAGCACAGATGGAGAGAAAGTCCCCACAGTGCACCTGAGAGGTGTGTCAGGGGAAACCGTGTGGATCAGTCCTGTCTCAAGCAAAGGCAAACCCATCTGTGGGATTGATTTTGATCCAGGACAAAGTTGCACTTGGTGGGTAATTCAGAAAAACAGGGAAACATGGTGTGTACCTGAAGAGGACCTATTTGTGGTGTAAAACTCTCTGTTCCATTGTTCCTATTTGTGTATAATATTGGATAGAGAGGTGCAGAGTTAATGTGTTATTCAGGGCATACTGGGGAAAAGGGAAAAAAAAGGAAAAGGGAATAGAGTGGTGGATAATGTCCTGGGTGACACAAAACTTCTGGTATCCTCCTTCTCTTTTCTCTGTTCCCCAAAATGCCTGCTAATTGGGAGTGGTAGGGGAATTTGAGATTAAATAAGGGTGGTCCTGTTCTCCTGGCAGAAGAATGTGTGCCCAGGTGTGAAAGGCTGGAATGCTGATGGCTCAGACAGTGCAGGTGGAGCTGATGATGTGCAAAGTGACCCCCAAGGTTCTGAGGGTGTGCACACCTGCCAGCTCAGGCTCCAGGTAGGTGTGTTTTCTTTGGCCTTGCACAGGGACTGAGCTGTGATAACTCCCCCCTGGGAGCACTGAGACAATTCCCACACATGGCCTGGAGATTTTCACCTCTCCTAATGGGCCATCACGGATCCAACCTATTTTTTCTCTGCATCTTTTAATAACAGGATTATTTCAGATTTCTGTGTAACCACTCCTTCATTCTCCACATTTTCTCCTGCCACCTACATGTCAGTGATAGAAGGGTGGCTAAAATATTTTTAAAGGACAACAAAATATTTTCTTTCCATTGGCTGCACAGCAGAGCCATGTTCTCCAAAATTTCCCTCAGAAGGAATCTCAAAACCTCCCTCAGAGAGAAGCTGAGACAAATTTTCCAAGAGTTCAAGAGTCCCTACAGAAGACAAGGAACAGAGCTGCATTTTGGAAGATGTGAAAAAACCCAGAATTTATACATTTATCAGTATAAATACAGAGCCCACCCAAGCCCTGAGGCTACAAGCTGGGTGTGAGAGAACCCTGGGAGGCACAGGAATGTTTGTGTCTTCACACCAATGACTCAGCTGTGATAACTCCCCTCTGGGGAGGCATCAACACATTCACACCCACCCTGAGGGCTCATGTCTGCTAATGGGCCATTAGGGGCTGGAACAATAGGCAGCTGCAATGACTCACACCATCAAAGACTCCAAAAATATCCCAGGATTCACAGGGTCAAATCACCCACTGCTGAAGTCCCCAGCCTGGGTGAGGTGCAGGGCATTCCCACTTGAACCTGAGTATGTCAAATCTTCAGGGATTGGCATTTCTGGCATCACTATTTCGATCCAGAGAGGGACTAAGACTTTAACAGAACTGCAACAGCCACTCTTGACCACACTGCGACCATCATCCTCACCAAAATGTTTCCTTTCCTTTTACTGGGAATTCAGGGATACCACGTGGCACTCAGCACAGGGGCTAATGAAGACCATAATGTTCATGCCCCAGCGGGATGGGTTATACAATTGGTTTATTGAGGGCTGAAACAAGTTTTTCTCTGTATCATTGCATTTATTGTAATCTTTCTAGTAAATTGCATCTCCAACTTAGAACTTTCTTGACTCAGGTTAATTTCTCCCTTACAGCATAACCTTTAAACCCTGTGCCCCAGAGCATCATCCAAACACTCCTGGACTCAGAGAAGGACTTTTGAAAATTCAGGGAGGGAAAATGAAAGAGAGCAAAGTGGTAACCCCATGGGAAAATCTCTCCCTATTTCCCCCTCTCTCACCTCTTCATGAGGACCAGACTTTGTGCAGCCCAGAAAGGGTAAAAAACAGCTTCTCCTGAGCAACAGCTCTACGTTTCCAAAGACAGAATTCCAAGTCTCTTGGGGCCAGAGATATGTACCACAAGCACCAGAGAAACAGAAGAAAAAAAAAGGTAGAAACTGTTCTCCCCCACAGGGTATGTCATCAAAAAAGGAGCTTCTGGTGGTAAGATTTTTCTTTGCTTCTCAAAGAAACCTTGGCTTTTCCCCAACATTTTTGTATCTCTTTCTGCAACTCGAATCAATTAAATAAAAAAAAAAAATACAGGAGAGAAAAGAGAAAGCAAAACAAAAAAAACCCAGTTTTGGTATGAACAACTAACTTGGAAAAGTTTTTATTTTGTTTGGGGAAAATATTTGAACCAAAAGTGTTGGGTTTTTTTTCCTCTGCAGTATTTAAGCGAATGAAACTCAGATACATTGGGAAGTGCCCTGCAAGTGCTTGTATTATTGAAAGAGGTTTCAGAGCAGCTCACATCTCCTCAAGCAGCAGTGGAAAAAGTGGGTAAAGACTTGATAACCAAAATTCCTTGTGAGCCCTGTTTAGCAGAGACCTGGTGACTCACGTTCCAGGTGCTCCATGCTGGGCATAGACCTGGTGACTCATGTATTGGCTTCAGGGGTGGGTTCTGTGAACAGCTGCCAGAAGCTTCCCCCATGTCCAGAACCTGACCTGACCCTTGAAGGTGAGCATGACCCAAATACATTTTAATCCACGCCATGGGAAAGGTTAGATTTACTTTATAAATACATCTGTAGATGTAGGGTTTAGAACAGCTTTGTGTGCATGGAAAGTAGGCTTGGAGCAGTTTTGTTTCTTGTCTGTAGTGATAGAAAAGCATAAAAATCCCACTTTCCTTCCCTGGCTCCAAGCCCAGCCTGTCCCCTTCAGGGGTGGGTGTTCCCCCCTCTGGTTCTGGGTGGTTCCTTTGCCCATGGGTAGCAAAGCACCCACTGCTTTTGCAGCTGGAGAGTGTTGGAGCCATGAACCATCAACATTCCAGTCTCTGCCAGCTTTGCACCCCAAAAGCTGAGAAGGGTCGGTCTCCTCAAAGCAGCCCAATCCCACTGAAAATGGCTCAATCCCACCCTAAAATTATTATTGTTCTTATTTTCTCTATGAAATTCTGGGGCAGCCAGTGCCAAACCTCAGCTCTCAGCAGGCTGAGGCTTGGTCTTGCACTTCTGCCTTTGCTCAGGCAGAATATTTTTAATGTTTAATGAGTGTTTACCTTCCCGCACTGGAGGGAGGACACTGAACACTTTCACAAAAGAAGAAAATTAGTATAAAAATTCAGAGAACACTGAACAAAAGAAATACCTTATGCTCTCAATTGTCCTTTTCATGTACTTCTCTTCTGCTTTCCTATAATCGATGTTATCCACAACAGCAATTCTGTAGGTGATGGACTAAAAAAAACCCTCTAATTGAATGAGAATAGTTCCATAAAACTAAATCAAAAATGAGGGATTTGAAACTCTCTCAGATGAGCACAGTTTAGGAAAAGGGCTCCTCAGTCACTTAGAAAACTTGGCTGATGCTGCTCAATGTGTACCTGAAAATTTTAAATAAATAATTAAAATTGTCTTACATGTCTGATTTCACCTGGTGGGACCAGTTTATCCCTGTGTGGATGATCAAAGCTGTGTATTCCACACCTAAAATTAATTTCCCAAAAACTGTCAACAGTGGAGCATTTGCAGCAGCTGCCCAGGGCACAGCTGACCCCTCAGGCTGGGAGCTGGGTGTGAAAGACATCTGTGAGATAAGAGCTGGGATAACTCCCCTGCAGGGAGTCGTTAGCACCTTGACACCCAGCCTGAGGGGGCGTGGCTGCTAATGGGCCATCAAGGGTTCCAAAATACCCCTGACTCCCAGAGTTAATCACCCATTGTGTGACTCCCCGCCCAGGGGGAGAAACTGGCTGCTCCCTGGGGTACATATCCTGGGGGAAGACCTCAGGGGACACTCATTGGTTTGAGAGGAAGACCAACACCTCGACAGGAGGAGACCACCACCTTCAACCAGCCTGTGACCACCGCTCTCCACCAGACTGCAACTGCCAGCTGCACCAACAGGTTTGCCACTTTGGACTTTTCCTTTGGACTTGGGGGAGACACACAGGATTCAGCACAGGGGCTAAGAAACCCCTTTGTGCTTGTGCCCCAGGGGGCTGGGTTATACTGCTGGGGTTTTGTGGGTTAAAACCAATTTTTCTCTTCCTGCCATTGCATTTCTTGTAATACTTTCATCAAATTGTAACTCTGACTTATAATCTCCTTTGTGTTGTGTTCATTTCTCCTGCCAGTTTCCCTTTAAACCAGCACAGCTCCCCACTTGGGGCTTCCACCACCCTGTGGAAGGATCTGAGCTGTGACCACCACTGGGACAGGACCAAAGACACCACTGGGTGAGGACCACTGGCTTGACTGCCTGTCCCAGCAGCACAGCCTGACTGCAGTGCTGACTCTCAAGGTTCCTGCCAGGGTTTTGGGGTGTGGGGAAGGTGAATCCTATGGAAGGGGGGCCATTCTGTCTCTGTGCTGTGGCCATGTGTGTTTTATGGGAGGGGGAGGCTGGGCACTAACTTGACTGGACAGAGTGGGCTGGGCTTGGGAAGTTTCTCCTCCTGAGTTTGTTTATCCCAATTTATGAGTTGTTTTCAGCATTTCTTCTTGGTAAAGAAGATGTGTTTCTCCACTTTCTCTGCATTGCAGACACCTGAGTAGGGAATCCCAGACAGGAGACTTCTCTCCACGGTGACTCCCCCTTGCAAATTATCTCAAACTGAGACACTGGTGTGTTTCTAGAGATAGATTTGAGAGTAGAAACCCCCAACCAATATGCTAACATGTTGTTTTTTTACCCCAGAACAGGATTTCTCCTTTCCAAACATTGAAAGGATGCAGAAGGAGGCTGCGAGGAAGATGAAGATGCCCCGAGAGCCCCAGGCAGGTGAGGAGGAAGTCAGTGCCCCTTTGCCCCTCTCTTGTGCTGCATCTTCCAGCCCAGCATGGCCCCGGCTGCAGGACAACCCCGCTGCCGACGCCGTCCTGCCAGGGCCGGGTTTGGGGGGATTGGCCTTCCCTGTGGGCCGGAGGCAAATGCCCTGAGTGTCCTTGTTCCTTCCTGCCCCAGGCCCCGAGCTGAGCATGGAGAGCACGGAGGACAAATACCACAGGCAGAACTTCACAGTAGAGGCTGTTCTGAACAGTGCCACGGTGCAGGAAGTCACTGGGGAGAAAAAAACACGGCAATCCCACAGGAAGAGGAGCTCCAAGCCGAGCCGAGAGACATCCGAGGAGGAAACACCCAACGTGTCCGGGGAAGGCAGTCAAAGATTGAGCCAGAGCTCTGACCTGGTGGTGCAGCAGCAACTTCAGAGAAGGGAGAAGCGCTACAAGTGCTTGGAATGTGAGAAGAGCTTCAGCCAGAGCTCAGATCTGATTCGTCATCAGCACATCCACACTGGAGAACGGCCTTACACATGTGAGGAATGTGGGAAGAGCTTCAATCAGAGCTCCACCCTGAAGCAACACAAGAAGATCCACACTGGGGAATATCCCTACGAGTGTTCTGAGTGTGGGAAGAGGTGTCGGACCAGCTCCAAGCTTCTTGTTCATCAGCGCACACACACGGGGGAGAGGCCCTTCTGCTGCACCGACTGCGGAAAGAGATTCACCCAGAATTCCAGCCTCCTCATTCACCGGCGTATCCACACTGGAGAGAGGCCTTTCCAATGTAGGGAGTGTGGGAAAGGCTTTAGACAGAACTCTGAGCTTGTCATCCACCAGATGATCCACACTGGGGAGAGGCCCTACGAGTGTTCCGAGTGTGGGAAGAGGTTTCAGACCAGCTCACTTCTCCTTGTACATCAGCGAATACACACAGGGGAGAGGCCTTTCCGCTGCACCAACTGCGGGAAGAGATTTAACCAGAACTCCAACCTCATCACCCACCGGCTTATCCACACTGGAGAGCGGCCATACAAGTGTGACGAGTGCGGGAAGAGCTTCACCCAGAGCTGTAGCTTGACCAGACACCAACGCACCCACCAGTAAGGGAAGCCCTGTGCGTGCCCCAAATGTGGGAAGAGCTTTGTCTGCTGCTCCAACTCCATCACCCATCTCCAGACCCACATTTTGAACAGAACTGCTGAACCACATTCCCAGTGATCCACGTTAGGAACACACCTGGCTGGTGTTTACCTCATCCTCCTGGTTCTCTGTGGGCACTTGAATTTACACAGGGGGAGGAACATCCATGGTGTGATGGGTTTAGTTAGGCCCAGATTTAGGCTTTGTTTTCTAGTGCAGGCCTTGGACAATCAGCTGAGTTGAACCAGGTCAGGCCAGTTGACTTCTACAGACCAATGATATTGCCTACCATATTCTGACGTCATCTCAGATAGAAAAAGAGAGGGAGGAGGTGTCTTCCTTCTTCTTCCTGCTGCATGAGCAAAGACTTGGGGTGAAGCTCAGAGCTCCTGGGGAGAGATCAAGACCCTCCAGCATTTTATTATCTTTTCTAGGGAATTGCAATTTTTTTCTTATTGCTCTTGCTAGCTTTTATTCTTAGTGTGTAGTTTGTATTTTATTAGGGTTTTACTTTTTCTCTCTATTCTGTTTAATGTACCATAATCTACTGAACTATCATCTGCTGTTTGTTTGTTGGGGTTTTTTTGGGGTGGGAGGAGGGTGGGGGAGGAGGAGGGACTTTTCCTCTGAAATGCTTAATTGGCATTTTACTAAGTCAGAATCATCCCACGTGGGGACAGAAACTGATGTGTGAAATTCCTTGGGATAGGGGATTTGCTGACTTTTGACCCTAAAAATCTCCCCTGCTCTCACTTAGTTCTTCTGGTGGCCAAAAGCAATCCTGAATGGGGTTTGAGATATTTTCCAAACTAAATAATTCTATAATTCTAATTCTCTAAAGGCCACCCAACTCAACCCCATATGCATTTACATGATTCGGTTTTTTTGTGTTTTTTTTTAAAATATTTTATTTGATTCATCTCCATCTATTAAAATCACCTGAAATTGAAGTTTAAATAAAGAGATCTAACAAAGACATCTAAATTTCCATCATTCTCTTAGGAATTCGGGCAGGAATTTGGGGATCAAAGAGATATTCAGGAAGATTTCAGGGTTCTGTGGGGATTTGTTTTTTTTTTCTCAAAAACTGGAGGTGTCCAGACCGACTGACATTTCTCCATAATTTTGCAGTCCAATATCTGAGAGGGATTGATCTGTCAGTAGAAAACACCTCAATCTCACCCCAAAATGGCTCCATGCCAACTTGAAATGACTCAATCCTATCCCAAAATGGTTTAATCCAATTTGAACCCACTTAGCGGGAGTCACCAGCAGGAGAAGGGATGCTACAAATCCAGGGAAGATGGGGTAAAATTGGGAGGGTTTGGATGCAAATTGGGAGGGTTGGGATGGGACTTGAAGGGGAATGGGATGGGATTTGGGAAACATGAGATGTGGTGTGTTGAAAAACTGAGGGAGCTTCTGTGGTGCCCCCCTATCCTGAGGAGGGTAATGTGAGGGAGTGTGGGGGACATGTGACATCATCACTTGGAGTGGGAACCCACAGAGAGGGACACAGAGAGCTCTTTCTGAGGGGATCCTGCTGCTTTGCAGCAGTTCAGGGGCCTTTAAATATCTTTTGAGGGTTTTGCTCCTATTTTTCTTGGGCTGAGTTGACCCTCTTGAAATCAGGGGCATGAGATGACTCTATTGACGGAAAAATCCTCCTGTTTTATGTCTTGTTTTAGTGGTTCTAAATGGCTCCTCAGAGTTCCTCTCCCCCCCCCCCCCTTCATTCTGGGGGTTTCAGTGACCCCCTGGCTCCACTGCTGCCTGAGGGGGGTTATAATCCCCAATTCTGCCGTGTTGGACGTGGCTTGTGGGGGACCCACATTCATTTACAAGTTACCTATAGGAGGGAATCTCCCCTTCCTCCAGACCTGCTGGGGTGAGGCTAGGACCCCTCCCCACACAGGGAGCATCCACAGTATTTTGGGAGGGTATGGGAGTCACTGCGCACTGGGATCAGCCCAGCTGGTGTCACACAATGCCAGAATATGATGAGTGGGAAGGGGCCCGCAAGGATCATGGAGTCCAAACCTCAGCCCTGCACAGGTCCATCCCCAAGAGTCACACCCTGTGCTCCAGAACATCATCCAAACCCTCCAGGAGCTCTGTAAACCTTGGGGCTGTGCCCACTCTCCGGGGGAGCCTGGTCAGTGCCCACCAGCCTCTGGGGGAAGAACCTCTTTGTAAGGTCCAACCTGACCCTGCCCTGACACAACTTCAGGCCATTCCGTGGGTGCTGTCCCGGGTCCCCACAGAGCAGAGATCAGTGCCTGCCCCTCCTCTGTCCCTGCCCAGGAAGTTCTACCTGCAATGAGTTTTCCCCTCAGTCTCCTCTTGTGCATCTCAACATACCAAGTGCCCCCAGCTGCTACTCAAACACTGCCCCTTCAGGCTCTTGCCCATCTTTGTTACCTCCCTTCGATACTCTCCAATGGCTCAATCTCTTCCATCTCTTTTGGTGCCCCAAAGTGCCCCAATATCACAAGGGATATAAATGCCAGGCCTGACGATTCCCAGGGGCCATTGTGACACTGCAGGGCCTCATGGAACCCAGGGGACACTGTGACACTGCAGGGAGTTCGAGAACCTAGAGGACATTGTGACACTTGAGGGCCACCTGGAACCCAGGGCACACTGTGACACTGCAGGGCCCAGGGCACACTGTCACACACACAGAACCAGCCAGCCCTGCCTGGTGCTCACCAGCAGCACAGAGGGCACTGCCCAACCCTGGCACCCCTGGCGCCAGAAGAGGAGCCCAATTGGCCTCTCTGTACCCAGCACCAACGGCAGACACAGCCCTGGCACAAGGGGCAGCTGCAGATGCTCCTCACTCTGCCCAGCAGGGCACACACACGCACCCCCCGGCACAGCAGGAGGCACATCCAGCTGCTCCTGAGCCAGCACAGGGCACAGCCCCTGTGCCCCTCCAGGCCTGCACAGCTCCCTCTGTCCTGCCATCACCTCGAGCAGCTGCCCTCCACCTCTGGGGCTGCTTCCTGCGACTTCTCATCCTGAAATTGGAGGTGAGAACTCCAGCAGATCCCTTCTCTGCTCCCACTAGTGATGACGCCAAATGCCCTGTGGGGTGGGTGCAGCAATGGCAGCAGAAGAACTGGCAGCACAGGGTGAAACCCATCTGGGCTGCTGCCTTGTGGCAAAGGTATCAGTGCCCAGGTGGGGCACCTGCTTTGAAGGTGTGTCATGGGGATGCTCCTGTACCCAAGAGTCAGGCCTCTGAAGAACAGCAGAACAACCATCAGGTGGCTCAGACTGCTGCCATTGAAGGGGCTCAGGTGCCTTGGCATTGGCAGCACAAGAGGGAATTATTTCTGGCCAGGACACCTCGAGCCATCAAGGAAGAGATGAAATATATGGATGGGCTTGTGGCTGAGAGGTGGGCTTAGCCATGGGAACTGTTGCACAGGGTATCCATGGATGTGAAATGTGCTGCAGTTACACAAGCCTAGAAGGAGGAGCCTCTCTTGGTTGGAGGACGATGACTGGAAGAGAAATAAAGGGAGGCCTGGCAGACTGACTGGATCACGCTGCCCCAGACTCCCCATGGGAAGGCCCACATGCTTATGGTGATGGAAACAACCACAGGAAGTCTGGAAACATCCCCTGTGCCCCATGGCACTGCCTGGAACACTGTCCTGGGCCTGGAGGAGGAAATGTGATGGTGACATGGAACTCCTGAAAGAACTGAATCAGACTGTGGGACTGAATTCCAAAACAACCTGACAGACACCTGGGCCAAAGAACCTTGCCTGAGTGGGTGAATCCCATGCCCTGCCATGCACCAGCCTCTGGGAAGATCCAAGGGTGCAATGGACAGGGAAAGGGCACACTGAGAGCAGCGGGTGATGGGACCTGAAAACATTGGGATGCACATTTAGCAAAGACCGCCTGGTCAGTCCACACTGGAGCATCTCCCCATAGGGCTGGGCCTGCCCAATCAAAATTTTCAGGTTCTGTAGAATAGATTAATGTTTCTGAAGTGCCCATTAAAACATGCTGGGAAAAGAGTCTGCATTGTTCCTGCCTCAGGCCAAGGCAAACCCATCCAGGGGCTGCTTTTCCTCAAGGTCTCAGGTGCTTTTGAAGGGTGGTGTGGGAGGAGAAAAACTCTGGTGTGTGCCTTGAGGGAATTTGATTTTGGGAGAGAAGGGCCAATGGATCAATTCTATGACATTAATAATTATCCCTTCTGTGCTGGCTGGGTGGGCATCACCCACCTGAGCCATCAATCTCACCCACAACTGTTCTGGACATTTCAGCCTTGACTTTCCTCTGATCGTTGCCCTCCCACCAAGGAAGAGGGACCTGCTCTAAAACTGGCCTAGTGCAGCAGTGCTGGAATCAGAACTGACTCCAATGTGCAACCTGCAACAGTCCAGCACCCCACAGCAACTTCCCTGCTTGAGAGACTGTTCCCAGAGATGGAGGCCAAAGTCATGACCTGAGTGAACTCAACAGACACTTTTGTGGCCATTTTATGACCTCCTGACAGAGCTGTTCCATTCCCTAAGGGAGTGATGTCTGTGTGTGTGTCTATCAAAAGAGAGAACTGGGGAATGTGATGGGGAATTGGAAGTGTGAGACCTGGCATGACAAAAAAGGGATGGAGTAAGGGCTGGACATTGTCCTGCTTTCAGCTGGGATGGAGTTAATTCCCCTCAGGAGCTGTTTTGGATTCAGAAGGAGAATATTTTTGATAACACACTGATGCTTGGTTGTTTGCCATGTCATGTTTATACCAAGTCAAGGACTCTGTTTTGTTGTTTCCTTTGTGTCTCCTGCTCTGCCATGAGGAGATTCCCAAAATAAAAAAGCTGGGAGAGCTGAGCTGAACTGGCCAAAGGGTTATTGCACAGCACATCATGTCATGCCCAGTATATAAACTGGGTATAGTTACCCAGAAATGGCTGACGGGGGTTTGGGAAGGGGGGTGTGGCATTGGTCAGTGGGTGGTGAGGAATTCCATTGTTTAACACTTGTATTTTCTCCTTTTATTATCATTACTATATATTATTTACCATTACTATTATCCTATACTTTGATTTCAAATATTGAACTGTTCTTACCTCAACCTACAAGTTTCACTTTGATTGCCCTCCCAATTCCACTGGGCTGGAGTGGGGAGAGAGGGGAGGCTGAGGGAGTGTCTGTGTGGGGCTTCACCTCCAGCTGGGCCCCAAACCAGGACACCAGGGAGTTCTCCCTGCAGGCACAGAAATGCTCCCTTGCTCTTCTCCAGGGCATCCCCTTCCCCAGGTGAGTGTGTCCACTCCAGCCTGAGCAGTCGGTCCTGGCTCCCACCCTGTGATCCCTGCAGGGCCCTGAGCTGGAAGTGCTGCCCTGCAGAGGGAGGGGCTGTGCTGTCCTGGGGCCATATCACAGGTCCAAAGGGAAAGAAACTTGAGGAAAAGCAAAGGACAGAGAGGAATGAAGACAGACTCCTCTGACAAAGTCACACCAGTTTTCAGATAAATCTCCCTCAGATAGAAATGCATTTCCTTCCTCTGGTCAGTGTTGGCTGAGGGTGGTGTGAGCAGCGGGAGCTCTGCCCATGTGCTGCCAAGGCCTCAGCTTTGCTCTGCTGCACTGGGGACATGGAGCTGCTTTGTGACAGCTCTGACCACCAGGAGGCAGGTCAAATGTACCACACCTTTTATAACATATCACCCTTTGTCCTTCTGACTCTGCAGCAGAGAGTCTGAACATGTCCTTGGAATAATTTTCTCTGTGTTTTTATATTTTCAACCACAATTCATGGAGAATATTCTACCTGAAGTTATAAATTTTCATGCTTTTCACTGAAAATATGAAAAGCCTTTAAACAAGAAAAGATTTAAAGGGACTCAGCTCTCTGTGGCTCAGAGCAGAGCCAGGAGAGCTGCAGTGTCCATCACTCTGTTTCCCATCTGCTCTGAGCTTTCCCTCGTGCTCCATTGAGTTCACACCAAGAAATCTTGAAAAACATAAACCTACAAGTGCCTGTGCTGTGCTGAGAGCAGGGCAGTGCTGCTTCCAAGGGCAGATCTGGGAAATCTCCTCAGTGCCAGCCCAGAGGTGCAGCTGGGATAGACAGTGCAGGATAAGAGGCTTCCTGGAAAGAAGACCCTGATTTATTCACCTTTTGGAGAACCAGATTTGCAGTTGTATTTCATCCTCTAGAACTGAAATATTGATTTGTATGTGCCATGGCCAAGCCAGACATGCCAGGCGAGAAGATTGAAAGAACAGGATGCTTCCGTTTCACGTACATCCTGCTTTAATGTCTTCCCTGAAATGTGCCCTGGGAACTGTCTGGGGTTGATGTGGGGGCTGGGAGCAGTCCCAAGCCCTGCAGAAGCCCCTGAGCAAGACAAGGAGCCCTCCAAGGGGCTGCTCCTTCCCTACAGCCCTTGTCCCCAGCCCTGCCAGCAGCTCCCTGGGCAGGCTGAGAGCTGCCCCTGGCAGGCAGCAGAGTCCCTGCCCCAGCACAGCACCCTGGGCTGCAGGACCCTGCTCTGCCCCACAGACCTGGGAACCCCTGGCTGCACCCTCCGGCTCCACAGGTATTCCAAAGTGCCTCCCAACTGTCCCCTCCTCACACATCCCATCAGCTGGGGCTGGACCAGCTTTAGGAGATGCCTCCAGGTACTCACTAGGGCAGTGGGCACAGTCCCAAGGCTCACAGAGCTCCAGGAGTGTTTGGATGATGCTCTGGGGCACAGGGTTTGAAGGTTATGCTGTAAGGGAAAAATTAACCTGAGTCAAGAAAGTTGCAAAGTCGGAGATACAATTTACTGGAAAGATTACAATAAATGCAATGATAGAGAGAAACTTCTTTGAACCCTCAAAAAACCAGTTGTAGACCCCATCCCCCTGTGGCATGAACATTATGGTCTTCATCAGCCCTGTGCTGAGTGCCACGGTGTATCCCTGAATTCACAGTAAAAGGAAAGGAAAACTTTTGGTGAGGATGATGGTCACACTCTAATAAAGAGTGGCTGTTGCAGTTCTGTTAAAGTCTTATACCCCCTCTGGATCCAAATAGTGGTACCAGAAATACCAATCCCTGAATATTTGACATGCTCAGGTTAAAGTGGGAATGCCCTGCACCTCACCCAGGCTGGGGACTTCCCACAATGGGTGATTTGACCCTGTAAGTCATGGGATTGGTTTGAAGTCTTTGATGGTCTGGGTTATTGGAGCTGCCTATTGTTCCAGCCCCTAATGGCCCATTAGCAGAGATGAGCCCTCAGGGTGGGTGTGAAGGTGCTGATGGCTCTCCAGAGGGGAGTTATCACAGTTATCACAGCTGAGTCATTGGTGTGAAGACAGAAACATTCCTGTGCCTCCCAGGGTTCTCAATCACCCAGCTTGTAGCCTGAGGGCTTGGGTGGGCCCTGTGGTGTTACTGAACAATATATACTTTTAGTTTTTTTCACATCTTCCAAAATGCAGCTCTGTTCCTTGTCTATCAACCTACTTGGGAATCTTTTACACTTGCAAATCTTCTTCAACCTTGATCAGAGAAGTTCACTGTGGTACAAAATACAGAGTTGTACCACAAGGACTGGGATCGTGGAAGAGCAAACATCCCCACACCCTTCCTCTCCCCACAGGCAGAGCCACAGGGACCAGGGCAGGTCCCCCAACAAGTGCCACTTCAAATGACCTGGTTTCTGCTCTTGTGCAAACAGGCAAGGACCCAGTTTGGCAGGAGATGCTCCAGGAAAGGACCAGGTATGTCCAAGACACAGGATTTGGGGAAGGAAAACACACCTCAGTGCCCCTCACACACATTTGGTGTGTGTGAGAACACTCCAGGTGACAAATATCCACCTGCCCAGGGGCCCAGCAGTGGGGCAGCACCAGGTTGAAAACAGAGCAGGAGAAACTGCTCCCTGCAGACCCCACAGCCAAGGGCAGAGAGAAACCACCCAGGCCACCACACACCCCCCCAGGCTGCTGAACCTCCTGACACAATCCTGGGCACCAAGCCTGTTGTTCTCCTTCCTCCTCTGGACCCAGGAGCCCCAAAATGGGGCACGATCCTGCCCAAACAGCAGAGATTGGAAGGTCCAGGGTTGGGGAGGGGAGACAGAACAGTCTCCAGGAATGAATAAGGAATAGGGAGCCTCATGTGTCACCGCATGTCCCCTGTCTCTCTCAGTGCCTCTTCCAACCCTTCCCAGAACATTCCCAGTCCTTCTGAGTGTCCCTGCAGCCCCCTTGCCTCTCTCCCAGTGCCCACCAGCTTTTCCACCTCACTGATTCTGTTGAGCTCCCAGTCCGCACAGGCCCCTGCTCTGCTCCAGGATGGATTTCTACCCTGCCCAAGTACAGGTGAGGTGGTTCCATAGTGGGCAGGAGCTCTTGGAGCCCTTGGTGGCCACCAACATGGTTCCTAATAAGGACTGTACCCACCAGCTGCTGGTGATGCTGGAAATCCACCCCAGGAAGGATCACCTTCACCTGCTGGGTGGGACACATCAGGCTGGAGCACCCCCTCACCTGGGACTGGGGTATGGCCTGGAAACTTAGAGGGAGGCTGGGGATCCTGGGACTAATTCACAAAGGGGGTTGGGGAAGCCTTGGGAAACTGGCAGGCAGTTTGGGGAGCCTGGTGGTAATTCAGGGGGATTTGGGGAGGGAATGGACAGGTCCAGAAGAGGTTTAGAGGGTCATGGAGGGGGGTATGGGAAGCCATGGGATAAACTGGGAGGGATCTGGGGGCCTTGGGGGATTACTGGGAAGGGGGTTTAGGAGACTTGGCATACTGGAATGGGTTTTGAAGGGTCCAGGGAGCAATTGGAGGTGAAATATGAAGGAGCCAGGGTTGGCTATGAAGGGATTGGTAATGGCTTTGGGGAGTCCTTGTAGGGCTGAGAAGAATTGGAAGGAGAGCCCTGGTGTTGCTGGGAGTGAGATTGGATCATCCTAGTTGGGATGGGGGGGGGGTTGCGGGGCGGAATGGTATCCTGAAGGGGGTGGGAGAAGGTTCAAGACGGTCCTGGGTGAGCTGAGGGCAAAGGACGGAGGGTTTGGGGATGTCCTGGAGGCTCAGTTAGAAGTTTTGGAAGGTCCAGACTCCCCAGACCTCCCAGAGCTGCCACGTGCTGCCTGCAGCAAGACAGTGACAGGGATTGGGGGCTTCATGTTGGTCTTCTTCTTCCTGGTGCTGAGGCTCAGCTTCTACCTGTCCCAAAAAGGGAGGGGGTTCCTGGGGGTCCTGTCCCTACCCCCAATGTGTGCCCTCCCAGGGGATCCCCCACCTCAGTGTCACCCCCTGTTCTCTCCCCACTGAGATCCTGAGCCATCAGCAGCCACAGCATGGACCATCCACCCCCATCCCTCTGCTGATTTTGGAGGGGTTGCATATCCCCACAGCCCCTGCTTTTAGTCTAACACCACCTGATTCCAATTTTCCCAGTAAAGCTTCCCAGTTCTTACCAGTCCCAGCTATTAGGGGGGCTGTGGGGAACAGTCCTGGGGGAACCTTGCAGGGAGGAGCCGAGGTTGGGAGAAGCAGAACCAGCCCCAGGATGGATCAGTGGGGACTCCTGTGTGTCCCCTGTGACACTCACATAATACAGAACTACAAGGAACAATGTTCCTCCACTGTTTCTCTGCCAAAAACATCCTATCGAAAGGTTTTCTGTCAACATTTTGCTCAAAGCTCCCAAACAAACTTCCTGCCAGAGCATCCTGCTGGAGCCTGCCTGCCATAAAGGTTCCTGCTGTTGGGCTCGTAGCTGCCTGCCAAAAATCACGTACAAACCTTTTGGAACACTATGAAAACTCAGAGAAGGCACCTTGAGAATTCAGGGAGGAAAAAGGAAAGAGGGCAAACCGGTTACCATAAAGGAAAATCTCTCCCTAATTCCCTCTCTCTCACCTTCTCATGCGGAACTGATTTTGCTCAGACCAGAAAGGCAAAAAAATACCTTCTCCTGAGCAAGAGCTCTACATATCCAAAGACAGCATTCCAAGGATCTTGGGGCCAGAGATATCTGTCACAAGGGACAGAGAAACAGAATGAAAAAAAAAAGGTAGAAACTGTTTCCCCCCACAGGATATATCAGCAAAAAAAGGAGCTTCTAGCAGCAAGCTTTTTCTTTGCTTCTGAAAGTAACCTTGCCTTTTCCCCAACCTTTCTGTATCTCTTTCTCCAACTCTTATCAATTAAATAAAAAAAAAAAGAAAAAAAAAAGGGGAAAAAATCAAAACAAATAAATAAAACAAAACAGGATTTGGTATAAACAACTAACTTGTAAAGTTTTAATTTTGTTTGGAGGAAATTTTTGAACATTATGTATTGGTATTTTTTGTTCATTTTGGTTTTTTTCTCCAGTATTTAAGCAGATGAAACACATCCACATTGGGAACTGCCCTGTAAGTGCTTGGAATATGGAAAGAGGTTTCAGAGCAGCTCACACCTCCTCAAGCATCAGTGGACAAAGTGGTTAAAGACTTGATAACCAAAATTCCTTGTGAGCCCTGTTTAGCAGAGACCTGGTGACCCACATTCCAGGTGCTCTATGCTGGGCACAGACCTGCTGACCCACATTCTGGGTGTTCCATGCTGGACAGTGTACTCAGTTTGTGTGGACAGTTTTGGGTAGTGGAGGGACTCCACAGTTAGGTGCTTCGAGCAGCTGCCAGAAGCTTCCCCAATGTCCAGAACCTGACCTGACCCCTGAAGGTGAGGGTGACCCAAGTTCTTTTTAATCCACCCCATGGGGAAGATTAGATTTACTTTATCAATGTATCTGTAGATGTAGGGTTTAGAACAGTTCTGTGTGCATGGAAAGTAGATTTGGAGCAGGTTTGGTTCTTGTCTGTAGTGATAGAAAACATAAAAATCCCACTTTCCTTCCCTGGCTCCAGGCCCAGCCTGTCCCCTCCAGGGGTGGGTGTTCCCCCCTCTGCTCCTGGGTGGTTCCTTTGCCCATGGGTAGCAAAACACCCACTGCTTTTGCAGCTGGAGAGTGTTGGAGCCGTGAACCATCAACATTCCAGTCTCTTCCAGCTTTGCACCCCAAAAGCTGAGAAGGGTTGATCTGTCTCCTCAAAACAGCTTTATCCTACTGAAAATGGCTCAATCCCACCCTAAAATTATCATTGTTCTTATTTTCTCTCTGGAATTCTGAGGCAGCCAGTGCCAAACCTCAGCTCTCAGCAGGCTGAGGCTTGGTCTTCAATTTCTGCCTTTGCTCAGGCAGAATATTTTCAGTGTTTAATGAGTGTTTATCATCCCTCACAGGAGGGAGGACACTGAACCCTTCCACAAAAGAAGAAAACAAGTATAAAAAGTTCAGAAAACACTGAAAAAAAGAAATACCTTTTGCTCACAGATATCCTTTTCATGTGCTACTCTTCTGCTTTCCTATAATCAATGTTATCCACAACAGCAAGTCTGTAGGTGAGGGCCTAAAAAATCCATCTAATTGAATGAGAATCATTCCATAAAACTAAATCAAAAATGAGGCATTTGAAACTCTCTCAGATGAGCACAGTTTAGGAAAAAGACTCCTCTGTCAATTAGAAATCTTGGCTGATGCTGCTCATTGTGTACCTGAAAATTTTAAATAAAAAATTAAAAATTGTCTTACATGTCCTAGTTCAGCAGGTGGGACCAGTTTATCCCTGTGTGGATGATCAAAGCTGTGTATTCCACAGCCTCTATTCATTTCCCAAAAGCTGTTAACAATGGAGCATTTGCAGCAGCTGCCCAGGGCACAGCTGACCCCTCAGGCTGGGAGCTGGGTGTGAAAGACATCTGTGAGATAAGAGCTGGGATAACTCCCTTGCAGGGAGTCGTTAGCACCTTGACACCCAGCCTGAGGGGGCGTGGCTGCTAATGGGCCATCAAGGGTTCCAAAATACCCCCTGACTACCAGAGTTAATCACCCATTGTGTGACTCCCCGCCCAGGGGGAGGGACTGGCTGCTCCCTGGGGTACATATCCTGGGGGAAGACCTTAGGGGGCATTCGTTGGTTTGAGAGGAGGACCAACACCTCGACAGGAGGAGACCACCACCTTCAACCAGTCTGTGACCACCGCTCTCCACCAGACTGCAACTGTCAGCTGCACCAACAGGTTTGCCACTTTGGACTTTTCCTTTGGACTTGGGGGAGACACACCGGATTCAGCACAGGGGCTAAGAAACCCCTTTGTGCTTGTGCCCCAGGGGGCTGGGTTATACTGTAGGGCTTTTGTGGGTTAAACCCAATTTTTCACTTTGTGTCATTGCATTTCTTGTAATACTTTCATCAAATTGTAACTCTGACTTATAATCTCCTTTGTGTTGTGTTCATTTCTCCTGCCAGTTTACCTTTAAACCAGCACACCTCCCCACTTGGAGCTTCCACCACCCTCTGGAAGGATCTGAGCTGTGACCACTACTGGGACAGGACCACAGACACCACTGGGTGAGGACCACTGGTTTGACTGCCTGTCCCAGCAGCACAGCCTGACTGCAGTGCTGACTCTCAAGGTTCCTGCCAGGGTTTTGGGTGTGGGGAAGGTGAATCCTATGGAAGGGGGGCCATTCTGTCTCTGTGCTGTGGCCATGTGTGTTTTATGGGAGGGCGAGGCTGGGCACTAACTTGACTGGACAGAGTGTGCTGGGCTTGGGAAGTTTCTCCTCCTGAGTTTGTTTAGCCCAGTTTATGAGTTGTTTTCAGCATTTCTTCTTGGTAAAGAAGATGTGTTTCTCCACTTTCTCTGCATTGCAGACACCTGAGTAGGGAATCCTGGGCAGGAGACTTCTCTCCACGGTGACTCCCTGTTGCAAATTATCTCAAACTGAGACACTGGTGTCTTTCTAGAGATAGATTTGAGAGTAGGAACCCCGAACCAGTATGCTAAGATGTTGTTTTTTTACCCCAGAACAGGATTTCTCCTTTCCAAACATTGAAAGGATGCAGAAGGAGGCTGCGAGGAAGATGAGAATGCCCCAGGAGCCCCAGGCAGGTGAGGAGGAAGTCAGTGCCCCTTTGCCCCTCTCTTGTGCTGCATCTTCCAGCCCAGCATGACCCCAGTTGCAGGACAACCCCGCTGCCGATTCCATCCTGCCAGGGCCGGGTTTTGGGGGGATGTCCTTGGCCTTCCCTGTAGGCCGGAGGCAAATGCCCTGAGTGTCCTTGTTCCTTCCTACCCCAGGCCTAGAGCTGAGCATGGAGGACAAATCTCCACAGCAGAACTTCACGGCAGAGGCTGTTTTTAACAGCTCCATGGTGCAGGAAGTCACTGGGAAAGAAACGCCACAGGGATCCCACAGGAAGAGGAGCTCCAAGCCGAGACCAGAGACATCGGAAGAGGAAACATCCAACCTGTCCTGGGAAGGCAGTCAAAGATTGAGCCAGAGCTCTGACCTGGTGGTGCAGCAGCAGCTTCAGAGAAGGGAGAAGCGCTACAAGTGCTTGGAATGTGGGAAGAGCTTCAGCCAGAGCTCAGATCTGATTCGCCATCAGCACATCCACACTGGGGAACGGCCTTATACATGTGAGGTATGTGGAAAGAGCTTCAATCAGAGCTCCAACCTTAAGCAACACAAGAGGATCCACACTGGGGAATATCCCTATGAGTGTTCTGAGTGTGGGAAGAGGTGTCGGACCAGATCCAATCTCCTCGTTCATCAGCGCACACATACGGGGGAGAGGCCCTTCTGCTGCACCGATTGCGGGAGGAGATTCAATGACAACTCCAACCTCATTGCTCACCGGCGTATCCACGCGGGAGAGAGTCCCTATCTTTGTGGGGAGTGTGGGAAAAGCTTTAGGCAGAACTCTGAGCTTGTCATCCACCAGATGATCCACACTGGGGAGAGGCCCTATGAGTGTTCCGAGTGTGGGAAGAGGTTTCAGACAAGCTCAGCTCTCCTTGTACATCAGCGCATACACACCGGGGAGAGGCCTTTCCGCTGCACCGACTGCGGGAAGAGATTCAACCGCAACTCCAACCTCATCACCCACCGGCGTATCCACACTGGAGAGCGGCCATACAAGTGTGACGAGTGCGGGAAGAGCTTCACCCAGAGCTGTAGCTTGACCAGACACCAACGCACCCACCAGTAAGGGAAGCCCTGTGCGTACTCCAAATGTGGGAAGAGCTTTGTCTGCTGCTCCAACTCCATCACTCATCACAAGAACCATGTTTTGAACACAACTCATGAACCACATTCCCAGTGATCCACGTTAGGAACACGCCTGGCTGGTGTTCTCCTCATCATCCTGGTTCTCTGTGGGCACTTGAATTTACACAGGGGGAGGAACATCCATGGTGTCATGGGTTTAGTTAGGCCCAGATTTAGGCTTTGTTTTCTAGTGCAGGCCTTGGACAATCAGCTGACTTGAACCAGGTCAGGCCAGTTGACTTCTACAGGCCAATGATATTGCCTACCATATTCTGACGTCATCTCAGATAGAAAAAGAGAGGGAGGAGGGGTCTTCCTTCTTCTTCCTGCTGCATGAGCAAAGACCTGAGGTGAAGCTCAGAGCTCCTGGGAAGAGACCAAGGCCCTCCAGCAGTTTATTATCTTTTCTAGGGAAGTAGAATATTTTTCTGTTTGCTCTTGCTATCTTTTATTCTTAGTGTGCAGTTTGTATTTGATTTCCATTTTAATTTTTTTTCTATTTTGTTTAATATACCAAATTCAACTGAAATATGGTCTGCTGTGGTTTGTTTTTTTGTTTTTTTGGGGGGGTGGGGATGGGGGACATTTCCTCTGAAATAATTACTTGGCATTTTGCTAAGTTAAAACCATCCCACATGGGGACACAGACTGATTTGTGAAATTCATTGGGAAGGGGGATTTGCTGGCTTTTGACCATAAAAATTTCCCCTGCTCTCACTTAGTTCTTCTGGTGGCCAAAAAAAATCCTCAATGGGGTTTGAGATATTTTCCAAACTAAATAATTCCATCAGTCTAATTTTCTGTGCTTCTGCCTCTCTATAGGCCACCCAACCCAACCATATGCACCTTAACGCGACTCATTTTTTTATTATTATTATTTTATTTGACCAAAACTGGATGGACATGCCACCTGCAGGAGGGTATTCTCCCTTCCTCCAGGCCTGATGGGGTGGGACTGGGAGCCCTCCCCAGACAGAGAGCACCCACATTTCTTTTTGGGAGATGAGGATACTCACACTGGGACCAGACCAGCTGGTGTCACAAAATCCCTGAAAGTGCCACGTTGGAATGGGACCCACAAGGATCATCCAGTCCAACCCTCAGAGGCCCATCCCCAAGAGTCACACCCTGTGCCCCAGAGCATCATCCAAACCGTCCTCTGTCAGCCTTGGGGCTGTGCCCAGTGCTCCGGGGAGCTCCTGGAGGCATCTCCTAAAGCTGGCCCAGCCCCAGCTGATGGGATGTGTGAGGAGGGGGCTGTTGGGGGACACTTTGGAATAGCTGTGGAGCCAGGGGTTTCAGCTAGGGGTGCCCACGGCGGTGGGGCAGAGCAGGGTCCTGCAGCCCAGGGCGCTGTGCTGGGGCAGAGACTCTGCTGCCTGCCAGGGGCAGCTCTCAACCGGCTTTCTCATTCAAAGCAAAGATTTTCCTTTCTCAAGGGGATGCAGAAAAAGGCACATTTAAATCTAATCCTACCAGCTACTCTAGGTTATCATTTAAGGGGTTTCTCTCAGTTTCTAAACTAATCGATAATCTTTCCCATTTCTTTCTTTATGGGTACCTGGATTTCGATTCTACAAACAAACCATGCTTAGCAAATTTGTCTGTTATTGGAACCAATCCAACTTGGCTTTCTAACTTCAGAGGATACTGGGTTTGCCTTACCAGCTCCTGCCTTAGGGGTAATTCTTATGAGTTCTGCCCTTTTCGACTTTCCTGTAATTCCACTGACCCACATTACAGGAACAACTGCATGTTCAGCTTCAGCTGGGATGTGGCTGCTGACTGGAGCTATTTCCTGCCCAAGAAGAGCTGCTCCACTGACATGTGTAGTCTCAGAAATTATGATTTCAAAATACCCATTTTTTTAAATAAATTTCTTCCTCAGGTTTTCTAATTCATCTTTCTATAGAAAAGGTTTAGTGGAGTTTGGCAAATAGAGAAACTCATGAATTTTCATTGTTTTCCCAATTCAACCTGTGTCACAGCAATAACATTTCCAGTGCCATTCCTCAATTCTCCTTCCATTGGGTTAAGAACTGAGGAAGTTGCCCCTTTGTCTGACCAATGCATGGGCAAACCAGACAGTGGGGACTGGAGCCCACACCTTTACCCAGACAGTGGAATCAACATCATGCTGATGACTCAAAGTGTTTTTTGATTTTTAAATTTATAGATTTTAGAAATAGCTATAGTGAGCTATAGTGAATGTAGATTTTAGTGTGCCAGTATTTCTAGTAGCTTAAAGTTCAGTGTTTGTGCACACCAACCCTTACCCCATATCAACCCCTCCAGATTTCATGAGCTGTTTAGTCTTGTTTTCAAGGTAAAGGCTGAAATGCACCTCAAGGCCTGCACCATGAGACACAAACATAGGCTGTGTGACCTCCGAGCCCAGAACACTTGGAAGCCTTCAAGTGCCCTGTGTGCAGTGAGGGAGATGAAGATGATGTAGAGGGAGTCCCAAAACTCCCCCAGACTCAGTTCCAGATGGGTGTGCTGGGGGCGTAACGGGGTAGGACTGAGGGGAGAGTGAACAGGGATTGGACAGACATTATTATAAACCCCTGAAACCAGTGCTGGGGCAGGAGCGTGGATGGGCATTCCTGGGTGAGCCTGGGTGCTCATTAAAGCTGCTGCTCTATTATCTGCCACTGAAATTGGCCTGGAGTGTTTTTCTCCACAGACTTTTCAGGCAATAATGCTCAGGGTATAAAGTGGGGGGAGAAGGAGGTGGGTGGGACATGTTTGGAGTGACGGAGTTTGTCTTCCCAATCACCATTCTGTGGGATTGGGCCCTGCTGTCCTGGAGGTGCTGAATACCTGCCCAGCCATGGGAAGCAGGGAAGAAATTTCTTCTTTTGTTTTGCTTGGATTTGCACCTTCTGCTTGTCCTCATTAAACTGTCTTTATCTCAACCCATGAGTTTTTTGGCATTTCTCTCCCATTTCTCTCCCTGATCCTCGCTTGGGGAAGTGAGGAGTGGCTGTGAGGGGCTTGGGGACTGGATGGGGTGAAACCACACCAGCCTTTGTTGGTGCCCACGGTGGGGCTGAGAGTGTTGGAGATACCAACAGATGGAATTGGGATGTGCTGATGGAATTTGCAGCTGCTGGTGCTGTCTGGGGCTCCTGGCTGTGTATCACAGTCTGGTGCTCCTTGGTGGCTGCCTGTTGGTGTCTCTGCTGCTGAGCTGCTCAGCTCTGACCACCTCACTGTGCTGTGCCTGGGAATGTTGGACAACAGCCCTGGGGATGTGCCTGGGCTGGCAGGAGGCCTGGGAATTGCTGCTGCCCTGGGCAGGCTGGAAGTGCATGTGACCTTGAGTTGAAGGGCCTGTGAGCTGTGGGTGAGTCCAGGATGGAGCAGAGACCCCCCTGCAGCCTGGGAGGAGCCCCCACTGGAGCAGGGGATGCCAAAAGGATGCCAAGACCCTGTGGCAGCCCATTCAGGGCTGAGGGGAGGAGCCCACGCTGGAGCAGATTTGGTGGCAGGACTTGGGAACCCTTGGGGAACCCACATTGGAGCAGCCTGTTCCACCCAAAATTCCTTTAATTCACATAAAATTCCTCTCATTTGCTCTAAAATCCTCAATTTCAAACTAAATCCCCTTAATTTTACTAAAGATTCTCATTAATGTTGGCCAGAATTCCCTTAATTCCATCTAAAACCTCTCCCATCCTATGTATTTCACTCAACATTCTTTTAATTCCACCTAAATTTCCCAAAATCTTTTTATTTCCATCTCAAATCCTCTTAATTCCACCAAAAATTTCCTTCTTTCTACCTACAATGTCTTTCATTCCACTCCAAATCTCTTGACTCTTCTCAAAAAATACCTCAATCTTTCTTGGAATCCCTCTTATTTCATCCCAAAATTCCACAAAAATCCTTTTAATTTCACTTAAAGATTATTATTTCCACCCCAAATTCCTTTAATTCCACCTACCCTCTCCTAATTTCACCTCAAACCCTCTGAATTCTACTCTAAAATTCCCTAATTGAACCCAGAATTCCCTTAATGCCACCCAAAATTCCCTTCATTCCACCAAAAATTCCTTTAATCCCACTCCAAATTGTTAATACTATCCCAAATATCTTCCCCTACTCACCAGACCCACAAGGGCCCCCAAATACTTTCCGGCACCCAAAGTGCCCTATTGGAGCCCCAAATCCTGGAAAGGGCCCCATGGGAAGGGGGGGTGGCACTGGGTGTATTTTATGGGGTTGGGGTGGAAATAGGAGTCCCGGGGGCACTTGGGGGACACTTGAGGGTCCCACTGGGGTCTGAGGGGCATTTATGTGGCACTGGCAAAGAACTTCTCTCCCCTCTGCACAGGGCTCTGCCACATTCACAGCAGCTTTCAAAGGACAACTGGATGCTGCAGGATCCTTGATTTTGCTCAAGGGCTCACACAAGAAAATTCCTCATTTAGACTGTGGGTAAAATGTAAGACGAACAGTGAATTAGAAATGGGATAAATAACAAAGTTTCATCTTTGCCATGACTCAGAGCACAGACCCAGCTTTGGTGGAGGCAAACAGAGCAAGAACAAGAACTCTGGGCGCTGTTCCCGAGCCCGCCGGTCTATCCTGCTTAACACAGACATAACAAACTGCAGGGCTTGAATGCAAACAGCACCTGCATCCCAACAACTCCCCCTGTCTTGTTTTCAAGCTGCAAAAGTGAAACTTGTGCAAAACTACCATTAATCCTATATTGCATACAAGACAATAAACCAGGAATGCAGAGCAGAATACAAAAATAAAAACAGACCCATTCATACCAGAATAAATGCTTTCTTTAACTGGGGTCTTATACTGTGTAGCCAGTTAGACAAGATACCTGAAGCTTTTTCACCTTATCAATGCCTTTATGTATTGATTTAGAGTGATTGCTGTTTCTTTCAGAATTTATTCTTACGGGTCTTTAGTTACCCTTAAAAAATCTTTATTAAAATTGATTTAAAAAAAACCAGCATCTTTAATGAAACAAATAGCTTTACAACTTTTTAGGGTTTGTATTTTCTTTGACTTAAATTTTGAGTGCATTTTTAATATAGAATTTGTTCTTGAAATCTTATTTAAGTATTTCTGCAAATGAATAACTTTGTTCAGCTCAGAGTTATGTATCTTCTGCCTTTCACCCGTGGGTGCCTGTGTGTAGATGAGGAGCTGTGGCTGTGTCAGTGGGACAGGTGCCCCGGTAGCACATCCATCCATCTTCACACCCTCACACCCTCCCATGCATCTTTCATCCAGACCTGCCTCCCTTCATGCAGTCACTCAGATCAGAGCTTAGGGATTGGCTGTGCTGTGTCTTATAATTCTGAAATGAGAAATTGTGTTCTTCTTAACCTTACACTTTCCTGTGCTTCTTGAAATTGCTGCTTTGACAAGAATATAACTTCATAAAACATAAACATGTCTCTGCTTCCTGTTTCATTTAAAATTAAAAAAATTCGTTCATACACATACAAGCACATACTCCCCTTTTTTCTTGTTCTTGCATGGCAAATATGAGAGGTATCATTGTATATTTGATGGGTTTGGATCCATAAAAAACTTGGCATGACTATTGCAAAGCTTAGTAAATATTATTACATCACTAAAACTTCCATTTTATTGCTTACAGTCATGGATATCAATAACTTAGAGAAAGGTTCCTAAGGCTATCTTTGAATTTGTTTGCTTGGTTGGACCATCATTACTTAATCAAACAAAAGCTTAAAACAATTGCTAGTACTTAATGAGAAAGATTAATAAATTCTATAAAATTACTGTAATTTTTGTACTTAAAAACTGAAATATGTGTTTTACTAATTTTGTGCACGTTCCATTAATGAGCTGCAAAAAGAGAACTGTTGGACATTTTAAAATTCTGATTTCATACATTATTTACACATCACTACAGCATAACTTGGGAGTGCTGCAGCTTTTAGGACAACAGGCAGAGAAGGGAGAGAGTGAGGAGAGAGCTTTGTGTGACCCTTCCCGGCCAAGCCACCTCAGCTGCCACTGCAGGAGTCTCACCACTTCCCAATGCCACAACTCCAGTGTTGGCTTCTTCTTGAGCCATTAGAATAGAGTAAAATATAAAGAAACTCATTGAAACACTGATAGTTAATGCAGGTAGGAGTAAAAGCAACAAACAACACCCTCATTCGTACCATAAACGGAATTGTTAATAGGGAAAACACAAGCTTAGGAACAAAGGTATTAAAGAGAATTGAAACTTTTTAACAAGTATTACTCTTTATAGTAGGTGTTCAAATGATTAGAAAAAGTTTTAAAAGCATCAGAAGTTTGGAAGCAATTTGAAATTTAGAAAGCCCTTTTCACCTGATGGATAATTTGCACATCAAATATTATACTAGCTTGGATATATAACACGTTTTTCAGATATAAAAACATTGGTCTTAAGAACAACAGCATTACTTTACAAAAGTGCACACTTGTGTGTTTCTATGCCATAACTTTGCAGAATAAAATTAAACAATGAATACATTTTACAAATAACTGGAATAATAAACATACAACACGACACTATCTTAGAGCATGAGTGCTACAAAATATGTTAGAAACTGAGATACAGAAAGGTGACATATTTGCAGCTTGTTGAAAGCTTTTAACTTAAAGGCATTATTGCTTTCCTTCTCTTTAGAGCAATAAACCTTATATTGACTTTTAATATTACTTGGAAAAGGCATAGAAGTTTTATTTGGCAAGAAACTGCTCTAGCATTCCCTTTTAGTAGAAAGGGTTATGAAATTTTGTTCCATCTTGATAAGGGTGGACGTATTTAATTAATGCTGAGTTAGATGAATATTCATAATAAGTTATTACCAATTGTTAACCCGACAGCGTTGCTATTGATCAGAATCTGTGGCTGTCCCAGTTTGGCATCTCTGGCCGCTCCTGCCAAGGGGTTTCTGTGCCTGTCAGCTGTGCCGGGCTGGGCCGGGCCGTTCCTGCAGCTTCTGGCGGTGCTGCGCTGGGTGCTGGTACTGCGGCGGCAGCGCTGGGGGGGCTGTCGGTGCTGCTGTGGGAGCCATCTCCGCCTCTGCGCTCTGGCGGCTGCTCGGAGCTCTCCTGGCCGGGCCGGGGCTCAGCGGGCAGGGGCAGCGGGGCGCTCTCCCGCCGGGTGTCGGCTCTGGCACCGGCACGGGCTCTGGCACCTACACCAGCACCGGCACCGGCACCAGCACCGGCACCGGCACGGTCTCTGGCACCAGCCCCGGGGCTGGCGGCGGCAGTCCCGCCCGCAGCATCCTCCGCTCTGCTCTGCGCCGGGCTCGGCGCTGCCTCTTCCTGGCTCGGCTTCTCTCCGCCGCCATCCCACCCATTGGCATCAGTGCCCCAGGCGGGAAGGGCTGCGGGGGGATCCGGCAAGAGCAGGGCAGGGGCTGCTGCTCTTTGGGCCTTTCTCTGCCCCGGCAGGAACGCTGCGTGGGACAGCGGCACGGGGGGTGCAGCTGCTTCTCCTGCTGCATCCTTTGGTGGGCAGCTGCAATCACTGGCAGCAGCACATTCAGAGGGCAGCTGTGCCCACAGCAGGGAGTGTTGGAAAGGAGAGTCATTTACTTGGAGCTCATGCTCTTCAAACAGCACCTCATCATCCAGAGCACGTTCCTCTGCTCCACAGACAGCTTAGATCTCATCTCCATAATGTTTCTCCCTGACACCAAATAGTCAATTTTTCCAAGTCTTCCAGTGATTTGTCTTGAAATAAGAGGGGTACTCCAGTTTTTGTAACTAGTTTGGCTCTGGCCCATGAAACATTTTGGTCACAAATGATTTCAGGGCACTCAATTCACAAACAAGTCATTTTAATTTTCATGGGGTACTGATCTCTTTTAGCTCAGCTCTGTCCCTTCAAGCTATTTCAGGGCTCTGGCTTCACAAGTGGCTTAGACACTGACCCCGTTACTGAATCTTTTTCTTTCAGAGCTGTTAGCCCCCAATAATTTGGTCATGTTTTTCACCCCTGTAAGATTATTCTCATTTCCAGAACCAATCACTTTCAGTCCAGCAGACAGGCACCAATCATGCTTCTTCCCAAGTTGGACTGCTGCCCATCACTGGGAAAGGCACCTCCTGGTGTTCCTGTCTCTCCTGCCACGTCAGGTTTACCAAGGCCAGTCCCTAAATGTTTGGAATCTTTCCCGAGGCTCCACGTTTCAGCTCCATTTATCGTGATGGATCTGGGTCTCCACAGGAATGAACCACAACGCCGATCACCAGCTCAAACCAAGCAAAGCCGTTTATTGAAATCCCATGTTACAATATATGGACTCAGGGACTGGTATTCAAGGCAGGGGCAGAGGAACTGGTTACCTCCCACACATGGGGGAGGCATGGGGGGATGGCTCAGGGCTTTCGACCTCCTTGCAGATGAAAAACAGACCTATCAATTGTGGGGGGTTTGGGAGGGTGAGAGTAGACAGAGGAATACAAATATGCAAACACAACCAGTCTGTAGTATTCTGGTGCCTGGGCCTGCCAGTCCCAGAAGATCAGGTGTCCTTTGCTTATCTCCAAGCCTTGTTGTTCAGGAAATTTAACTCCACACCTGCCAGCCTCAAAACCGCCTTTTCTACAACCACTCACTGTGGCGCCACCAGGAGCAGCTGCATTTGCCTCCTCTTGTGCAGCTTCTCCATCTCTCTGCCCTGCTGGGCACACTCAGGAGCACCTGCACCTGCCTCTTCTTAAAAGCTGTGTGTGTCTCTGCCTTTGCTGCTGGACACAGAGAGACCCATTTTGTCTCCCCTTGTGGCACCAGGGGCGGCCAATGCCCCTCTGCTGCTGACCAGTGCAGAGCAGGGCTGTTGATTCTCTGACTCTCACTACGTCCCCTTGCTCCTGCAGTGTCACAGTGTCCCCTGGGTTCCAGCAGGCCCTGCAGTGTCACAGTGTCCCCTGGGCACACCCAGGCCTTTTGGGGCACCAAAAGGAAGACATTGAGCCATTTGAGAGTGTCCATAGGATGCAACCAAGGTGGGCCACGGCCTGCAAGGGAAGTGTGTGAGGAGCAGCTGAGGGCACTTGGTGTGTTCAGCTGCACAAGAGGAGACACTGAGGGGACACCTCATTGCAGGTACAACTTCCTGGGCAAGGGCAAAGGAGGGGCAGGCACTCATCTCTGCTCTGTGGGGACCAGGGACAGCACCCAGGGAATGGTCTGCAGTTGTGTCAGGGCAGGCTTAGGTTGGATCCTCCAAAGAAGTTCTTCCCCCAGAGGGTGGTAGGCACTGGACAGGCTCCCCAGGACAGTGGGCACAGCCCCAAGGCTGCCAGAGCTCCAGGAGTGTTTGGATGATGGTCTGGGACACAGGGTGTGACTCTTGGGGATGGGCCTGTGCAGGGCTGAGGGTTGGACTCCATGATCCTTGGGGGTCCCTTCCCACTCAGCACATTCTGGCATTGTGTAACACCATCTGGGCTGGTCTCAGTGCATTAAGAAGTCCTGTCACCCCAGAAATTCTGTGGGTGCTCCCTGTGTGGGGAGGGGTCCAGGACCCACAGCAAGATCCTGGAGGAAGGGGGGACTCCCTCTTGCATGTGGGATTTGCATCAAACATGGGTCCCTCACAAAGTGCTTGTAACACCTCAGAATTGGGGATCTATAACCCCGCTTAGCCACCGGTGGAGCCAGGGGGTCACTGCAACCCCCAGAATGAGGGGGGAGCTCCTAAGAGACATTTAGAAGCCTGAAAAATTGGTTGAAACAGCAAGAACAGCCCCCAAATGGGGTCATCTCACCACCCCTTATAATCTGAGGGGTTCACTTCAGCCACGGAAAATTAGGAAAGGGACCCCCAAAAAATGTTTATAGTCCCCAAAATTCAGGGAAAGCAGAAGGATCCTCTCAAAACAAGCTCCCTGTGTCCCTCCCTGTGGGGCCCCACTCCAAGTGCTGGAGTCACATTTCCCCCCCACTCCCTCACAGTACCCTTTGAAAGAACAAAATGCACCCTGAAAACTCCCTCTGTCATTCCAGACCCTCCATCTCAGGCCTCCCAAACCCCATCCCATCCTCCTCCAAGCCCCATCCCAACCCTCCCAATCCACATCGAAGCTCTCCATATTAGACCCCAACCTCCTGGGCTTCTCATTTCCCATCTCTAATTGCTGACACCCCATGGTGGGTTCAGGGAGGAATTGTGGGGGTTGCTGGATTGGGCCATTTTGGGGAGGGGCTGAGTAATTCTGAGTTTGGATGGAGCTATTTTAGGGTGGGATCGAGGCATTATGAGGTGACAGATCGAACCCTCTCAGATTGTGGACTGCAAAATGATGGAAAAACTCTCTTGACCTGGATGGCCAAATTTTGGGGACAGCTCCCCCAAAATCCCCTAGAACTCAGAATGCTTCCTGAATATCCTTTTGAACCTCAAATTCCACCCCAAAATCCCAATTAAATGGTGGGGATTTAGATATTTTCATTCAATTTCTTTATTTTTACTTAAATTTCAGGTGAGTACAAGGAATGAAGATCTAACAAATGAAAATCAAAGACAAAAAAAGGCATCATGTGAGTGTGCAAGGGGTTGGGTTGGAGAGTTCATAGAGAGGCAGAGAAATAGAGAATTTGAAGTTTGGTGACCTTAGAGCAATGAATGAAGCTTCTCTCACAACTGGGGCACTCGTAGGGCTTCCCTTACTGGTGGGTGCGTTGGTGTTTGGTCAAGTTAGCGATCTGGGTGAAGTTCTTCCCACACTCCCTGCATTTGTAAGGCCTCTCCCCTGTGTGGATTCTCCGGTGGGTGACGAGGTGGGACTTGCGGTTGAATCTCTTCCCACAGCCGGTGCAGCAGAAGGGCCTCTCCCCAGTGTGTGTGCGCTGATGCATGAGGAGAACTGAGCTGGTCTGAAACCTCTTCCCACACTCAGAACACTCATAGGGCCTCTCTCCAGTGTGCATCATTTGATGGATGACAAGGTCAGAGCTCTGGGTGAAGCCCTTCCCACAGTCCCCACATTTGTACGGCCGCTCCCCGGTGTGGATACGCCGGTGGATGACAAGGTGGGAGTTGCGGTTGAAGCTCTTCCCGCAGTCGGTGCAGCAGAAGGGCCTCTCCCCCGTGTGTGTGCGCTGATGCACGAGGAGATTGGAGCTGATCTGAAACCTTTTCCCACACTCAGAACACTCATAGGGACGTTCCCCACTGTGGATCATCTGGTGGCGGATCAGCTCAGAGTTGTGGCTGAAGCCCTTCCCACATTCTCTACATGTGTAGGCCCATTCCCCAGTGTGGATCATCTGATGTCGGATCAGGTAGGAGCTCGTGGTGAAGCTCTTCCCACATTCCAAGCACTTGTAGCGCTTCTCCCTGCTCTGAAGCCGCTTCTGCACCCCAAGGTCAGATCGTCGAATGAACTTCCTTCTGTCTTCTCGGCCCTGGGTGGGTCTTAAGACCTCAGAGGACTCTGTGCTGGGTTTAGAGCTTCTCCTCCTTATGAGGGATCTCCGTGGCTTTTCCTCCCCAGTGACTTCCTGTGCTGTGGAGCTGTTCAAAACAGCCTCTGCCACCAGGTTCTCCCGGGGGAATTTATCCTCTGTGCTCTCCGTGCTCAGCTCGGGGCCTGGGGCAGGAAGGAACAAGGACACTCAGGGAATTTGCCTCTGGCCCGAAGGGAAGGCCAAGGACATCCCCCCAAACCCGGCCCTGGCAGGACGGCGTCGGCAGCGGGGTTGTCCTGCAGCCCGGACCATGCTGGGCTGGAAGATGCAGCACAAGAGAGGGGCAAAGGGGCACTGACTTCCTCCTCACCTGCCTGGGGGTCCTGCGGCATCTTCCTCTTCCTCACAACAGCATCCTCCATTCCAAAATGCTTTGGGAAGGAGAAATCTTGTTTTCTGCGGAAAAATACTGTGTGAGTGGGTTAGGCTGTGGGTTACTCCTGCCCAAATCCGTCTCTAGAACTCACTGGGCTTCTTGTGTCCATATAAACTACCAAAACACCATTTTCAGCCCACAAAAACCATCCCAGGAGCTTCTCCTCTGTGGCCTCTCCACTTTGGGGTTCTGGGGTTCCCCCCTTTCTGGGCTGCTTGGGGTCTCCTGTGTATTGGGGGTCTTTCATCTCCAGAGTCCCCACCCTCTCAAGACTGCTGTGGCTTCAGGACTCTCTGCTCGACCATTCTCAGTTTTCCAGCCCCCACACCCTTCTTTCTCTGATTCCAAAATTCTCCTGCTCCCCCTTTCCCGCTCATCTTGCCTCTCCCAACCTCTTGATCACCCTTTTCTTTGACACTACGGATCCTCGGGCCCCCATTCCCAGCGACCCCAGGTCACCTCACCCCCAGACCTTTTTCTTTTTTTTTTTTTTTTTGCATCCAGGGCCAACTTGAACCCTCTTTTCCCATGCATCCCGTCTCTCCCAGACTCCACAGTCCCTTTACCCTGGCACCCCATGGACTCCTCTTTTCTGGGCACAGGGACCCCCTTTGACCCCCCCAGTCTCCTCTCCTCACCCCTACTCCTACTTTTCCTTGACTTTGGGAAATTCCTGGGCACCATTCCCAGCCACCAGGACACCCTTATACCCCCTTATCCTGCATCAATACCCGATACCTTTAACCCCCTTTCCTGGCCATTCCACTTTTCCAGTCCCTACAATCCCTCTTTTCCTTTGCTCTGGAACCTGTGGGATCCCCACATCTGCACTTCCCAGACCAAACAGCCCCTTATTTGAACATTTGTGGGACCAATTGAACTACTTTTGTAGCCATTCTGGGTCTCCCTATCCTATTAACCGCTTTCCCCTACATCGAAGACCCCTGGACCCCACTTTCCTGGGCACAGGGTCACTCTGGACTCCCATCCAAGCCCCTGCATCCCCCTTTCCTTATCCCCGGAACCCGCTCAAAACCCCTTTCCCCAGCACTGTGTCCCCCCTGCACTCCAAAAATTGAGTTCAAAACACCAAGATTCAACCCCAAAAAACCTCGCCAGGAGTTCCCCTTCTCTGGTCTCCTCACTTCAGGGTTTGCAGGATCTCCCCTGTCTGAACTGCTGGGGGATCCAGGGGGTTCCCCCTCTGCAGTCTCCCCACTTTGGGGTTCTGGGGCTTCCCCCTCTCTGGGGTCCCCCAGTTTAGGGATGCTGAGGGGATTTGTGCCCCCGCAGTCCCTCCTCCCCTGACTCTCTGCTTGGGGTGGTGGTTCCCAAGGGCAACACCCTCTCTAAGATGCCAGGGATCCTGAGGGTGCCCCCTCTCCTGGCTCTCTGTTTTGGGGTCCCGGGGGGTCTCTGAGCAGAGAGTCAGGGCAGAAGAAATCCCTGGGACCATCGGTATTCCTAAGAGGGACCCTGAAGAGGAGGGAATGCCAGAACCCCAAAGGGGTCAGATCATAGAGTGGGGACCCCTGGTATTCTCGGGATCACCAGCAGCCTGGAAAAGGCAGAACCCTCAGACAGGGGCCTCCAAAACACAAGGCCCCCCCAACACCCCGGACAGGGGGGACCCCCATAACCCCAAAGTGGAGAGACCAAAGACAGGAAAATTTTGGGAAGGTTTTTGGGGATGAATCTTGGTGCTTTGAATTTCTTTGGCCTTTATCTGCATATTTTGGAGAGGTAGTTTTCGCTGTCTTGATGGTTTGGGGTTTGTGGGGATCTGTGCCAGGCACCCCCATTGGGGGAAATGGGAGGATCCCAGGATTTTCCAGCATCCAGGGATACTCCCCAAGAAAAGCCCCCTTTTGGGGTTACTCCCTTTGTTCCCTACACTGTGGCCGCTCCTCACTCGCTCACACCGTTCCCTTTTCCAAGAGCGTCATCCCCAATTTCCCCCTTTTAGCTTCTAGAAAAAAAAACAACCTAACAAATAAATCCTAGATTTGTGATTTCAGGGTTGCTCATGTGTCATCTCACTCAGCTTCAGTTCTCCCTGTTTCAGTTCTCATATCAAGATCCCCGTTTAGGTGACCTGGGGTGGTTTGGGGGCGTGTGGAAGAGGGGCTTGGGAAATTTTGGAGTAGTTTTGGGGAAGTCTGGGGGCAGTTTGGGGGTCCTGGGTCACTGGGAGGTCGTGATAGGAATACTATGGGGGCCCTGAGATGCTTTCCAGTCTCTGGAAGGGAATTTAGGGGAGGCCTGGGCAGGTTTGGGGTGGTCTGGCAGGGGATTTGGAGGGAGGTTGATGGCATTTGGGGAGGTCGAGGGGAGGGTTGGTGGTCGAGGGGTGATCTTCAGGGTCTGGATGAAAGTTTGGGGGGGTCTCTCTGTTGGTTTTGGGGTCTGTTGAGAGATTCTCTGGGGTGTTTTGGAGGACTCTGGGTGAGTCCTGGAGTTTTGGGAGAGTCTCTAGGATGTTTTGAGGGGCTCTGGCAGGTCCAGGAGAATATTTGGGGCATCCTGGGAGAGTTTTGGCGGTGCCAGGTGGGGGGTTTTGGGATCACAGGGGTTTTTTTGAGGGAACGAGGGTGTGTGTGTGTGTGTGTGTGTGTGTGTGTTGCGGAATGGACATGGTGGCAGTTCCGGGGTGGGGGAAGGGACTTACCTGGATTTTCCACCTTCTCCTTCACAGCCAACACGGCGCCGGGGGGCCCCAGGGGTCTGTAGGGGGTGGGTGGGTAATGAGGGACCCCCAAACTTTCCCTTAAATCCCCAAAGTCCTCCAAACTTGCCACTCTCCCCTCACCTCTCCCTGCAGCCATCCCGAGTCCCACCCTCTGTCTCTGCAGCCTCTAATCTTGTGTCCCTAAATACCTCCAAATTACCAAATTTCAGCCCAAATTAACCCTCCCGGCAGTTCCTCTTCTTTGAATTCTCCACAATGGGGTTATTGGGGTCCCCCTGTATGCACTGCTGGGGGTCCCACTTATACTGGGGATCCCGTCCCACCCTCTCCGGGCTGCCGGGGATCCTGGGAATCCCACGGCTCCTTCCTCTCTAGGCTCTCGCCTTCTCCAGGCTCTTGGGGGTCCCACCTCCCCCCTGCATTGCTGCTACCCCCTCCTCTCCACACTGCCGGGGCTTCTCCCTCTCCGGGACCCCCATTTAAGGAGCTCGGGGCTCCCTCTGTGCTCCTGCCCCCCAATTCCACCATTCCGGGGATCCCCCAGCTCCGCTATCGCCCCTCTCCACTCTCCCCACTCCGCCGGTCCGGGGGCTCCCTCCCGGATCACCCGAGGGGCCCCAAAACCGCTCTCGCCCCCCCGTCCCACATCGACCTTCCGACCGAGCGCCGAGCACGCGGTGCTTTGTCCTCTCTGTGGCCCCTGTCCCGGCTCCTCCCCCTGCTCTGTCCCTCCTCTCCTGCCGCTTCTCCGCCTCCACAGTCCCGCCCCCTCCAGCCCTTCTCCTCCTGCCCCCAGGCCCAGCGCCCCCCCGGACCCCCCTTTGCCCCCAGCCCCGCCGCCCCCCGCGGGAGGAGCAGGGATGGAGCTGGGGCAGCTCGGGATGGGGCAGTGCTGCGCTCTTGGCCGCTCCCGCCCGCACTCGGCCCCCGCCGCAGCCGCCACGGCCGGGACAGCGCGGGGGGGGGCCGGCCTGGGCGCCCCCACCTCCCCCCGCCCCTAATTCCGTCCCGGGGGGCGCTGGGGGTGAGGGGGGGGCGCGGGTGGGCGCGGGGTGGGGAGCGCGGGGCGCTGCGGGTCTGCCTGGCAACTGCGGAGTCATCAGCACCACGCGCTCTGATGGGCTGGAAAATGATTCGGGGCCTTCTCTCACTGATCCCCCCCCAGGCACCCCCAGTGACCGGGACTGGGGAGAACTGGCAAGCTTTACTGGGAACACCGGGAGCAGCCGGCTGGGGGCAGAGGAACAGCAGGGAAGGGGGTGACACGCGACCCCCGGTGACCCCCTGCCCTTGTGGCACAGGGAGAAGCCCCAGTCCAGGAGGACAAACCCCAACACGGAGTCCCGGCCCCTGGCAGTGTCGTGGAGGGCGTCTGGCAGCACCACCGGGCAGGGCCGGGGGGGGGAAGGAGCCCCTAAAACCTCTCACAGACCCCCTGGGACCTCCCCCAAACCTCCTGCCAGTCACTCCAGCCCAGCCAGGATCTCCTGGAACCTCCTTCCAGTCCTTGCCCAGCCCTTCCAAGACCTCCCAAAGCCCCTCTCAGCCCCACTATGAACCACCAACCTCCCTCCCAGCCCTCTCAGGACCCCTTGAACTTCCTCCCAACTGCCCCCAGCCCTCCCAGGACCCCCTATAACCCCTAAAAATGCCTTCCCACCTCCCCCACTAACCCTCCCCCCACCTCGGACTCCCCTAATCTCCTCCAAGTTTTCCCCTGGATCCTCCAAATCCCAGCCCAGTCCCCACAAACCATTTCCCAGTTTCTCCCAGTGTTGGAAGTTATACAACTCTCCTGTATTTTTAATTAGTGGGAATCGTTGGCCGCGTTTCTTTTCACAGACTCTCATCAGTTTGGTCTTTAAAGCTCCAAAGCTTTGAGTTTCCCTGGACTAGCTCTGATGAGGTTCATTAAAAAAAGCCTGTGGGAGGTGAAGACTGGACATCTGGGATCTTCAATGTTTGGTCCTTCAAAGACATGGTGGAGCAACCAGAAGATATAGAAGGGCTTAACAAAGACATTTCAACCTGAGAGTTGGAGTCTCAGGCAGAATGATAAAAGCACCAAAGAATGTGGACCAAAACAGTCAATAAAGGATAGAATACCAATTAATGAAGAGAATTGTTAGGTTAGAAGAAATGAAGGTTAATTTCTTTGTTTGCTAGAAAGTTCAAATACGTGAAAAGCCTCGGAAGGGTTTGTACAGACTGGAAAGATTCTCTCCCTGTCTCTGCCCAGAATAAAGGACTGTCTGGCTCACAGACACTCCAAAGGTGGGAATGGAGGGTCTCATTTCTTCCTGATGACTTTTGATGACAATTATTGTTGACCCAGGTGGGACAAAGCTGCAGATGCTCCACAGGTTCCAGGACCCTGAGCACTCCAGTGACACCCAAAATATTATTTGAGGAGAATCCTCTCAGTCCCAGGATCTGGTGAGTTGAAAGGAAGATCCCTGGAATTTTGTGAGGTCATTTCTCAGTGGGTCAAATCTATACCGAAACATCATAGAAATGGAGCCTGAGAATAGAATGTAATGGGATGTGGTAGTTTTACCTTCAGTTTCTGCCAGGCCTCAATTCATCAGGCCCAGAGGATGTGACAGAGATTAGAAGGGACAAGCATCACCTGACTTAAGCAACCAAAGAGGTATTTCATTACATCTGACATCATCAAGAAGCATCAAGAAATATAAAAGAGAGGGAGGTGGAGCTTCTGTCTCTTTAGCTCTTCACCTTAGGCCTGTGCTCTGGCTCTACCAAGACAGGGCCTTGCCACCATCCCTGCTCTGTTATCACAGAATCACAGAACCAGTTGGGTTAAAGACCTCCCAGATCATCAAGTCCAACCCTTAATCCAACCCCACTTTGATCACCAGATCATGGCACTCAGTACCACGTCCAGTCTCACCTTAAAAACCTTCAGGGTCAGAGAATCCACCCCCTCCCTGGGCAGCCCATTCCAATGCCTGACCACTCTCTCTGGAAAGAACTTCTTCCTGATATCCAACCTAAACCTCCCCTGGCAGAGCTTAAGCCCCTGCCCTCCTGTCCTACTGTTGGTTGCCTGGGAGAGGAGACCAATCCCCACCTGGCTACAAGCCCCTTTCAGGAAGTTGTAGAGAGTGATAAGGTCTCCCCTGAGCCTCCTCTTCTCCAGGCTAAACAACCCCAGCTCCCTCAGCCTCTCCCCACAGCACTTGTGCTCCAGTCCCTTCACCACTCTCGTTGCTCTTCTCTGGACCTGCTCCAGCCCCTCAATCTCTTTCCTGAACTGAGGGGCCCAGAATTAAACACAACACTCAAGGTGTGGCCTCACCAACGCAGAGTACAGGGGAAGGGTCACTGTCCTGGGCCTGCTGGCCATGCTATTTTTGATACAGGACAGGATCCCATTGGCCTTCTTGGCCACCTGGGCACACTGTGGGCTCATGTAGAGCTTCCTGTCACTCAGTCCCCCCAGGTCCCTCTGCCTGGCTGCTCTCCAGCCACTCTGTGCCCAGCCTGGAGCGCTGCAGGGGGTTGTTGTGGCCAAAGGGCAGGACCTTCACTTAGCCTTGTAAAACCTCATCCCACTGGAATCAGCCCATCTCTCCAGTCTACCCAGATCCCTCTGCAGAGCCCTCCTGCTTTCCAGCAGGTCGACACTCCCTCCCAACTTGGTGTCATCAGCAAATTTGCTAATGATGGTCTCAATCCCCTCATCTAAATCATCAATAAAGGTGTTAAACAGGACTGGACCCAACACAGACCCCTGGGGACACCACTGGTGACCGGCCTCCAGCTGGACACAGCCCCATTCATCAGCACTCTCTGGGCTTGACCCTGCAGCCACCTCCTAATCCAGCAGAGGGGACACCTGTCCAAGCCATGGGCTACCAGCTTTTCCAGGATTATATTATGGGAGACAGTTTCAAAGGCCTTGCTGAAGTCCAGACAGACACATCCACAGCTTCATCCTCATCCACCATGTGGGTCACCTGATCATAAAAAGAGATCAGGTTGGTCAGACAGGACCTGCCCCTTCTAAACCCATGCTGGCTGGGTCTAATCCCTTGTCCATTCTGAAGGTGCTGTGTGATTGCACTCAGGGTGATCTGCTCTATAACCTGTCTTACTGGTGAAAACTGAGGGAAAGTAGGTGTGAAGTATCACAGCCTTCTCCTCATCTCTGGTAACTATGTTCCCCCCCAAGTCCAACCAAGAATGGAGGTTTTTCTTGTCCCTCCTTTTCCTATTAACATATTTACAGAAGCATTTTCTCATCCCTAACTGAAGTAGCCCAACTGACTTCAAATCGCATTTTTGTCTCTCATTTTCTTGCTACAGTACCCAACTATGTTCCTAAACTCTTTCTAAATAGCCAGCCCTTTTTTTCCACACTCAGTCCGCTCTCTTTTTATCACTGATTTCCTTCAGAATCTTCCTTTTCAACCAAGATGGATGTCTTCCCCATTGGCTTCCCTTTTGGCACACCGGGACAGGCCGTTCCTGTGCACTCAAGACTTACTTCTTGCAGGACATCCATCCCTCATGTACCCCCTTGTTTCTGAGGGTTGTTTCCCAGGGTATGCTCTGGACCAGTCTTCTGACCAGGCTGAAATCTGCCATCTGGATGTCCAGCACAGAGGTTTTATTGATGGCCCTCCTTGCATCCCTGAGTATTGAAAATTCTATTATTTCAAGGTCGCTGTACCCAGACAGGGTCTGACCACTACATCTCCCACCAGCCCCTCTTTGTTTGTAAACAGCAGGTGTCCAGGAGCCACACCCCTGGTAGGTTCATTTACCAGATGAAGCTGGAAATTCTTGTCTATACACTCCAGGAATCTCCCAGACTGCCTCTTCTCTGCTGTGTTGAGCTCCCAGCAGATATCTGGAGGGTTCAAGTCACCTACAATAACAAGGGCTGGAAATTTTGAGACATCTGCCAGCTGCTTGTAGAATAATTCATCTCCTTCATCATCCTGGTTGGGTGGCCTGTAACAGACACCCACAAGGATGTCAGCCCTGTTGGCCTTCCCCCTGATTCTGCTCCACAGACACTCAACCTTGTCACTGCTGACCTCAAGTTCAACAGAGTCAAGAGACTCTCTAACATATAAAGCCACCCCTCCAATGGGATATACTGGGAGTGAATGGAACCATAGTGGGGGTAAAAGGAAGCAACTGGAAGCATGTGGGGGGAACTGGGTTAATATTGCGAGCAACTGGATGCACACTGGAGTCATACTGGGATCATAATGAGACTATCTGGGAGTGACTCGGATCATACCGGCCATGACTGGAAAAAAACTGGGAGCACACTTGGAGCTAATGGTATGATACTGGGCTGATACTGGAAGCAAGTGGAACCATGTTGAAGGCAACTGGGATAACACTAGGAGGAGCTGGGCCCAAGCTGGAGGACATGAGGGGGCAGCAGGACGGTTTGTGGGACCACCTTCTACTGCCTGGGGTGGCTCTGGGGGCCCTCAGCTCCTCGGGGCTCTTCCTGCAGCCACAGAACTTGGAGGGACCCTCCTCTGGGTGGGTCCTCCACGTGCTCCAGGAGCATTGGGTTCCTCCTGGCAAAGACTGGGGGCAACTGGCATCATCCTGACACCATATTGGCAGAGACTGGAAGTCACTGGAACCATACTGGGGGTGACTGGGACCACAGTGGGAGTGACTGGGACTACGCGAGCAGAAAACTGAGACCACACATGGGGCAACTGGGAGAAAGTCAGAGTGTTTGCGTCTATACTGGGGGCTACTGGGTGGCACTGAGACCATGTTGGGACAGATTACGGTCATACTGGGCCAACTAGGATTATGTTGTGGGCAACTGAGATATAGTGGGAACAGCTGGGCTCATACTAGAGGTGACTGGGCTCATACTGGGAGTGACTGGGCTCTGGGAAGCACAGGATGGGCAGCAGGGGGAGGGAAAACCCCCTCCCACTGCCCTGAATTCCCAAAATCCTTGTTCCCAGTCCCTGCTCTGGCCCTGAACAGCAGATACACTCCAGGATCCCTTTCCCTGGGGACACTTCCCCACCCTCTCCCCACTTTTCTGCCTCTGGAAATTGCCACTTTGGAGCTCCATCCCATTGTTTTCTCCTTCTCTTCTCTATTATTATTAGGGTCCCTCTGCACCTCCTTTTCCCAGGCTCTGGGACCCCCCTGTGCAGCCATTCCATGTTCTCCAGGATCCTCCTGTCCTGCTTTTCCTGCCCATCCTGCCTCTCCCATGCCATGGATCCCCCTTTTCTTTGACACCAGGGACCCTCAGGCTCCCAGTTCCAGCCATCCCACATAATTTCCTGTCAGCAGTTCCACAGAAAGCCAGAATTCTCTTACAAACAAACACCTGCCAAAGCCTTTCACCAAGCTTCCTGCAAGTCATGGCAGCAAATTCAGCCAAACTTCTTGCCTGATTAGAACTCACAGAACCATCCTCTTCTTCTAATAACTGAGCTAAAACTATTTCCTGCTTTTATGAAATTTTCAAGCTATGTGTAGAAACAATGTCTAAGCTTTCTTGGACTCCATAAAAACTCTCAAAGAACACCTTGGAATTTTTCTGCGTAGGGAGTGTGGAGAATGGAGAGAGAGAACCACAGCCAAGAACCTCTCCCACCTCCCCCCTGCCTCACCCATCTCACCTTCTTACCCTCCTCCTTCACCATCCAAGCTGCTTGCCTGCCTGCCCCTGCAGACTGAGGAGAAAGCTGAGCTCTGCCTTGCTCCCTGCGTCAGTTCTGCTCCTGCAGACCCAGCCCTGGCCCTGTTCACCCTGGGGTGGCTGCACCGCTGCTGCCCGTGAGCGACAGCTCCTTGGGGCCCGAGAGCCCTGCAGAGAGCGAGGAGCAGCCCTGCTGCACAAGGGAGAGCAGCACAGACTGAGCAGCACATCTGCATTGCAAGAGCTGCATTCCACACCTCTGCCTACAGGAACAGAGACAACATCGCTTCTCACACACACACACACACAAAATAGCTTGGCAGAAAAAGTTGGGTTTGGTGGTAAACTTTTTTCTTTGCTTCTAAAAAGTACTCTTAGAGTTTTTTTTAGCTGTTCTTATTTCCCTCTCTCTCTGCATTTTTTAAGTAATTTCTTAATTAATAATAAATATCATTTTTTTAAATTAAGGGGTAATATAGATTGAGTTTTAGTTTTGTTGGGGAAAACATTTTGAACCCAAGCTATGTCTGCAATATTTAAGCAGATCGTAACACCATCCTGCCTCTCCCAGACTCCACATTCCCTATTCCTTTACCCTGCCACCCCCTGGACTTCACTTTTCTGGGCACAGACACAACCTGCGGCCTCCAACCACCTCCCCCCACCTCCAGTCCTGCTTTTCCTTTACCTCGGAACCCTCCTGATCCCTCATTCCCAGGCACTGGGATGCCCCTGCACCCCCTTATCTTCCACCAATACCATCCTGAAGCCCCTTTCCTTGGCATCCCACCTCCTCCAGACCCTACACCCCTCTTTTTCTTGACTCTGGTACCCCCACTCCTGCATTTCCCAGACCTCACACCCTCCCCTTTTTAGAACAGTGGGAGACCATTTGAATCCCTTTTTCTGCCTATTCTGGGTGCCTTTACCCCAAGACCCCCTTTCTTCGACATCAGGGACCCCTGGAACCCTTTTCTGAGCACAGGGTACCCCTGGACCCCCCATCCCACTTCTCCAAGGCTTTACATCCCCCTTTCCTTGGCCCTGCAGCCTGCCTGAAAATGCCATCCCCCAGCACTGTGCCCTCCCTGCACCCCCAAGATTCAGCCCAAAACACCAAGATTCAGCCCACAAAAAGCCCTGTGAGGCTTTCCTCCTCTCTGGTCTCTCCAATTTGTGGTTTCGGGGGGCTCCCTTGTGTGGGCTGCTCAGGGTCCCATGGGTATTGGGGTCTCCCCTCCCCAACCTGTCAATGAAGGGCCTGACCCACGCACACTAACACCCCCAAGGGTGGTCCCCGCATCCCCCCACCCACCAAGGGGCTCTGCTGGGAACTGACACTGGGACCCCCAAAAACACCTCCCAGGGACCCCCAATAGCCTCCAAGGGGCATTCCATGCTCAGTTTTGGGGTCCCTCAAGCCCCAACCATCCCCCTGAACACAACCCAACCCTCCAGAGCCCCCCCAGGCTATTCGGGGCTCGGCTCGGGGGTCCCGCAGCACTTTGTCGGGGCCCTTTGCCGTCCCTGTGTGCAGCTCCGGCCCCGCCCCGCGGCAGCCCCAGCGCGGGCTCCAAGGAGCGGCACATCCTGGTGCCCTTGGGGGCTTTGGCCGGGCCCATCCCGGCTCTCGTGTTCCATGGCACAGCCCACACAGCCCTCGGTGGGGCAGCGGGGGAAACTGTGGAGTCGGGGGGGCCCCTTCTCTTTCCCACCGTGTCCTCCCGCTCACCCGAGAGCTCCCGCGTGTACTCGGAGCGCCGAACAAAGAAGGAGGAAGAGGAGGAGCGTGACTGTCCCCTGCCCCTTGTCCCGGGGGTGTTCCTTGGTCGGCCCCGCCCACCCATTGGCAGGGCGGGCCCGGAGGGGCAGCCTCAGCAGGTTTGGGAGCAGGTTTGGGTGCCATGCTGTGAGAGAACAGGTCTACCCGTCCGCTGCCCACCCCAGTTCACCTGTGGACGGTCAGGCAAGGGAGGGAGACCCGCGGATGAAATAAATGGTCTTGCGAAGAAACCAAGTCCACCTACTGTGGTAAAAGAGAACAGATCTACCTGGGGGACGGAGTGAACAGGTCTGCTCGCGAACAGGTCTACCTGCGGGATCGGGAGCGAACAGGTCTACCTGCGGGATCGGGAGCGAACAGGTCTACCTGCGGGATCGGGAGCGAACAGGTCTACCCGCGGGATCGGGAGCGAACAGGTCTACCCGCGGGATCGGGAGCGAACAGGTCTACCCGCGGGACTTGGAGAGAACAGGTCTACCCCCCGGGACTGGGAGAGAACAGGTCTACCCGCGGGACTGGAGCAGAACAGGTCTACCCGCGGGACTGGAGCAGAACAGGTCTACCCGCGGGACTGGAGCAGAACAGGTCTACCCGCGGAATTGGGAGAGAACAGGTCTACCCGCGGGACTGGAGGAGAACAGGTCTACCCGCGAGACTGGGAGAGAACAGGTCTACCCGCGGGACTGGGAGAGAACAGGTCTACCCGCGGGACTGGGAGAGAACAGGTCTACCCGCGAGACTCGGAGCGAACAAGTCTACCCGCGGGACTGGAGCGAACAGGTCTACCCGCGGGACTGGGAGAACATGATGAAAAGGGCTAAAGGCGAACAGGTCTACTCGAGGGATGGAGAGAACATACCCGGTGGACTGTGAGAGAAGAAGTCTACCAGCTGGAAAGGGCAAGCCGTCTACTTGCCGTACTGGGAAACAGAAAAGTTGTACCCAATGGAGAGAACAGGTCTATCCACCCCACCCAGCGAGGTCTCCACACCGTACTGAAAGTTCTACCCAGCGAACCAGAAGAGAGAACGGTTCTAACCGCTGGAGACAACAGGTGTACCCAATGGAGAGAACAGGTCTATCTGCTAGACTGGGAGTATCTGCTGGATGGTTGTGTCCCTAACAAAAAGAACAGGTCCACCTGCCCAGCTGAGAACATGGGTCTACCTGCCAAGCTAAAAGAACAGGCCGGTCCTAAAAAACATGAATCCCCCAGAAGCTGAAACGGGAAACCCAGAACCCTAAAGTGGAAAGACCAAACAAAGAGAACTTCTGGGAGGGATTTTTTGGTTTTATTCCCATATTTCAGAATGGGTTTTGGCTGAATCTTGATGTTTTCCAGTTTTGGTATTTCTGAGGGGGTTTTGCCTGACTCTCATCATTTTGGAGCTTTTCATGGACACCAGATGCCTGGTGACTTCTAGAGATGAGGAGCAGAGAGGGGTGATAGCAGAGCTGGGGGACCCCTGAGAGGCTGGAGAGGGGGGAGTGGGCAAAAGGGAGAGCCTGCACAGGGGGCACCCCTGTGTATTAGGGTGTGATGAGATGCCTTTATTTTTGGTCCATGTCTGGCCTTGCCACCTGCCAAGTGATAGAAAACAAGAACTTCTAATTAGGACTTGGGCCTTGAAGGAGAAACATCTTGTGTACACTGAGACAGGTTTGTAGCTTGAATTATTGACGACGTGTGGCTTCAGCCTGGAATCCCCATGAACCCTCCCTGGAACAATTGGTCAAGGAACCTTAAAGGTAATTAAGAATGAACTAATTTTCCAGCAGAAATGCACAATTTTAAAGGCAATTCTCTCAGAGTAGCTATGATTATTTGTTTTACAAAGCCTTGAACTTACTGAAAATTGCACTGAGCTTTACTTGTGTATCAAAAGAATTAGAAAATACGGAAAATAATGTTCTGAAACCTGTAGGGGGTGACAAATACAGTGGATAAAACAAAATTAGTGATTTAGTCATTAAAAAATATATTGGACAAGTCTGGTGGGGAAAGAAAATAGTGACTGAATATCCTGAATAAAAAGTACTCAGCGATCTGGAAAAAAAAAGAAAAAGAAAAAAAGGGAGGAAATAATAATTTTTCTCATTGCAAATGGTTTTTTTCTGGGTGTTGTGAAATTCTGAATGCTGATTTGCAGGTTATAATAATATATAATTATAGTAATACTGTGAAATGCTATAATAAATCATAAAAAATTATGGAGAAATTAATACATAAAATTGACTTTTTGAGTGATGACAGCACTTGAAAAATAAGTTGGTATTTACACAGGTAGTGAAAACATTGACAGTAATGGTTACCAAAAAACATAGTGCCCAAATTTATCTGGGAGATAAATAATCCTTAACTCTCCTTGAGATCTTTGGGACAAGTCTCAGCAAAATCTGGAGTCCCTCAGCTCACCAGTTTGATCTCCCTTGGTACTTTATTGCTTTGGTCACCAAGCCCAGGGCTGAGGGCAGAGCAGCACCAGAGGAGCAGAAAGTCCCAGGTTTGCCCAGGAAACAAACATGGACTTGCCGATAATACAACATAAATCTCCCATTTTCTATCAGCTTTTATAACCAAAAAGCTTTGCATGGGTAACTTTTCTCATGGCCTCAGAGGAGACTGGATTGTAACAGAACATTTTAAATTAGTATTTTTAAAATATTGATATGGGACTGGGGTAATAACTTGTATCAGCCAGTGATATCCACACCCTCAGCTGGTCACATTTTCCTGGGATAGAAAGAACTTTTCAGACTCCAAGTCTAAAATTACAGTTCATGGATCAGCTTTTACCCACTGAGGTTTCTTTCTCCTGGTTGTAACAAGAGTGTAAATGGATGTGCAGCTTGAGGATTGATTAATCCTAATTAATATTTACACCCTGGATCTTCTCATGGTTGGAGTTACCTGAGACAGGACACACATATTTTTATGCTTTCTTCTTATCATATGCAAGTTAAACTGGAACTCAGTCCCTCAATTATCCTTTTCCATTGGCACATTACAGGTATGAGACACCATTCCAAAATGTGGAGGGAATGTTTTTAATGCCACACTTTCTAGTGCTTTCAGCTGGGGTGAGGAACTGTAGCAGTTCTAATAAGATATAAATCTAATATTATTGTAAAGCACTAGAAAAAAGAATATAATACTGAGAAATTAATGCATCAAATTGACTTTTTGAGTGCTGAGAGTACATGAAAAATAATTTGGTATTTATACAGGTATAGAAAACTTTGACATTAATGTGTCACTAAACCAGCCCTAAACCCAGCTCTAAAACGAGCCACAAACAGCCCCAAATAAGCTTTAAACCAGCGCTAATCCAACTCTAAAGCAGCCCTAAACTAGCAGGGGTGTTGGAAATGGATCCAAGGCCAGAGGAGGAGTTTGTTTTTTAACTAATTCCTCAAGCTCAATTCTCAGAATCACAGGATTGTTTGGGTTGGAAGGGCCCTTAAAGCTCATCCCTTTCCAAGCCCTGCCGTGGGCAGGGACACCTTCCATAGCCCAGGTTATTGTCATGTTTTCCTCTTTTCAAGCACTGAAGGATTTACAATATTTCCAAATCAAACCTCTGACTCTCCAAAGTCTTGGCTTTGACTTTCGAAAAGGTGCCCAAAAGCTGAAGAACTGCCTGCAGGGTGTGACCCTTTGCCCCTAACCAGGCAGGTCATTTGGAGATTGGAAATGGTTTACAGGGTCTGGGTGAAAGTTCAGGGGGGTCCCTGCGGTGTTTTGGTGGTCTCTGGGAGGTTCTCTGCAGTGTTTGTGGGGGGGCCTCAGGATTTTTAGGGGGCTCTGGGAGAGTCTGGGGGTTTTGAGGGGATGCCTGGGGTGTTTTCAGGAGCTCTGGCAGGTCCAGGAGGGGATTTGGGGCATCCTGGAGCAGTTTTGGAGGTCCCAGGTGGGGTTTTCTGGATCTCAGGGGGGTTTTGGGGATCTCAGCGGTGTTTTTGGGGGGCTGTTGGGAGGCACCTGGGGTTGGGGGAGGGGCTTACCCGGCTTCTCGACTTTCACCGTCACGGCCAACACGGCGCCGGGGGGTCTTGCAGTCTGTAGGGGGTCAGGAGGGACCCCCAAAACCCGCACCGAGTCCCTCCAAACTCGCCGCTCTCCGCTCCACGCGGTGTTCCCACGTCCCGCCTTCTGCCTGTGCCACTCCCATTGGCCACCGAGCCCGCCCGTCACCGCTCGCAGCCAATCGACGTTCAGACCTGCAGCGGTCGGGGCGGAGCCCGGAGCCCCGCGCCATGTTGAGATTCCCGTGTACTACAACTCCCGTCATGCCTCGCTACGCTGCCTGTGCCGCTCCATTCCCGTTCCCGCCGGGCTCGGCGCTCCGAGGGGATGGGCAGGGAGGGGCTGCGGGGGGCACAGGGGAGGCCGGGGGGGTCCCTGCGAGCCCGGAGGGAGCAGCGAGTGCCCTGCGGAGCCGCCGAGATGCTGCCCGGGCTCTGCGAGCAGATGGATCCGTGCCGGCTGAGGAGGGAACTGCGGGACAGCTCGGGGGGTGCGGGGGCCCTGCCTGGGGGCGGCACCCACGAAAGCCGCTCTCCCTCCCTCTGCGAGCGGGCAGGGCAGGGAAAATCCAACGGAGGGCTCGGAAGTTGGGATGGGGAGCGGGAGAGATCCCTCCCCGAGCACCATCTCAGGCAAATCAGACTCCGAGTGGGCGTGTGAATTAAATTGTTACTGCCAGAATTAAACCAGGAGAATGAGAAGTAGAACTAAACCCGACAAACCCCTTCCCCCCACCCCTCCCTCCTTCCCAGTTGTGCCTCCTCCCCCCTCAGCGGTGCAGGGAGCTGGGAATGGGGGTCCCACTCAATTGTTGTTGGTGCTGCTGCTCAGGGAGAGGGATTGGAGTCCTTGCTCTGTTCCCCTGTGGGCTCCCCGTGGTTTTGGGCTTATCCTCTTTTGTCCTGTTTCCTGCTGCTGAAAGAAACTGGAGCATTTTCCTGATTTTTTTCTCTTTTTTTTTGTTTTTTCCTCAGGTTTTGGATACATGAGAAAAAAAAGTCCGTATACTTCTTTTAACAAGTACTGCTGGAGGGTTCTGGGGCTGGCCCAAAACTGGACTTAACACCCAAAAACACAAAGAAAAAAAAAGAGGACAAGGCTGGGAATTGGTGGTTGTTTCATGAAATAGTCCAAGTGTCTCAAACCTGGGGAAAATGTGAGTGTGGGGGGTGCAAAATGACACTTGGAGGAGGGGAGAAGAAAATTCAGTCAAATCCCAGACTCATCCCTTCCCTGTGATCCAGGTCAGAACTCCTGTCAGGGGATCAAAGAGGACAAAGATTGGGTCAAACCCAACAGCATAAGCCATTTCAAGTCCCTCCCAGCCCATATTTTGAAGAAGAAACACTCAATAGCACCTGTCTCCTGCTCACCTGCCTGTGACTGCAGAGCTCCAGCCCCTCACATGCTTCAACCTCATATCAAGAACCTCAATTAAAGGCTTTTTAAATCAATGTAATGAATTTCCACCAGTTTTCCTCCTGTTTGGCCCAAGCATTGACCCCGCAGGTGTTTCTGCATTCCCAGTGAGCCCAGTGCCCTGGCTGTGCTCAGCCCCATTTCCCCAGGCACAGGGGAGGCTGCAGAATGTAGAAATATGTTTTTAAAAAACAGATAAGAGGCCTGGCTGGTGCCATTTCTTGGGGCCAGACTCGCCTCAGTCACGATGTGAGAGGGTGTCCGAGGTCAGTGTCACTCTCAGGACTTGTCAAGGCCAGGAAACAGTTTGTGCCAATCTGAGACATCCGGGGATGGACCTTCTCCAACCAGAAAATGTCACAGGGAGTGTATTTGTGCAGAAAAATGGTTATTTCAGGCTCTGGGAAGAGTTTTGGGTCTCTTACCTTTGGGGTCCATTTGCTTCTCCATCCCCGTGTTGAGGTTTCCAAACTCATGGGGAAACTTCATTTTGGTGGCTTCTAAAATGAGATCTGGGCTTGAAAAAGCAGGGAAAGACTTGGAAAAGCTCCAGAATAATTACAATTTTGCCTCCAAGAGCCTTCCCTTGGTGGCCAAAAGCAGCCCCAGGAAGCCCCAGGGGAGCCAACCCAGCTGGGAGGGGAGGGAAGGGGCTGAGGGAGGAGCCGAGGGCTGGAGGTTCCCACGGCCACCGACTCCCAGCCCTGCCAAGGGCTGCAAACTGAGCCCATTCCAGGAGGTTCCAGGTGCTCCACTCCAGCCCTGTGTCCCAGGCTGCTGCACCCCCTGAGCTCCCTCAGCTCCTGGCTCTGCAAGGAATTGGGAAACTGGGCTGATGGCAAGAGAAGCTGTGAAGGTCAGCACCGTGAGCTGGTGGTGCTCCAGAGTGAGACACAAATGGGAAATAGGGAGGAGGAGGCTGGAAAAGGACTCCAAAGTCCTGGGTTTTCAGGTGGGCAGGGGGGTGAGGAGGGTTTGGGGTGGTGTTCAGGGCACAGAGACACTTGTGCCCCATGGGTTTGGGATTCCCATTTCCTCAGTGGCTTTGCATCCCATCAAACTCTCCCCAGAGAGATGTTTGGGACAACTGGTCACCTCCACTTGGCAGGAGAGCCCCAAGGCTGTTCCAGGCAGGAACCTGCAGCCAGTGTGGGTTGGAGTGAGGGCAGGGCATGAGTGGAGACGGGTGAACAACACACCCAGCACCCCCCAGGGGGGACTGTCCAAGGCCTGTTGGGATAAAAAGCAGCTTTGCTTCATTTCAGCCCCATTTTGTGCCCTGATCCCTCTCCCTGAGTTTGTGGGGTCTGTGCAAAGGTTTCCTGTTCCTCTGGCAACGCTCTGCAGAGCAGGGGCTGGGGGCACAGGGCACAGTGGGGTCGGTTCTGTGGCACATGGGGGGCACAGGGTAGAGTGGGATGATAATTAATCAACAACAGTTTAATAATTAATAATTTTATTAAGAATAGATTTAATAAGTGGAGCTCAATTAGAGATTTAAGTGAATAACAAAAAATATTAAAATAGATAAATAAAAATACACATAAATAAATAAATAAATAAACACAAATAAATAAATAAATAAAATTTAATGAAATAAAGTTTGCAATTAAGGTATAATCAAAATAAACAAAGAATTGAATAATAAAATTATGAAATGGAAATATAATCAAATAAGTAGAATTAAACTATTTTAAGTAAGGTTTAATTTAAAATGAAAATATAGTAAATATACAATTAAAAATAAAGATATTTTGCCAAGACTATTTAATAAATAATTTAAATACACTGTTTAAAAATAATATTTAATAATATTCTAATAAAATTTTAATATCTTAGTAAGTATAATAAAGATAGAATAATATAGATAATACATAATATATATTATATCCACATTATAATATCTATATTAGTGCATGGCAGTGAAGGAGGAGGAGGAGGAAGAGGAGGAGGAGGAGGAGGTGTGGGATATACTTCCAGGAGCCCTTTCAGCACTTTCCTCTCTCCCCCCACAGCCCCTTCACACTCCTTGGAGCAGCTTCATCCTCAGCAGTGGCTCTTTGTGGCTCCTACAGCCACGGTGACACATGGACAGCGACTCAGAGCCTTGAGGGACACGAGCCCACCCCCCTGCCGGGCTCTGCTCCTGCTCCAGAGGGGCCAAACTCTCCATTATCCCAGATCCCAATGTCCCGGGGACAGGAACAGGGCACTGACCACCATCTGTGCCAGCCCTGCTGTGCCCTGGAGGGGCCCCGATAAGTGACGTCCCTTGGCCCCTCTGCCCCATCCCAGGGGGGCTCTGCTTGGGGGGACGGGTTTGGAGGGGCCAATATACCTGATGGGGCTGGATCCCTTCCCTGCAGGAAATCCTGGGGATAAAAAGGACCTTCTGTGTCTTTTCCTGAGCTGCTTCTGGCCCAACCCCAATGCTTTGCCCTCCAGAAGGTTTGCTGCCCACCCCCAGCCTGGGGCACAGTGTTGGCACAAACAGGTTTTGTTCTTCTCACCCCATTTCCTTGGGAAGGATGGAAAATACAGCCAGTGCCCCTGGATGCTGTGCAGGACTTCACCTGCTCAGCAGGGCAGGAGAGGCCCTGCAGCCTCCTCTGAGATCACTCCAAACATCCCCAGGGCTTGACCTGGGGATCTCCCCATCCCCAGGACAGCTCTGGGTGCAGCTCCAGGGCAGGAGAGGGAGGGACTGGGCTCTGAGGCTCTGCAGCTTTGCTGGGACAAGTGAACAAAGAGGCACCTTGTGGGTTTTCTGGGCTCCCAGAGAGCCTTGGGAGGTTTCCTCTCTGAGCAGAGGGATGTGGGGGACCTGCAGCTGAGGCAGAGCATTAAAAGCAGAGCAGGGAGAACAGAAGAAGAAGAGCTGCATCCGCCCTCGCTCCCAGTATAATCCCACTGCAGGTCCTCACTGACTCTGGGCTCTGCTGGGAGCTGGATGGGTTGGGACACTGGTCCTGGTGGGCATCATGGTGTGGCTGCTGCAGGGACAAGGTGAGTCATCCAAAAGGGATAAATCCCCCTTGAGTCCATGGTAAAACTCCCCCAAATCCATGAGAGCCCAGCTCCAGACAGGGGTTGGAGCAGATTCCCCCTGTATTTCCAGCAGGGAGCAGCTCCTGGGCAGTGACAATCGCTGAGGGGCAGGAGGGAAGAGGTGCCATCAGGGGCTGATTGATGTGGGTTTGGGTTTTGAGCTGCTGCAGGTCCCTCTCTCCACCCTGATGGTACTTGCAAATACCCAGGGATTCCCTCTGTGTTCTCACCAGGAGGAGTTTCCAGTGCTCCAAATTAAATTTACATATAAACCAGAGGGGCACTCATGGTTGTGTGGGAATGAATGCAGCCCTAGACCAACCCTAAACCAGGCCTAAAGCAGCCTCTCTCTGCGTGTGCACCCACCCACAGTACGGGATGCGCTGGGGCAGCAGGACCTGCTGGCCCTGCAGAGCTGCCCCGTGGGGACACTGCCCTTGTGTATCACAGGCACCACAGCCTGTCCCTGCCAGCCCTGCCCACTGTCCCCACCCTGGCTCAGGGACTCCCAGTGGCCCCTGGACACCAAAGAACCAAAGCCCCGACCCCAGAGTGCGGCCCTGCCCGTGGGCAAAGCAGCCCCTCCAGACCCTGCCCAGAGACACAACGGGGGACACCACACATGATGCTTTTAGGAAACAGCTACAGGCTTTGCTTGGCTCTTGGCAGGGGTCGTTGTTTTATTCCAAATGTTCAGAGTTCCCCCTTTGGGGGCAGTGTGTCCAACAGGCCTCTGTTGTGTTCCATTTGGGTAGAAATATTTCCCAAAGGAATGCAGGTGGCACAGACGGTGCAGAGGGAGCTGCCAAGTCACCCCAGTGTTCACACCAGCACTGCCCTTTCTCACACAGCTCTGCTGAAGACAAAGGTGTCAGGGTGTAGTTTCTAAACAAGAAACCTTTGAAATGATCTGTTTAGGACCTGCCAGCAAGGTCACCCAGGAGCAACCAGCACAGGAGTGGGCAGGAACTTCTTTGGGAGGGGAGGGTGGATATTTTAATTTTATTTGACACTACAGAGGCAATTTCTGGGTTGCCCTCTGGAATTTTATTCTATTTAAAGATCACCAGCAACAGGGCTGTGTTTGAGTGCTGCAAATGAGGCCTGTATGCCCCCAACTCTCCTTGCCTTAGTGCTCAGGGGCTTGTAGGCATTCCAGTGTCTGCTGATGGCTACAGCTGAGACAAAACACTGAGTTCACTGTCACAAATGCGCTGTGGGTGGCACTGATCAAAAGAGGCAATTGCAATTTTACTGATAAAATTCAGGTGGGAAAATGGAAAATGAAATTTATACAGCATAAATTTTTAATAACAAAAATCAGATCTGTGCCAGAAATGCCTTTGTGCACTGCCTATTTTAGATGTGTCTGCTTGTGGTTTCATGGGAGCCCGAAAATGCTGCTCAGCCCATCATTGTCACACCTGCAGCATCAGGGGCTGCAGGAGTCAAGGGGACCCTGCAGGGAGGCTTCAGATCTGTTCCCTAAATCCCATTCTGAAAGGAGATTGAATGAGGGAGAGCCCAGCAAGTTCTCAGTGAGAGACAGGCAGCTGCCAGCAGGTCCAACCAGCACACTGGATTTACACCATCTGATCTGTGCTGGGGGGTCCCTCTGGGTTCTGACACTGCCCCAGACCCCTCTCCCAGCCCCTCTCTGGCCCAGAGGAGCCACTGCCCGTGCTGGGATGCTCAGGGAGCACTGGGGTCTTGCCAGTGGCTTCCCTGCCCAGCCAAGCAGGGCTGCCTGAGCTTCTCATCCATCAGCATCCCCAAGTCCTTCTCCTTGGGGCTACTCTCAATCCTTTCTACATCCAGCCTGAGTTTATGCTCCATAATCATGTGACAAACTGTAATACATGCAAACAGAGCAGACTGTGGCTAAGCCTTGTCCTCCCAATCCCCAGAAGCAGAGGAAGCTTTTTATTCTGAGGTTTTGTGTCAGGGACCAGAGTCGTGTCTGGGCCTGTCATGTTTGGTCTGTGGTTGTGCTTGTCGATGTGGTGTGAGAAAACACTGCAGAGTTTGCCTGTGGAGAACTCAGGCCTGGAGAAAGAGCCATCAGTGTGAGCTGGAAGTGCTGAGAGCTTGGGCTGTGTCCCAGGAAGAATGACGGGCAGAGCCGTTGTTGTCCCGGAGTCAGCCCCTTGAGCTGCTGCAGCCTGGGCTGGTGCGATGGGCACGCAGGGGCTGGTGCTGCAGCTGGCAAAGCTGCCCTGCAGAGAGAGGAGCCAGGAGGGGTGGGCTGGGCTGGGGGTGAGGAGGCCCCGCTGGGCCTGGTTTGGTGCAGGGCAGGGCCTGAAGGGGCACTGCCTGCCTGCCCTGCTGCCAATGCTGCTGCACCTGCTGCTCCTGCCCCATGGGCTGGGGAGATGGCAGGGCTGGGGATGTGCTGTTTGTGTGCCAAGGAACAGGATCCATTGGCCTGGGGAGATTGCAGGGCTGGGGATGTGCTGTTTGCTGGGCCAAGGAACAGGATCCATTGGTTTGGGGAGATTGAAGGGCTGGGGATGTGCTGTTTGTGTGCCAAGGGACAGGATCCATTGGCCTGGGGAGATTGCAGGGCTGGGGATGTGCTGTGTGTGTGCCAAGGGACAGGATCCATTGGCCTGGGGAGATTGCAGGGCTGGGGATGTGTTGTGTGTGTGCCAAGGAACAGGATCCATTGGCCTGGGGAGATTGCAGGGCTGAGGATGTGCTGTTTGTGTGCCAAAGAACAGGATCCATTGGCCTGGGGGGATTGCAGGGCTGGGGATGTGCTGTTTGTGTGCCAAGGAACAGGATCCATTTCCTTTCCTCAGCAATAAATTTGCTTTGTTACCTCAGCTCTGTTTTAGTGTCTTTTATTTTGTGCTGGGAATCCTCCTGAACCTGGGACATTGGGAACAACCTTGTGACCCACATTCCCAGTGACCCACATTGGGACACATTCCCAGTGACCCACGTTGGGAACATATATGGCTGGAGGTCTCCACACCCTCCTGGTTCCCTGTGGGCACTTGGGTGAGTGCAGGGGGAGGAACATCCATCACAAGAAAAAGAAGTTAGGAATTCATTGGGAAGAGCAGTTTTGTTGAGTTTCCACCCCCACAAATCTCACCTGCTCCATTCCATCATTTTTTCTGGTGCCATCGAGCTCTCTAATTCCACACAAAATTCCTTAATGGCACTCAAAAGTCTCTGAATCCCTATTATTATCCCCAGATTTTCATCCCAAATCCCCCCAGTTTTACCCCAAATCCTCACGATTTCACAAAAAGTCACCTTAATTCTACCCAAAATTCAGGAATTCCACCAAAACATGCCTTAATTTTCACCTCATACCACGATGTTTCTACCCACAGTTTCCTCAATTCCACCTCAAATCCCTATAGACCCATCACAATTCTGCTTATTTTACCCCAAATCCCCTGAATTCCATCCAAAATTCCCTTAATTCATCAAAAAATCTCTCCCATTTCTTCCCAAATCACCAATTTGTAGGTAAATCCCCATAATTCCACTGAAGATAAACATTAATGTCACCAAGAATTTCCTTAATTCCATCTGGAATCCCCCAATACCATTTATTGCACTCAAAGTTCCTTTAATTCCACTTCAAATTTCCCAAATCTCTAAATGTCCGCCTCAAATCCTCTTAATTCCATCAAAAATTTCCTTATTTCTACCCAAAGTATCCCTAATTCCACCCGAAATCTCTTAATTTCACTCAGAAATATCTTAATCCCTCTTACAATCCCAAGTATTTAATCTCAAATCCCTAAAAGTCCAGCAAAATCCCCTGAAATTCACATTAGGATTATTTAATTCCATCCAAATTCCTTTATTTCCACCCAAACTCTCCCAATTTAACCTCAAATCCACTTAATTCCACTCTAAATTCCCTTAATTCCATGCGAAATCCCTTCCCCACACCACCAGCCCCCCAAGTGCTCCCAAATCCCCCCCGCCCCCCAAGTGCCCCTTTGGAGCCCCAAGTCCCGGGAAAGGGGCCCGTGGGAAGGGAGGGCTGGGGGGCTTTGAGGAGGTTGGGGTGGATTTGGGGACCTGGAAGGCACTTGGGGGGCAATTGAGGGTCCCACTGGGGTCTGAGGGGCACTTATGGGGCAGTAGGAAAGAACTTGGGTATCCAAGAGGAACTTTGGGGGTCACTCAAGTGTCCAGCAACGGAATCTGGGTGTCCAAAGGGGATTTTAGGGGTCACTTGTAAGTCCTGGATAAACTTGGGGGTCACTTCGAGGTCCGAGGAGGTGATTTGGGGCTCCTGAGTGTGTATTGGGGGAACACTTGGGGGTCCTGGGGGCACTTCTGGGGCAGTTTGGGGTCCGGGGGGCACTTGGGGGGGCTGCAAACCGGCTGGGACCGACCCGATTGGGCGCGGGGGAGACGGGAGTTGTAGCCCCGACAGTGATTGGCCAGAACGAACCGCGGTGCATGACGGGAGTTGTAGTGCAGGACAGTCTCAAAATGGCGCGGACTCCATGCCCCGTCACCGCCCGGTGCATGTCTAGACGCTGATTGGCTGCAGGAGTTGACGGGCAGGCAATGCGGCCAATCAAAGGCGGTGCAGACGGAGGGCGGGACTCGACGGCGCTTCTGGAGAGTTATGAAATGGCAGCGAGTTTCGAGACGTTTCTTTGAAAATTTGGCATCATTTTGGGGGCATTCGGGGCCTCGGGGCGGATTTTGGCGTTCTCTCACGATCCGCCCAACCCTCACAGACCCCCGGGACCCCCCCGGGGCCGTGTTGGCCGTGCAGGTGAAGAAGCCGGGTAAGCCCCTCCCCCCACCCCGGGATGCGCCTCCGAACGCCCCAAATGCCCCCCGAAAATACCGCTGAGACCCCCAAAGCCCCCATCCGGGAAGCCCCAAACTCCCCTGGAGCCCCAGGATGCCCAAAATCTCGTCCTGAACATTCCGGAGCTCCTGAGACACCCCGGGCCACCCCAAACACCCGAGAGACCCCCTAAGCCACCTCCCAGACCCCCCCCAAGACTCTCCCAGACGGTCTAAACCGCCCAGACCCCTAAAATTCCCCCGTACCCACCTAAATTCATCTCCCAGATCCCCCAAACCACTGCAGGACTCGCCAACCCACTTCTAGGGCACCCAGACCTGCCCAAGTTCCCTCAACCTCCTCTCAGACCCCCACCCAGACCACTCCAGGACCTCCTAGCCTACTTCAAGACCCCCCTAATCTTTCTCCCAGTCCCTCCAAACCACACCAGGTCCCCGAAACCACTTCCAGACCTACACCAACTATCCCGGGATCCCCCTAAAACTCCCTACCAGACCTCCCAAAACAACTCCAGGGCCCTCCAAACCCCTGCAAGGAATACCGAGGGTCCCAGGGGCGGCTTCTGCCCTGAGTCTCTGCTCGGGGTGCTCGGGGACCCCCCTGGGACACTAAAACAGGGAGCATGGAGAGGGATAACCCCCAACACATGTAGGACCCTCCAGCAAGCCCATTAGAGGAGACTCCCCAAAGCCCAGAGTGGAGAGACCAGAGAGCGGGAACTTCTGGGAGGCTTTTTTGGGGCTGAATCTTTGTTGTGCAGGGGGGACACAGTGCTGGGGAAGGGGGTTTTCAGGGGGGCACAGGTCCAGGGAAGGGGGGATGTAGTTGCTTGGAGAAGGGAAATGGGGGGTTCAGGGAGACTCTCTGCCCAGGAAAGAAGGTCCAGTGGTCCCCAATTTTGAGGAAAGGGGAATCATGGGATAGGGAGACCCAGACTGTCCAGAAAAAGGGATTCAAGGGATCCCCCAGTGTTCCAAAAAGCGGGGAGAGGGGGGGTGTCTGTGGTCTGAGAAAGTCAAGAGTGGGGGTTTCAGGGGTCCCAGAATGAAAAAAAACCAGGAGCTGTGGGGGCTGGAAGAGGTGGAATGGCCAGGAAATGGTGTTGCAGGGGCATTGGTGCAGTATAAGGGAGTGCAGGGGAATCTCAGTGCCTGTGAGTGGGCGATCAGGAGGGTGCCAAGGTGAAGGACAGGCAGAACTGGGGTGAAGAGAGGTAGTTGGTGGGTCCAGGGGGTCCCTGTGCCCAGAGAAGGGGAGTCCAGGGAATGGCAGTGTAAAGGAAAAGGGAGAGTGGGATGGGTGTAAAAGGGAGGTCAGAGTTGTCCTGGAGTCATAGAATTAAGGGGTGTGGGGACAGGAAACCTGGGAATGGTCGGGCAGGGGGTTTCTGGAGCCCCGGCAGCCTGGAGAGGGAGGACCCTAAATAGACAGGAGACCCCCAACAGCCAGGACAGGGGGAGGGGGACCCCCAGAGCCCCAAAATGGAGAAGCCAAAGAGGAGGAGTTCCTCTCTGTGTTTTCTTGGCTAAATCTTGGAATTTTTGAGATTTTTATGGACACAACAAGCTCACTGAGTTCTAGAAATGGTCTTTGGCAGAAGGAGCCCCCAGCCCAATGCAGTCACACCTTGTTTTTCCCCAGAAAACAGAATTTCTCCTTCCCAAAGCTTGGCTAGATGGAGGAGGAGGCTGCAAGGAAGAGGAAGATGGCACAGGATGCCCGGGCAGGTGAGAAGGAAGTCAGTGCCCCTTTTCCCCTCTCTTGTGCTGCATCTTCCAGCCCGGCATGGCCCCGGCTGCAGGACAACCCCGCTGCCGACGCCGTCCTGCCGGGCCTGGGTTTGGGGGGATGTCCTTGGCCTTCCCTGAGGGCCGGAGGCAAATGCTGTGAGTGTCCTTGTTCCTTCCTGCCCCAGACCCCGAGTTGAGCATGGAGAGCACAGAGGACAAATCCCCCCAGCAGAACCTCCTGGCAGAGGCTGTTTTGAACAGCTCCACAGCACAGGAAGTCAACAGGGATGAAAAGCCAAGGAGATCTCGCAGGAGGAGGATATCGAAACCCAACCCTGCTTGTTCCAAGGAGGAAAGTACCAACGAGAGGCAGGAAGACGGTCAGAGCTTGAGCCAGAGTTCCGACCTGGTGATGCAGCAGCAGCTTCAGAGCAGGGAGAAGCGCTACAAGTGTTTGGAATGTGGGAAGGGCTTCAGCACCAGCACTGTCCTGATCCAGCACCAGCACATCCACACTGGGGAACGGCCCTACAGGTGAGGGAATGTGGGAAGGGCTTCAACCACAGCTCCAACCTCATCACCCACCGGCACATCCACAGCAGTGAAAAGCCTTACAACTGTGGGGAGTGTGGGAAGGGCTTCATCCGTAAGTCTGACCTCATCATCCACCATATGACCCACACTGGGGAGATGCCCTATGAGTGTTTGGAGTGTGGGAAGAGGTTTCAGACCAGCTCAGTTCTCGTCATGCATCAGCGCATACACACCGGGGAGAGGCCCTTCCACTGCACCGACTGCGGGAAGAGATTCAACCAGAACTCCCACCTCATCAGGCACCGATACATCCACACTGGGGAGAGGCCCTTTCAGTGTTCTGAGTGTGGGAAGAGATTTCGAACCAGCTCACACCTGCTCAGGCATAAGCGCACACACACAGGGGAGAGGCCCTTCCCCTGCACCGACTGCGGGAAGAGATTCAACAGCAGCTCCCACCTCTACACCCACCGGATATCCACACCGGGGAGAGGCCTTAGGAGTGTGATGAGTGTGGGAAGAGCTTCACCCACAGCTCTAATTTAATCCAACACCAACAAACCCACCAGTAAGGGAAGCCCAACCAGTGCCCCGACTGCGGGAAGAGCTTTATCTGCTGCTCCAACTCCATCACCCATTGGCGGACCCATGTTGGCTACAGATGTGGAGACCCACATTCCTAATTATCTGCATTGGGAAGACACCTGGCTGGTGATCTCCATGTCCTCCTGGTTCTCTCTGGTGTTGGGGTGAGCGCAGGGAGAGGAACCTCCATCAGGACACAGACCAATGTTGGAAACATGGGGAAGAGCAGAGTTGTTGCCTTTACATCGCAGAATATTTCACCTTCTTCAATACATTGTTTCTTCTGGTGGCATCAAGCCTTGTAATTCTACCCCAACTTCCTGAATTCTCAAATTTTCTTAATCCTTCCTAGAACCCTCAAAATCTCATCCCAAATCCTCCCAATTTCTCCCTAAATCCCTAAGATTCAAACAAAATTTCCTTAGTTTTTTTCACAAAATTTCCTTAAGTCCAAGGAAATATCACTTAATTCCACCTATAACATCCTTGATTTCTTCCCAAATCTGCCTAATTTAGCCTAAAATCCTCACTAATTTCACCTAAAATCCCTATTTCCACCCCAAATCCTTTTTTAATTCTGCCCCAAATTCGCTTAATCCCACCTCAACTCTCTTTAATAGCCCCTAAAATCCCCAGTTCCACACAAATCCCTTCCCCAACTCACGCAGCCTTTCAAGTGCCCTCCAAATCCCTTTTCACCCCTGAAGTGTTTCCTTAGTTTTCCAAATTTTGGGGGAGGGACCCCAAGAGAAGAGGCGGGGCTTGGTCCTAACTGGTATGGGGAGGAATTGATGGGTCTTGGGAGGGTTTGTGGGGAACTTTGGCATGTCAGGGGGCACTTGGGGGTCTGGGGAGGTGATTTGGGGTCACTTGGGGGGCTACAAACCCGGCTGTGGTGAACTCAAGGGGGTCATGGGGCACGATGGGAGTTGTAGTGCAGGAATGGCCCAAAATGTCATGGGTCTTCTGGCCCCGCCCTCGCCGCTACATTCCTTGATGTTGATTTGCTGTGTGTGTTGATGGTCAGGTGTGTTGACCAACGGGAGGCAGAAGGTGCCAATTGGCAGTGCTGAGTTGAGCGGGGCGGGGGAGGGGGGACAGATTTTGGGGGGTTTCGGAGACTCAGGGCTGGTGAGCCCCTCCCCGATCCCCTTGGAGCCCCCTCAGGACTTCACAAATCACACCCAGAATCACAAGAACACAAAAAATAATCAAACCCTGAGGTTCTGAAATACCCCACCTGGACCCACAAAACTCCCCCAGCCCCCCAGGATGCCCCAAATCCTCTCCTGAGTGGTCCAGAGCTGCCTAAACTACCCCAGGACACTCCAAACCACCTTCTAGACCACCCAAACCACTACAGGACTCACAAACTACTTCCAGACTTCCATTAATCCTTTCCCAGAGACACCCCCCTCCCCAAAACACCCCAGGACCACTTGGAATAAAAAGAATTCCTAAAAGATTTTTTGATTCTTTTAGCAGTAAAGGTATTTTTTAATAATATTGGAGGCAAAGCCAGTCCATACTGGGAAAAAAACTTACCTGCCTTGTTTGTGTAAAATGAGCCATTTAGGCTGTTTGGGGTTCATGGATACACCTTCTAATTTCCATGTTAATGACTGGACGGAATTTTAGACAGAGCTTTCCTTTTGGCTGAGAATTAGGGTAGTGGTCTCCTGGCTTCATCCCTTGGGTGGTCTTGAAGCGTCTTCAACACTGTTGGACTTCTGCCTTTTCTTTGTTCAGTGACAGGACCTGTCAAACTTGTGAAATCTTGGCTTTAACTCTACAAAATCTCAGCTCTGGGCTCTCATACTGATTTCAAGTGTTGAAGTTTCCTTGATTTATGGCCTGGGAGTCTCTTGTGTCAGACTCTGGTTCAGTGAGTAGCACAGAACTTCTTTGGTAAAACAGACAGAACATGCCCTGAGTCATTGGAGCAGTTTTTCTCTGTCAGCAGAACTGGGCACTTTAACTCTTTCAGGCCTTGTTCTGCCTTCCCCACTATTACAAACTGCGCCACTGCTCGGGAAAGGGGAGCATCAAACTGGGCACAGCCCTCGCTGCCGAACAGTCCCAAAGCCCTCACGGCTCAGGACCACAATAAACATCTTTGGAATGCCAATCCTTTGGGCTCTGGAAAGGAGCCCAATTTATATCTGTCATGGGTTTAGTTAGACCCAGACTTAGGCTTTGGTTTTTAGAGCAGGCCTTGGACTATCAGCTGACTCGAGCTGGGTCAGCCCAGGTGACTCCTACTGGCCAATGGTGTTCCAGACCATAATCTGACATCATCTCAGATATGAAAAGAGAGCGAGGATGTTGGAACACACACATTTTCAGACTAAGGAACCAAGGACAAATTTCCAGGTGCCACCTTCTAAGATAAGAATGGAATTTGTCTGGAGAACTTGAGCTGGTGCAAAAGTGAGAAAAGAAGCTGCAGAAACTCTGTGGAAAGACACACCTTAAGAACTCTTTCTATAAAGTTAAAAATATGATACATTAGACTGCTTGGACCCAGCAATTTTGTGAAATATGTATTACTTAATATTTACCTGTAGCAGAGTGTTGTTAGATTGGATGGTGTGTGTAGGTTTTAAAATTGTGGGCAATTGTGTAGAAAAATAGTTCTGTAAAGTCCCTCCTTAATTTGTAATATCTGTGCAGAGACAGATAAATTGCCTCAATGTAAACATAGTTCAGCCTTTGGCCTTTCTTCCCTCCTTTCCATGACTCCTCCAGTAGCTGTAACCCCTGACCAGGAGGACTATGAAATAAACTATCAAAGAAAAACCCTAAAAAATGATGCAGTCAGTGCTTTATTTAACAACAGAGGTAGAAGCCTCTCAAAGCCTTACTAAAGGCTGACTAAAAGCTGTGTCTGGGGGGAAACAGGTGTTGCGATTGGAGGAGGGAACTTTTTCTTCCTTTCTGCTGGATGAACAAGGAGTTGGGTGTCAGATCAGAGCTCCTGGAGAGAGACCAAGGCCCTCTGGAAGTTCCTCATCTTTACTGGGGAAGTAGAAATTTATTTTCTGTTTGTTCTTGCTACTTTTTATTCTTAGTGTGTAGTTTTATTTTATTTGGTTTCTATTTTATATTCTCTTCTATTTAATATACCATATCATACTGAACTGCAGCCTCTGTTTTGTTTTTTGTGGGGACAAGAGGTGACTCTGCCTCCAAAGTGATTATTTGACATTTGGGCAAGTCAAAACTATCACACATGGGGACACAGCCTGTTGTGGGAAATTGATTGGGAAGAAGAGATTTGCTGACATTTGAGACTAAAAATCTCACCTCCTCCATTCATTTTGTTGTTCTGGTGGCCAAAAGCAATCCTGAATGGTGTTTGAGAACGTTTCTAAAGATGGGTTGGGGACTGGGATATGAGAGATGGAGGGTCTGGAAAGACTGACAAGCTTCTGGGGTTCCCTCCTATGCTGAGGGGGACACTGTGAGGGAGTGTGGGAGATGTGTGTCATCAGCACTTGGAGTGGGACCTCAAATGGAAGGGACACAGGGAGGTTGTTTTGGGGAAAATCCTGCTACTTTCCACCAATTCTGTGAGGCTATAAACATCTTTTGGCTTTTTCATTTAGGGTCTGAAGTGAATCCCTGATAGTTTTGAGGTGGTGATATGACCCTAACTGGGGGAGCATCGTGCTGGTTTTGCCTGGTCTTTAGAAGATATAAATGGCTCTTGGGATTCCCCCCTCATTCTGGGGGTTGCAGTGCCCCCCTGGCTCTACTGGGGGCTGAGGTGGGTTATAATCCCTTAATTCTGAGGTTTTACAAGAAGCTTGTAACAGACCCACACTGGATGTACATCCCACCTGCAGGAGGGTGTCCCCCCTTTCTCCAGGCCTGCTGGGGTGGGGCTGGGACCCCTCCCGACACAGGAGGCACCCACAGTTCTTTTGGGGTTGGAGCTCCTCGTAAACCTGGACCAGCCCAGCTGGTGTCACAGAATGCCAGAATGTGCTGAGGGGGACGAGACCCACAAGGATCATGGAGTCCAACCCTCAGCCTTGCACAGGCCCAGCCCCAACAGTCACACCCTGTGCCCCAGAGCATCATCCAAACACTCCTGGAGCTCTGTCAGCCTTGGGGCTGTGCCCACTGCCCTGGGGAGCGCCTGAGGGCATCTACTAAAGCTGGCCCAGCCCCAGCTGATGGGATGTGTGAGGAGGGGTCTATTGAGGGGCACTTTGGAAAAGCTGTGGAGCCAGGTGGTGCAGCCAGGGGTGCCCAGGGCTGTGGGGCAGAGCAGGGTCCGGCAGCCCAGGGTGCTGTGCTGGGACAGGGACTCTGCTGCCTGCCAGGGGCAGCCCTCAGCCAGCCCAGGGAGCTGCTGACAGGGCTGGGGACAAGGGCTGTGGGGAAGGAGCAGCCCCTCGGAGAGCTCCTTATCTTGGTCAGGGACAGCTGCAGGGCTCGAGACTGCTCCCAGCCCCCACATCAACCCCAGACAGTTCCCAGGGCACATTTCAGGGAGGACATTAAACCAGGACCTACGTGGAAGGAAAGCATCCTGTTCTTTCAATTCTCTGGCCTGCCATGTCCGGCTGGGAAATAGCACATACAAATTAATATCTGATTTCTGGAGAAGGCACATAAACTTCAAATCTGAATCTCAAATAGGTGAATAAACCAGGGACTTCTCTCCAGGAAGCCTCTTATCGGGCTCTGTCCATCCCAGCTTCACCTCTGGTCTGGCACTGAGGAGGTATTCCAGATCTGCCCTTGGAAGCAGCACTGCCCTGCTCTCAGCACTGCACAGACACTTGTAGGTTTATGTTTTTCAAGATTTCTTCGTGTGAATTCAATGTGAATGCAGCACCAGGGAAAGCTCAGAGCAGATGGGAAAGAGAGTGATGGACACTGGAACTCTCCTGGCTCTGCTCTAAGCCACAGAGAGTTGAGCCCATTTAAATCGTCTCTTCTCTCAAGGCTTTTCATAATTTCAGTCAAAAGCATGAAAATTCATAACCTTAAGTAGAATATTCTCCATGAATTGTTGTTGAAAATATAAAAACACAGATAGAATGATCTTAAGGACATTTTCAGCCTCTCTGCTGTAGAGTCAGGAGGACAAAGGCTTATATGTTATAAAAGGTGGGTTACATTTGACCTGCCTCATGATTGTCAGAGTTGTCACAAACCAGCTTCATGTCCCCAGTGCAGCAGAGCAAAGCTGAGGCCTTGGCAGCACATGGGCAGAGCTCCTGCTGCTCACACCACCCTCAGCCAGCACTGATCAGAGGAAGGAAATGCATTTCTATCTGGCGGAGATTCATCTGAAAACTGGTGTGACTTTGTCAGAGGAGTCTGTCTTCATTGCTCCCTGTCCTTTGCTTTTCCTCAAGTTTCTTTCCCTTTGGACCTGTGATATGGCCCCAGGACAGCACAGCCCCTCCCTCTGCAGGGCAGCACTTCCAGCTCAGGGCCCTGCAGGGATCACAGGGTGGGAGCCAGGACCGACTGCTCAGGCTGGAGTGGACACACTCACCTGGGGAAGGGGATGCCCTGGATAAGAGCAAGGGAGCATTTCTGTGCCTGCAGGGAGAACTCCCTGGTGTCCTGGTTTGGGGCCCAGCTGGAGGTGAAGCCCCACACAGACACTCCCTCAGCCTCCCCTCTCTCCGCCCTCCAGCCCAGTGGAATGGGGAGGGTAATCAACTTGTACGTTCAGGTAAGAACAGTTCAGTAATTGAAAAAAAAAAGGACAATGATAATGGTAAATAATAATAGTAATGATAGTAAAAGGGGAAAGAACAAGTGATGCACAATGCATTTGTTCACCACCCACTGATTGATACCAGACTCCCCTGTCCAAAACCCACATCAGCCTCTTCCAGGTCACTCTCCCCAGTTTATGTACTGGGCATGATGTCCTATGGGGTGGAATATCCCTTTGGCCGCTTGAGGTCAGCTCTCCCTGCTTATTTCTTTTGGGAAACTGTCTTGGTTTGAGATAAGAAACTGCCAACCCCCCCAAGCACAGAGAGAAAAGCCTCCATCCTAACACCAGGGAAAGGGAGGAAAAGAGAGGGGAAAGAAAAAACACGCTTCAAACCGCGTTTATACTAAAACTACATGTATTTCTCACAGAAAGAAAGAGACAATTAGAAGAGAGTACAAATACACACTCACACAGGTCTGCAAGAACAAATTCCTCACTTCCTAACGAAAACACAAATTCTACTGTCTTAAATACACATTACTTAAGAAAAGACTTATTCCCCAGGGAGACAAACCCAAGCAGAAAGGAGAGACCCAGAACAACACATTTTACTTTCCTGACATACCCTGTGAGCCAGTGGTGGCCCTGGTCCTCTCCATCCCCCCTGGGACAGCATCGTGCGTCCTCCCAAGAGGAGGGCTGAGAAGCGACTGCCTTGACGACTCTCACACTGGTTCCTACTTCCCTGGAGATGATGTCATAATGTGGTATGGAATAAAAAAATACTGGCTAGAAGAGGTCAGCTGTTAGCTCAGCCCAGCTCAAGTCAGCTGACAACTTCGGCCTAGTCCAAACTTCAGAGCCCAAATTTAGGCCCACCTAAGTGAACCCATAACAGAACCTCTTTATGACAGAAGAGGAGACAGAAAGGAAACAAAAAAATATAGTCGTTGACGTGGTAAAAACGTGATTAGGAAACAACAAAACATCAGTGTGTTATCAACATTATTCTCCTTCTGAATCCTAAACAAGGCACTGCAGATATTAACTCCATCCCAGCTGCAAGCAGGAAAATATCCAGCCCTTACTCCATCCCTTTTAGGTCATCCAAGTCTCACACTTCCATTTCCCCATCATCTTCTCCAGTTCTGTCTTTTGATAGACACACACACAGACATCACTTTCTCAGGGAATGGAACAGCTCTGTCAAGGGTTCATAAAATGACCACAGAAATGCCTGATGAGTTCACTCAGGCCATGACTTTGACCTCCATCCCTGGGAACAGTCTCTCAAGCTGGGAAGGTGGTGTGGGGTGCTGGACTCTTGCAGGTTTCACATTTGAGCCAGTTCTGATTCCAGCACTGCTGCACTAGGCCAGTTTTAGAGCAGTTCCCTCTTCCTTGGTGTGAGGGCAACGATCAGAGGAAAGTCAAGGCTCAGGTGCCCAGAACAGCTGTGGGTGAGATTGTTGCCATGAGGTGCTCAGGGGGATGGTGCTCACCCAGCCAGCACAGAAGGAATAATGCAGAGTGTTGGATAGTTATCAATGCCATAGAATTAATCCATTGGCCATTCTCACCCCACATCCAATCCCCTCAAGGCACACACGAGAGTTCCTCTCCTCCCACATCACTCTTCAAGTGCACCCAGGGCCTGGAACAAAAGCAATCCCTGGATGAGTTTGCCTTGGCCTGAGGCAGGAACAACTCAGAGTATTTTTCCCAGCATGTTTTAATGGACACTACAGGAATTTTAACCCCTTACACAGTAACTAAACATTTTGATTGGGCAGGCCCAATCTTATTGCCAGATTCCGTCAGTGTGGACTGACAAGGTGGCCTTTGCTAAACGTGTATCCCAATGTTTGCAGGTCCAACCACCGACTGCTCTCCGTGTGCCCTTTCCCTGTCCATTGCACCCTTCAATCTTCCCAGAAGCTGCTGCATGGCAGGGCATGGGATTCAGCCACTCAGGCCAGGGTCTTTGGCCCAGGTGTCTGTCCGGTGGTTTTGGAATTGAGTCCCATAGTCTGATTCAATTCTTTCAGGGGTTCCATGTCACCATCAAATTTCCTCTTCCAGGCCCATGACAGTGTTCCAGGCAGTGCCATGGGACACAGGGGATCTTTCCAGCCTTCCTGTGCCTGTTTCCACCACCATAAGCACGTGCCCCCTGCTCTGAAGGATTTGGGGCAGTGTGATAGTCAGTTTTCCAGGCCTGCCCTTATTTCTATTCCAGCCATCCGCCTCCATCCCAAAGAGGATCCACCTGCTTGGCCTGTGTAACTGCAGCACATTTCACATTCATGGATACCCTGTGCAACAGTGTCCATGGCTAAGCCCACCCCTCAATCACAAGCCCAACCATATGTTCCATCTCTGCCTTGACGGCCCGAGGTGTCCTGAGTCCATGGAGCCAGGAATAATTCCCCCTTGTGCTGCCAATGCCAAGGCACCTGAGCCCCTTCAATGGCAGCAGCCTGACCAACCTGCAGGTTATTCTGCTGTTCTTCAGGGACCTGACTCTTGGGTACAGAAGCATCCCCATTGCACACCTTCACTGCCGGTGCTCCACCCAGGCAGTGATACCTTTGCAACAAAACAGCAGCCCAGATGGGTTTCACCCTGTGCTGCCAGTTCTTCTGACACCAATGCTGAACCCACCCCACAGGGTATGTGGCATCATCATGAGTGGAAAGAGAGAAGGGATCTGCTGGAGTCCTGACCTTCAATTTCAAGATGAGAAGTGACAGGGAGCAGCCCCAGAGGTGCAGGGCAGCTGCTCGAGGTGATGGTGGGACAGAGGGAGCTGTGCAGGCCTGGAGGGGCACATGGGCTGTGCCAAGTGCTGGCTCAGGAGCAGCTGGATGTGCCTCCTGCTCTGCTAGGGGGTGTGTGTGTGTGCCCTGCTGGGCAGAGTGAGGAGCATCTGCAGCTGCCCCTTGTGCCAGGGCTGTGTCTGCCTTTGCTGCTGGAAACAGAGAGGCCAATTGGGCTCCTCCTGTGGCGCCAGGGGTGCCAGGGGCCCTGAATTGCCCTCTGTGCTGCTGCCGGGCAGGGCTGGCTGGTTCTGTGTGTGTGACAGTGTGCCCTGGGCCCTGCCAAGTCACAATGTTCCCTGGGTTCCAGGAGGCCCTGCAGTGTCACAGTATCCCCTGGGTTACAGCAGGCCCTGCAGTGTCACAGTGTGGTCTGGGTTACAGCAGGCCCTGCAGTGCCACAGTGTCCCCTTGGGTTCCAGGAGGCCCTGCAGTGTCACAGTGTCCCCTGGGTTCCATGAGGCCCTCCTGTGTCACAGTGGCCCCTGGGAACCCTCAGGCCTGGCATTTATGTCCCTTGCAATATTGAGGCACTTTGGGGCACCAAAACAGAAGGAAGAGATTGAGCCATTGCAGAGTGTCAAGGAGAGGCAACCAAGATGGGCAAGGGCCTGCAGGGGAAAGGTGTGAGGAGCAGCTGAGGGCACTTGGTGTGTTCAGCTGCACAAGAGGAGACTGAGGAGACATCTCATTGCAGGTAAAACTTCCTGGGCAGGGCCAGAGGAGGGGCAGGCACTGATCTCTGCTCTGTGGGAACCAGGGACAGCACCCAGGGAGTGGCCTTCAGTTGAGTCAGGGCAGAGTCAGGTTGGATCTTCCAAAGAGGTTCTTCTCCCAGAGGGTGGTGGGCACTGAACAGGCTCCCCAGGACAGTGGGCACAGCCCCAAGGCTGCCAGAGCTCCAGGAGTGTTTGGATGATGCTCTGGGGCACAGGGTGTGACTCTTGGGAATGGGCCTGTAGAGGGCTGAGGGTTGGACTCCATGATCCTTGGGGGGCCCTTCCCACTCAGCACATTCTGGCATTCTGTGACACCAGCTGGGCTGATCCCAGTGCACAAGGAGTCCCATACCCCCCCAAGTACTGTGGATGCTCCCTGTGTGGGGAGGGGTCCCAGCCCCACCCCAGCAGGTCTGGAGGAAGGGGAGACACCCTCCTACAGGTAAGATATCCATGAAATGTGGTTCCCCTACAAGTCACTTGTAACAGCACAGAATTGTGGATTATAACCCCCCTCAGTCCCCAGTGGAGCCAGGGGGTCACTGCAACCCCCAGAATGAAGTTAGAGAACTCCCAAGAGCCATTGAGAACCCCCAAAAGTTGTTGAAAACAGCAGGATTTTTCTGTCAATAGGGTCGTCTCATCCCTCCAATTGCAAGACTTTTAACTCAGCTGAAGAAAAAGAGGATCAAAACACTGAAAAGATATTTAAAGCCCCCTGAACTGCTGCAAAGCAGCAGGATCCCCTCAGAAAAAGTGCCCTGTGTCCCTCTCTGTGGGTTCCCACTCCAAGTGCTGATGTCACATGTCCCCCACACTCCCTCACTTTACCCTCCTCAGGATAGGAGGGCACCACAGAAGCTCCCTCAGTTTTTCCAAACACCTCATCTCACGTTTCCCAAATCCCATCCCATTCCCCTCCAAGTCCCATCCCAACCCTCCCAATTTGCATCCAAGCCCTCCCAATTTTATCCCATCCTCCCTGGGTTTGTAGCATCCCTTCTCCTGCTGCTGACTCCCCCTAAGTGTGTTCAGGTTGGATTAAACCATTTTGGGATGGGATTGAGTCATTTCAAGTTGACATGGAGCCATTTTGGGGTGAGATTGATGTGTTATGAGCTGACAGATCAATCCCTCTCAGATACTGGACTGCAAAATGATGGAGAAATGTCAGTTGGTCTGGAGACCTCAAATTTTGGGGAAAACTCTCCCAAATCCCCAGAGAACTCTGAAATCTTCCTGAATATCCCTTTGAACCCCAGATTCCTGCCCCAATTCCCAGGAGAATGGTGGAAATTTAGATGTCTTTGTTCAATTGCTTTATTTTAACTCCCAGTCTAGGTGATAAAGGGATGAAGATGGATCAAATAAAATCAAAAAACAAAAAAATGAATCATGTGAATGTGCATGGGGTTGGGTTGGGTGGCTGTGCTGGTTTAAAGGTGAACCAGCAGGGGAAATGAACTCACCACGAGAGAGATTATAAGTCAGACCTAAAATTTAATAATAATATTACAATAACAACACTGACACACAAGGGAAATTGCTCTCAGCTCACAATACCCCAGCAGTATAACCCAGTGTCCTGGGGCACAAACCCAAGGGGGTTTGTTTGTCCTTGTGCTGAGACCCCTGTGGTTCCCCCAAGTCCAGAGCAAAAGGAAAAGAAAAACCTGTTGGTGCAGGCGAGGGCTGTGGTCTGGGCGAGAGCGGGGATCTCCTGCTGTCGAGGTCCTGCTGCTGCTCTGGATCCGACGAGAGGTTCCCGAGGTCTTCTTACCCACCCCTTATGTACCCTCAGGGAGCACCCAGTCCCTCCCCCTGGGCGGGGACTCACCCAATGGGTGATTAACTCTGGGAGCCAGGGGGTGTTGAACTGTTGATGGCCCATTGGCAGCTCCGCCCCCCCCCCTCAGGCTGGGTGTGAAGTGATAATGGCTCCCTGGGCAGCTGCTGCTAATGGCCCATTGACCTTGGGGAATGAATAGAGGGGGTAGAATACACAGCTTTGATCACCCTCACACAGGGTTAGCTGGTCCCTCCTGCTGAACTAGGACAGTGGCCCACAGAGAGGCAGAGCCACAGAGAATTGGAATTATGGAATTATTGAGTTTGGAAAAGTTCTGAAACACCATTCAGGATTCCTTAAAAGCACAAGATATACTAAAGGTATGGAGCAGGGGAGATTTTTAGGGTCAAAAGTCAGGAAATCCCCCTTCCTAGTGAATTTCCCACTTCAGTCCCCAAGCTGATGGATCCTTGCCAGGACCAAGGCCCATCACAGCCAAAGAGCTGCAGAACATCCTCCTTCTCCTTGAGCCCTGATGGAACTGCCCAAGCCACACCCACAGACTGGATTTTACCCCTCTGGAGATGATGTTGTGATATGGTGTGTTGTAGGAATAATAAGAGATTTTTGAGATAAGAAAAAAGGTTTTTAGAATAACAGACAGAGTTTTGGGGCCTCCTCACAGGTGCGAGTTAATTCTGTGGGAAAGAGACCAATTGCCAGCAAAAACAAGGAAGATGAGAAGGCTCTGAGTTATTCTGCTCATGGCAAAGGAATTTGGAAGACAGTGTGGTCATGGCAATGGTGCTAAATGTGTCATTAATTAAAGCTGTAATGGGTTAAATGACTGCTGTGGTTTCAAGCTATGAGATGCAGCTCTGGGTGAGAAAGAAGTTCGGATATTCTGTCTTTAGAAGTGAGTTAAAGCTTTTTACCTGTCTTTTGTCTCTCCATGGAGTTCTGGAATAAAACTGGCTTTGAGTGTGACACCTGTCAGCTAATTAATTAGGTGTGGCCTAATTAATCTTCTCTCATCTTCAAGATTTGCTACTCACTCACAGTCGTTTTCTTTTACATGTGGTGCCCTGTGTGAATTTTTCCATTTCTTTTCCAGTGTCTCTTATAGATAATTTATTAAATCATTGAGCTGGTACCATTTAGAATTGTATTTTGTATTTAGTAATTTATTAGGGTGGGCATTTGAGCAAAGACAGGGCAGAGGGGGAGTCCCTTTGCTCCACCACTCAGCTGAGTCTTGGCTGAGCTTCAACCCCTTTCTATCAGTCCTCAATCTCCTCCAGGCAGGAGGGCTCTGCAGAGAGACCTGGAGAGACTTGAGAGATGGGCTGATTCCAATGGGATGAGGTTCAACAAGGCCAAGTGCAGGTCCTGCCCTTTGGCCACACCAACCCCTGCAGAGCTCCAGGCTGGGCACAGAGTGGCTGGAGAGCAGCCAGGCAGAGGGACCTGGGGGGACTGAGGGACAGGAAGCTCAACAAGAGCCAACAGTGTGCCCAGGTGGCCAAGAAGGCCAATGGGATCCTGGCCTGGATCCAAACTAGTGTGGCCAGCAGGCCCAGGGCAGTGACCCTTCCCCTGGACTCTGCGCTGGGGAGGCCAAACCTTGAGTGTTGTGTTCAGTTCTGGGTCCCTCAGGTCAGGAAAGAGATTGAGGGGCTGGAGCGGGGCCAGAGAAGAGCAACGAGGCTGGAGAAGGGACTGGACGTGCCATTGAGTCTCCTCAAACAGCTCCAGGGTCAGAGAATCCACCATGTCTTGATCCAACCCCACTGGGATCACCAGCCCAGGGTACTCTGTAGATCCCCCAGAGATCCCACATAGACCCCCACAGACTCCCCACAGACCCCCATAGACCCCCACAGACTCCCCATAGACCCCCTATGGACCCCCACAGACTACCCATGGACACCTATAGACCCCCCCCGGATCCCCACAGACCCCCATAGACCCTCCATAGACCCCCATAGACCCCCACAGACCCCCCATAAACCCCCCACAGACCCCCCATAGACCCCCATAAACCCCCACAGATCCTCACACCCCCTATAGATCCCCTATAAAATTCTATAACCCCCCATAGACGCCCATAGACTCCCCATAGACCCCCATAGACGCCCCGTAGGCCCCCATAGATGCCCCATAGACCCTGCATAGACCCCCCATAGACCCCCTCCATAGACCCCCATAGACCCCCTATAAACCCCCCATAGACCCCCCCATGTTACCCCCATAGACCACTCATAAACCCCCACAGGTCCTCACACCCCCTATAGATCCCCTATAGAATTCTATAACCCCCCATACATGCCCCGTAGGCCCCCATAGACGCCCCGTAGACCCTCCATAGACCCCCCCATAGACCCCCTCCATAGACCCCCATAGACCCCCATAGACCCCCCATAGACCCCCCCATGTGACCCCCATAGACCACTCATAGACCCCCACAGACCTCCATAGACCCCCATAGACCCCGCATAGACCCCCATAGACCACCCACAGACTACCCATGGACCCCCCATAGACCCTCCATAGACTCCCATAGATGCCCATTAGACCCTCCAGACCCTCCATAGACCCCCATAGACCCCCACAGATCCTCACACCCCCTATAGATCCCCTTTCGAATCCTATAGACCCCCCATAGACCTCCATAGACTCCCCATAGACCCCCATAGACCCCTCATAGACCCCCCATAAACCTATAGATCCTCCTATAGATCCCAATAGACCCCCCCAAGACCCCCATAGATCCCCTATAGATGCTCATAGACCCCCATACACCCCATAGACCCTATAGGGTTGGACTTGATAGTTTCAGTGGTCTCTTCCAACCCAACTGAGAAGAGAAGAGCAACGAGGCTGGAGAAGGGACTGGAGCACAAGTGCTGTGGGGAGAGGCTGAGGGAGCTGGGGGTGTTTAGCCTGGAGAAGAGGAGGCTCAGAGGTGACCTCAGCACTGTCTAGAACTACCTGAAGGGAAGTTCTGGCCAGGTGTGGTTTGGTCTCTTCTCCCAGACACTCAGCAATAGCATCTATGGGGTTCTATGTGGGATCTATGGGGCGTCCATGGGGGTCTATAGGGAATCTATAAAGATGCGTGAGGGTCTGTGGGGGGTATGGAGGTCTATGATCCTCTATAGGTCATCTATGGGGTGTGTAAGGGGGTCTATGGGGGGTCTATGGGGGTATATGGGGGTATATGGGGGTATATGTGCGGTCTATGTATGGTCTGTGGGGGTCTACGGGTGATCTATGGGGATCTACGGGGGGTCTATGGGGGGTCTATGGGGGGGTCTATGGGGGATCTATGGAGGGGTCTATGGGAGTCTGTGGGGGTCTATGGAAGGTCTACGGGGGCTCTGTGGGGGTCTTTGGGGGGTCTATTGGGGTCTATGGGGGGTCTATGAGGGGTCTATGGAGAGTCTATGGGGGGTCTACGGAGGTCTATGGGGGGTCTATGGCGGGTCTATGGAGGTCTATGGGGGATCTATGGGGGTCTAAGAGGGGGTCCATGGGGGTCTATGTAGGGGATCTATAAGAGTGTGTGTGGGTCTGTGGGGGGTCTATGGGTGGTCTATGGGGGTCTGTGGGGGGTCTATGGGTGGTTTATGGGGGTCTATGGGGGGGTCTCTGGGGGAGCTCTGGGGGTCTTTGGGAAGTCTATGGGGGTCTGTCGGGGTGGTTTAGGTTTGTTTTAGGGGTGGTTTAGAGCTGATTTAGAGCTGATTTAGAGCTGCTTTAGAGCTGGTTTAGCGGTAGATTAGGGCTGGTTTAGAGCTGGTTTAGGGTCGAAATTTGCCAATTTTTTTTCCCACTTTTCCTGATTTTTCTCGAAACGTTTCCTCTTTTCCCCCTTTCCCAATTTTGCTCATTTTCCCTTCAATTTTCGGCATTTTTCTCTACGATTTTCCAAAATTTTCCCTCAAGTTTTTTTTTTTCAATTCCCTCATTTTTTCCATATTTTTCTCTTTCCCCCCCACAAATTTTCCACATTTTCTCTTAAAAATTTCCCATTTTTTCCTCAAAGTTTTCCAATTTTTGTCACCATTGTTCCCCCTTTTTCCCCAGATTTCTCCCAATTTCCCCCTATTTTTTCTCCAAAATTACCCCAAATTTCCCCATTTTTTTCCCAAATCTTCTCCATTCCTCCACAAATTTTCCCCATTTTTTCTCAAATTTTCTTCATTTTCTCCCAAATTTTCCCTAGTTTTTAAAAAATTTTCCACATTTTTCCCTGGTTTTGTCACCAATTTTCCCCATTTTTCCTCATAAAATTTCCCCTATTTCCCCCAAATTTTTCCCATATTTTCCCCTAAATAATCTTCATTTTGTCTCCAAAATTTCCCCCATTTTCTTACCAAATTTTCCCCAAATTTCCCCATTTTTCCCCTAATTTTCCCCAAATTTCCCCATTTTCCCCTCAAATTTTCCCCAAATTTCCTTCCCAAATATTTCCCTTTTTTTCCAAATTTTCCCAAAAATTTTCCTGAGAATTTTTCCCTCCAAATTTTCCCAATATTTTCTCCATTTTCCCCCATTTTCTCCCAAATTTTTTGGTGTTCATCCACTCAGATATTTTTTTTCTGATATTTTGAAATATTTTCCTTTTGTTTTCTCCCACTTTTTTCTTACTATTTTTCTTACTATTTCTTACAATTTTCCCACAAAATATTTCCCATTTTTCATCTCAATTTTGTCCATTTTTTCCCGAATTATTTTCCCAATTTTTTCCCCATTTTTTCTCCGATTTTCCCTAAATTTTCCCCATTTTTTCCCAATTTTCCCTCAAATTTTCTCCATTTTTTCTAAGTTTTCCCTAAAATTCTCTCCATTTTCCTGCAAATTTTTCCGGTTTTTCCTCCAATTTTTTTCGATTTTTACCCCAATTTTTCCCCCAAATGTTCCCCAATTTTTCCCCATTTTCCCCCCAAGAGAATAAACATGGAATACAGAGCATAATACAAAATGATGAACAGACCCATTAATTCCACAGTAAATGCTTTCCCAACAAGGGCTTCAAGCTAAACAAGCCACCCAAAGCTTTTTCAACACATCAATTCCTTTATCTATTGATTTAGAAGGATCACTGTTTCTTTCCCAATTCATTCTTATGAACCTTTATTTAAGATAACCTTAAAAAAGTCTTTATTAAAATACACTTATAAATTAATAACCTTAATCATACAAATAGCTTTAATTATGTTTTGAGGTTTCTGTTTTCTTTCACCTTTAACTTTAATTTAAGAATTTCTGCAAATGAATACCTTTGTGCTTCTGTCTGTGGGTCCCTGTGCACAGATGGGGGAGTTGTGGCTCTGTCAGTGGGGTAAGTGCATTCAGGAGTCACATCCATACATGATTCCTGTACTCACACACATCCATCAAAAATTACTTTAATTTGTCCTAAAAATCTCCAAATCTCCCTATTTCCACCTCAGAACTTCCTAATTAGAATCATAGAATCATAGAATCGATTGGGTTGGAAAAGACCTCCAAGATCATCGAGTCCAACCCTTGGTCCAACTCTAGCTCATTTACCAGATCATGGCACCCAGCGCCACGTCCAATCTGCATTTAAAGATCTCTAGGGATGGTGAATCCACCACCTCTCCGGGCAGCCCATTCCAATGCCTGATTACTCTCTCTGTAAAAAATTTTTTTCTGATATCCAACTTAAATTTCCCCTGGCAGAGCTTAAGCCCATGCCCCCTTGTTCTATTGCTGAGTGCCTGGGAGAAGAGACCAGCCCCCACCTGGCTATAACTTCCCTTCAGGTAGTTATAGACAGTGCTGAGGTCACCTCTGAGCCTCCTCTTCTCCAGGCTAAACAACCCCAGCTCCCTCAGCCTCTCCCCATAGGACTTGTGCTCCAGTCCCTTCACCAGCCTTGTTGCTCTTCTCTGGACCCGCTCCAGCATCTCAATATCCTTTCTGAACTGAGGGGCCCAGAACTGAACACAACACTCAAGGTGTGGCCTCACCAATGCAGAGTACAGGGGAAGGATCACTTCCCTGGTCCTGCTGGCCACGCTATTTTTGATACAGGACAGGATCCCATTGGCCTTCTTGGCCACCTGGGCACACTGTTGACTCATGTTGAGCTTCCTGTCAATTAGTACTCCAAGGTTCCTTTCTGCCTGGCTGCTCTCCAGCCACTCTGTGCCCAGCCTGGAGCGCTGCAGGGGGTTGTTGTGGCCAAAGTGCAGGACCTGCACTTGGCCTTGTTGAACTTCATCCCATTGCAATCAGCCCATCTCTCAAGTCTCTCCAGATCCCTCTGCAGAGCCCTCCTGCCTTCCAGCAGGTCGACACTCCCTCCCAACTTGGTGTCATCAGCAAATTTGCTGATGATGGACTCAATCCCCTCATCTAAATCATCAATAAAGATGTTAAACAGGACTGGACCCAACACAGACCCCTGGGGAACACCACTGGTGACTGGCCGCCAGCTGGATGCAGCTCCGTTCACCAGCACTCTCTGGGCCCGACCCTCCAGCCATCTAATTTTTTTATTTCTACACCAAATGTCCCTAAATCTACCCCAAATCTCTTAACTCCACTCAAAAATACATGAATGTTTCTTAGAATCCCCAGGATTTCATCGCAAATCCCTAAAATTCAACAAACCCCCCCATTAGTTTCACAAAAAGATTATTTAATTCCACCCTAAATTCCTTTAATTCCACCCAATCTCTTCCAATTTCATTTAAAATCCCCCGAATTCTACTTTAAATTCCCTGAATTCTACCCAAAATTCCCTTAATCCCACTCCAAATTATAAATCCCGCCCCAAATCCCTTCCCCAACTCACCAGCCCCCCAAGTGCCCCCAAATCGCCCCTGGCCCTCCAAGTGCCCCCTTTGGAGCCCCAAATCCTGGGAAAGGGCCCCATGGGAAGGGGGGGCTGGGGGGATTTGAGGGGGTTTGGGGTGCAATTGGGGTCTGAGGGTCAGTTGGGGGGCACTTGGAGATCTCATGGAGGTCTGGGGGGGAATTTATGGAGCACTGGGGGGGCACTTGTGGGTCTGAGGAAACACTTGGGGGGCACTTGGGGGTCCGAGGATGGAATGTGGGGGTTCAAAGTGTCTTTCAGGGGACACTCGTGAGTCCTGGATAAACTTGGGGGGCACTGAGGGGTCTGGGGAGGAGATTTGAGAGTCCTGAGTGGGTACTGGGGAAGGACTTGGGGGTCCGGGGAGCACTTCTGGGGCACTTTGGGGTTCTGGGGCACTTTTGGGACAGTTTGGGGTCCGGGGGGAACTTCTGAAGCAGTTTGGAGTCCTGGGGGCACTTCTGGGGCAATTTGGGGTCCGGGGGGCACTTCTGGGGCAGTTTGGGGTCCGGGGGCACTTCTGGGGCAGTTTGGGGTCCTGGGGGCACTTCTGGGGCAGTTTGGGGTCCTGGGGGCACTTCTGGGGCAGTTTGGGGTCCGGGGGCACTTCTGGGGCAGTTTGGGGTCCGGGGGGCACTTCTGGGGCAGTTTGGGGTCCGGGGGGCACTTCTGGGACAGTTTGGGGTCCGGGGGCACTTTTGGGACAGTTTGGGGTCCGGGGGCACTTCTGGGGCAGTTTGGGGTCCGGGGGCACTTCTGGGGCAGTTTGGGGTCCGGGGGCACTTCTGGGGCAGTTTGGAGTCCTGGGGGCACTTCTGGGGCAGTTTGGGGTCCGGGGGCACTTCTGGGGCAGTTTGGGGTCCGGGGGCACTTCTGGGGCAGTTTGGGGTCCGGGGGCACTTCTGGGGCAGTTTGGGGTCCGGGGGTAACTTCTGGGGCAGTTTGGGGTCCGGGGGGCACTTGGGGGGCAGTTTGGGGTCCGGGGGCACTTCTGGGGCAGTTTGGGGTCCGGGGGCACTTGGGGGGCCGCAAACCAGCTGGGACCGACCCGATTGGGCGCGGGGGAGACGGGAGTTGTAGTCCCGCCTGTGATTGGCCAGAATAGGCGGCGGAGCATGACGGGAGTTGTAGTTCGAGACAGGCTCAAAATGGCGCGGGTCTCCAAGCGCCGTCACCGCGAGCTGCATTCCTGATCGCTGATTGGCTTCGAGTGGAGACGGGCACGCCAGGCAACCAATCAGAGGCGGCGTAGGTGGAGGGCGGGACTCGAGGGCGCTGCTGGGAGAGGTGAGCAATGGCGGCGAGTTTGGGGTGATGTCGGAAATATTTGGGAGTATTTGGGGGGCATTTGGAGGACTCAGGGGGGGTTTTGGGGGTCCCTCCCCACCCGCTCACCCCTCACAGACCCCCGGGACGCCCCCGGGGCCGTTTTGGCCGTGAAGGTGAAGAAGGCGGGTAAGCCCCTCCCCCCACCCCGGGATCCGCCTCAGAACGCCCCAAATCCCCCCGAAAATACCCCTGAGAGCCCCAAACTCCCCCACCCGGGACGGCCAAAACTCTCTGGACCCCCCCAGGATGCCCCAAGTTCCCCCCTGGACTCTTCCGACCTTCTGAAACACCCTCAGCCTTTCAAACACCCCAGAGATCCCCCAAACCCCCTCCCAGACCACCAATCCTTTCCCAAACCGCCTAAAATTCCCAGGAACCACCAAACTACCTTAAATCCCCCCCGAAGTTACCCCTGAGAGCCCCAAACTCCCCACCCGGGACCCCCAAAATTCTCTGGACCCTCCCAGGATGCCCCAAGTTCCCCCCTGGACTCTCCCGACCTTCTGAAACACACTCGGCCCGCCAAAGACCCCAGAGATCCCCCAAACCCCCTCCCAGACCACCAATCCTTTCCCAGACCGTCTAAAATGCCCAGGAACCACCAAACTACCTTAAATCCCCTTCCCAGAATCCCAAAACTCTGCCAGACATTGTAAACTACCCAGGACTCCCTGAACTACCCCCAGAACTGCCCTAAACCCTCTCCCAGACCCCCAAAGCATGGCAGGACCCACCAAACCCCCTTCTAGGACACGTAGCCATCCCTAAATTCCCTCAACCTTCCCCCAGACTCCTACCCAGACACCCCCCCCCAAACACTGCCAGGACCCCCAAACCACATCGAGCCCCTCCAGCCCCCCCCCCCGCCCCCCAATTCTCTCCCAGTCTCTCCAAACCAGTCCAGGACCTCCAGGCTACTTCCAGACATCCCCAAACCACTCCAGGATCCCCCTGAGCTGCCTACCAGAACCCCCAAGCTGTCCCCAGACCCTGCAAAACCATCCCAGGGCCCCTCAAAAGCCTCCCAGGCCCTCCAAACCACGCCAGGTCTCCAAAACTGGGATCTCAAAATGACAACTGGAACGGGGAGAACTGAAGCTGAGTGAGGCACATGGGCAGGCCTAAGAAGCAGGAAAATGGGATTTATTGATTGCTTTTTTTTTCCTAGAAGCTGAAAGGGGCCATTTGGGGATGATGCTCTTGGAAAAGGGAACGGTGTGAGCAAGTGCGGGGTGACCACAGTGTGGGGAACAAGCCCCAAAGGGGCTTTGCTTGAGGAGCATCCCTGGATGGTGGAAACTCCTGGGATCCTCCCATTCCCCTACATGGAGGTGCCTGCCACAAATCTCCTAAAACCCCAAATCATCAAAATTTGGCTAAAACCCCCTCCAAAGTATGAAAATTAAGATCAAAGCAATTCCAACCACCAAGATTCACCTCCCAAAAGCCTTCCCAAAAAGTTGCTCTCTGTGGTCTCTCCACTTTGGGGTTCTGGGGGTCCCCCCTGTCCAGGCTGTTGGGGGTGCGTTGTGTTTTGGGGTCCCCTGTCTGTGGTTCTTCCTTTTCCAGGCTGCTGGAGGTCCCAGGAATCCCAGGGGTCTGACTCTGTGATGTGACCCCTTAGGGGTTCTGGGATTCCCCTCTCTCCAGGGTCCCACTCAGAACTACGGAGAGTCCCAGGGGTACTTTTGCCCCTGACCCTCTGCTGTGGGGGCTCGGGAACCCCCTGGGACCCCAAAACAGGGATTCCAGAGAGGGGGCACCCTCAGCAACCTGGAGAGAGAAGTGCCTTTGGAATCACCACCCTAAGCAGAGAGTCAAAGGAGAAGCTCCACTATCCCCCAGCTCCACTATCACCCCTCTCTGCTCCCCATCTCCAGAGGTCACCAGGCATCTGGTGTCCATAATAAGCTCCAAAATACCGAGATTCAGGCCAAAAAACCCCTCATCAACATCAAACTTGCAAAACATCAAGATTCATCCAAAACTCACTCCAAAATATGGAGATTATCCCATAAAACCCCTCCCAGAAGTTCTCCTCCTCTGGTCTTTTCACTTTGGGGTTCAGGGTTCCCCCCTCGTCTGGGATGCTGAGGGACCCACGTGTGTTAGGGTGGGTAGACTTGTTCTTCCTTGACCCAACGGGTAGACCTGTTCTCATTTATCCCCATGGGTAGACCTCCCTCAACCCGACGGGTAGTCCTGCTTTCTCTGGCGGACCTTCTCTTTCACTCGATGGCCTCCCTCCCTTCTCTGACCCTCCACGGGCAGACCTGGCGGCGCCGGCGGATGGGTAGACCTGTTCTCTCAAAACCCGGTGCCCACAACGACTCTCAAAACTGCTGTGTCTGCCCCGCTGGGCCTCCCCTGCTGATGGGGGTAGCAGGGCCGACCCAGGAACATCACCAGGAGAAGTGCAGGGGACAGGCACGCTCCTTCTTTTCCTCTTCTGGCGCTCCGAGTGCACACGAGGAGGTTTCAAGTCAGCGGGAGAACACGGAAAGAGAAGGGGCCCCCCAAACTCCACAGTGCCCCTGCTGCCCCACCAAGGGCCGTAAGGGCTGTGCCATGGAACACGAGAGCCGGGATGGGCCCGGCCAAAGCCCCCAAGGGCACCAGGATGTGCCGCTCCTTGGAGCCCGCGCCAGGGCTGCCACGGGGCAGGGCCGGAGCTGCACACAGGGACGGCAAAGGGCCCCGACAAAGTGCTGCGGGACCCCCGAGCCGAGCCCCGAATAGTCTGGGGATGCTCTGGGGGATTGGGTTGTGTTCAGGTTGGGGCTTGAGGGACCCGAAAGCTGAGCTGGGAATGCTCCCTGGGGGCTATTGGGGTCCCTGGGTGGTGTTTTTGGGTGTCCCAGTGTTGGTTCCTGGCAGAGCCCCTTGGTGGGCAGGGGCATGCGGGGACTCCCCTTGGTGAGGTTGGTGTGCCTGGGTCAGGCCCTTCATTGGCAGGTTGGGGAGGGGACCTCCCAGTACACGTGGTACCCCCAGAGCCTGGACAGGGGAGCCCCCCGAAACCCCAAAGTGGAGAGACCAGAGAGGTGGAACTCCTGGCAGAGCTTTTTTGGCTGAGTCTTGATGTTTTGCATGAATCTTGTGGGTGCAGGGGCGTGGGGATTTTCAGGGGGTCACAGGGCCAAGGAATGTGGGCTGTAGGGGCTTGGAGAAGTGGGATGGGGGGTCCAGGGAGACCCTGTGCTGAGGAAAGGGGTTCCAGGGGTCCCCGATGTCGAACAAAGGGACTCATGGGGTAAGGGCATCCAGGATAGCCAGAAAAAGGGGTTCAAATGAATTCCCAGTGTCCCATAAAGGGGAGAGTCTGTGGTCTGGGAAATGCAGGAGTGGGGGTCCTAGAGTGAAGAAAAAGAGGGGTGTGGGGACTGAAAAAGGTGGGATGCCAAGGAAAGGGGGTGCAGGTGGGTATTGGTGCAGGATAAGGGGGTGCAGGGGCTTTCCACTGCCTGGGAATGTGGGAACAGGAGGGGCTCAAGGTGAATAAAAAGCAGGACTGGAGGTTAGCAAAGATTATTGGGGGATGCGGGGGGTCCCTATACACAGAAAGAGGAGTCCAAGGGGTGTCAGGTTAAAGGAAAAGGGAGTGTGGATTCTGAGAGATGTGGGATGGGTGGGAAAGGGGGATCATAGGGATCCTGGAGTCAAAGAAATGGGGGTTTGGGGGCTGGAAAACCAGGAATGAGCAGGTAGGGGGGTCCTGGAACCCTGGCAGCCTGGAGAGGGGGGGGACCCTTGAGAAGCAGAACTCCCAGTACACAGGAGACCCCCAACAGCCAGGACAGGAGGGACACCCAGAACCCCAAAGAAGAGAGGCCAAAGACAAAGAACGTCTGGGAGGGTTTTTGGGGCTGAATCTTGGTGTTTTACAGGTTTTTTAGGCCACGAGGAGCCCAGTGAGTTCTAGAGATGGATTGGGGCAGGAGGAATCCCCAAACCATTGTGCTCACAACTTCTTTTTTCCCCCAAAATACCAGGATTTCTCCTTTCCAAAGCTTGGCCAGGTGGAGGAGGAGGCTGCAAGGAAGAGGAAGATGCCCCGGCAGCCCCAGGCAGGTGAGGAGGAAGTCAGAGCCCCTTTGCCCCTCTCTTGTGCTGCATCTTCCAGCCCAGCATGGCCCCGGCTGCAGGACAACCCCGCTGCCGACGCCGTCCTGCCGGGGCCGGGTTTGGGGGGATGTCCTTGGTCTTCCCTGTGGGCCGGAGGCAAATGCCCAGAGTGTCCTTGTTCCTTCCTGCCCCAGGCCCCGAGGTGAGCACGGGGAGCACGGAGGACAAATCCCCCCAGCAGAACCTGGTGGCTGAGGCCATTTTGAACAGCTCCATAGAGCAGGAAGTCACCGAGGAGAAAAAGCGACGGAGATCCCTGAGGAGGAGAAGCTCTCAACCGAGTTTTGGGTCCTCTGAGCAGGATAGAGCCACCCAGTGTGGGAAAGATGGCCAGAGCTTCAACCAGAGCTCTGAGCTGGGGGTGCAGGAGCAGCTTCAGAGCAGGGAGAAGCGCTACAAGTGCTTGGCATGTGGGAAGGGATTCAGCCTGAGCTCCAACCTGATCCAGCATCAGCACATCCACACTGGGGAACGGCCCTACACATGTAGAGTATGTGGGAAGAGCTTCAGTCAAAACTCCCACCTGATCCGCCACCAGATGATCCACACTGGGGAACGTCCCTACGGGTGTTCCCAGTGTGGGCAGAGGTGTCGGACCAGCTCAGAACTCCTCAAGCATCAGCGCACACACACGGGGGAGAGGCCCTTCCACTGCACCAACTGCGGGAAGAGATTCAGACGGAAGGACACCCTCATCATGCACCTGCGCCTCCACAGTGGAGAGAGACCGTACCAGTGTGGGGACTGTAGGAAGAGCTTCATCCGTAAGTCTGAGCTCATCATCCACCGGATGACCCACACTGGGGAAAGGCCGTTTGAGTGTTCCGAGTGTGGGAAGAGGTTTCAGAGAAGCTCAGATGTCCTCGTGCATCAGCGCACACACACCGGGGAGAGGCCCTTCTGCTGCACCGACTGTGGGAAGAGATTCAACAGCACCTCCCACCTCATCAGGCACCAGCACCTCCACACTGGGGAGAGGCCTTATGAATGTGACGAGTGTGGGAAGACCTTCACCCGGAGCTCTCACTTGACCAGACACCAACGGACCCACCCGTGAGGGAAGCCCCACGAGTGCCCCCACTGTGGGAAAAGCTTCGTCTGCTGCTCCATCTCTATCACCCACATTCCTTGTGACCCACATTTGGAAGAGCTCTGGTTGGTGGATTCCACATCCTCCTGCTTCTCCGTGGGCACTTGAATTAACCCAGGGGAGGAACATCCATGGTGTCATGGGTTTAGTTAGGCCCAGATTTAGGCTTTAGTTTTTAGAGCAAGGCCTTGGACAATCAGCTGACTGGAGCTGGGTCAGCCCAGCTGACTCCTACTGGCCAACTCTATTGCATCCCATATTCTGACATCATCTCAGACAGAAGAAGAGAGGGAGGAGGGATTTTCCTTCTTCTTGCCGGCTGAACAAGGAGTATCTTGGCATTGCAGAGCTCCTGGGGGGAGACCAAGATACTGGGGAAGTTGAAATTTATTTCCTGTTTGTTCTTGCTACCTTTTATTCTTAGTCTGTAGTTTGTATTTGATTTGTTTTCTATTTTCTGTTTAATATACCTTGTTCTGCTGAACTATGTCCTGTGTTTTGGTTTTTGGGGGGACAGGAGACTTTGCCTCTGAAGTGATTACTTGGCATTTTCCCACGTCAAAACCATCACATGTGGGGACACAGACTGAAGTGTGAAATCCATTGGGAAGGGGGAATTGCTGACTTCTGATCCTAAACATCTCCCCTGCTCCATACCCTTAGTTTATCTTGTGGCCTCAAGAATCCTGAATGGCGTTTCAGAACTTTTCTAAACTCAATAATTCCATAATTCCAATTCTCTGTGGCTCTGCCTCTCTGTGGGACATCCAACCCAACCCTATGCAAATTCACATGGTTCGTTATTTTTTTTTATTTTATTTTATTTGATCAATTTTCATCCCTTCAAATCACCTGAAATTGGGATTAAAATAAAGAAACTGAACAAAGACATCTAAAGTTCCACCATTCTCCTGAGAATTGGGGCAGGAATTTTGGGTTCAAAGGGATATTCAGGAAGATTTCAGGGTTCTGTGTGGATTTGGGAGAGTTTTCCCCAAAACTGGAGGTTTCCAGACCGACTGACATTTCTCCATCATTTTGCAGTCCAATATCTGAGAGGGATTGATCTCTCAGCTCATGACACCTCAATCCCACCCCAAAATGGCTCCATGCCACCTTGAAATGACTCAATCCCATCCCAAAATGGTTTTAACCAACTCAAACCCACTTAGGGGGAGTCAGCAGCAGGAGAAGGGGTGCTGCAAACTCAGGGATGATGGGATAAAATTGGGAGGGCTTGGATGCAAATTGGAAGGGTTGGGATGGGACTTGGAGGGGAATGGGATGGGATTTGGGAAACATGAGATGGGGTGTGTGGAAAAACTGAGGGAGCTTCTGTGGTGCCCTCCTATCCTGAGGGGGGTACTGTGAGGGACATGTGACATCAGCACTTGAAGTGGGAACCCACAGAGAGGGACACAGGGAGCTCTTCCTGAGGGGATCCTGCTGCTTTGCACCAGTTCAGGGGGCTTTAAATATCTTTTCAGTGTTTTGATCCTCTTTTTTTAAGCTGAGTTAAAAGTCTTGCAATTGGGGGGATGAGATGACCCTATTGACAGAAAAATCCTGCTGTTTTCAACAGCTTTTGGGGGTTCTCAATGGCTCTTGGGAGTTCTCTAACCTCATTCTGGGGGTTGCAGTGACCCCCTGGCTCCACTGGGGACTGAGGGGGGTTATAATCCACAATTCTGTGCTGTTACAAGTGACTTGTAGGGGAACCACATTTCATGGATATCTTACCTGTAGGAGGGTGTCTCCCCTTCCTCCAGACCTGCTGGGGTGGGGCTGGGACCCCTCGCCACACAGGGACCATCCACAGTACTTGGGGGGGTATAGGACTCCTTGTGCACTGGGATCAGCCCAGCTGGTGTCACAGAATGCCAGAATGTGCTGAGTGGGAAGGGCCCCCCAAGGATCATGGAGTCCAACCCTCAGCCCTCTACACGCCCATTCCCAAGAGTCACACCCTGTGCCCCAGAGCATCATCCAAACCCTTCTGGAGATCTGGCAGCCTTGGGGCTGTGCCCACTGCCCTGGGGAGCCTGTTCAGTGCCCCCCACCCTCTGGGGGAAGAACCTATTTGGAAGATCCAACCTGACCCTGCTCTGACACAACTGCAGGCCATTCCCTGGGTGCTGTCCCTGGTCCCCACAGAGCAGAGTTCAGTGCCTGCCCCTCCTCTCCCCCTGCCCAGAAAGTTATACTTACATTGAGGTTTCCCCTCAATCTCCTCTTATGAATCTCAACACACCAAGTGCCCTCAGCTGCTCCTCACACGCTGCCCCTGCAGGCCCTTGCCCATTTTGGTTTCCTCCCTTGGACACTCTCCAACGGCTCAATCTCTTCCTTCTGTTGTAGCGGCTCAAATAGCCTCAATATTTCAGGTGAGGGAACTACCACGGCTGTGTGATGTGGGGCCTGAGGGTGCCCAGGGGCCACTGTGACCCTGCAGGGCCTCATGGAACCCAGGGGACATTGTGACACTGCAGGGAGTTCGAGAACCCAGGGGACATTGTGACTCTTCAGGGCCTCATGGAACCCAGGGCACACTGTGACACTGCAGGGCCCAGGGCACACTGTGACACTGCAGGGCCCAGGGCACACTGTGACACTGCAGGGTCCAGGGCACACTGTCACACACACAGAACCAGCCAGCCCTGCTCAGCCATCAGCAGCAGCACAGAGGGCACTGCCCACCCCTGGCACCCCTGGCGCCACAAGAGGAGCCCAATTGGCCTCTCTGTTTCCAGCAGCAAAGGCAGACACAGCCCTGGCACCACAAGGGGCAGCTGCTGCTGCTCCTCACTGTGCCCAGCAGGGCACACACACGCACCCCCCGGCACAGCAGGAGGCACATCCAGCTGCTCCTGAGCCAGCACAGGGCAAACCCCTGTGCCCCTCCAGACTTGCACAGCTCCCTCTGTCCTGCCATCACCTCGGGCAGCTGCCCTGCACCTCTGGGGCTGCTCCCTGTCACTTCTCATCCTGAAACAGGAGGTCAGGACTCCAGCAGATCCCTTCTCTCTTCCCACTCGTGATTATGCCAAATGCCCTGTGGGGTGGGTGCAGCAGTGGCAGCAGAAGAACTGGCAGTGCAGGGGCAAACCCATCTGGGCTGCTGCCTTGTGGCAAAGGTATCACTGCCGGGGTGGAGCACCTGCAGTGAAGGTGTGTCCTGGGGGTGCTCCTGTACCCAAGAGTCAGGTCCCTGAAGAACAGCAGAACAACCAGCAGGTGGCTCAGGCTGCTGCCATTGAAGTGCCTCAGGTGCCTTGGAATTGGCAGCACAAGGGGGAATTATTTCTGGCTCCCTGTGCTAAGGACACCTCGGGCCATCAAGGCAGAGATGGAACATATGGATGGACTTGTGATTGAGGGGTGGGCTTAGCCATGGGCACTGTTGCACAGGGTATCCATGGATGTGAAATGTGCTGCAGTTACACAGGCCAAGTTGTGGAGCCTCTCTGGGATGGAGGACAATGGCTGGAATAGAAATAAGGGCAGGCCTGGCTGACTGACTGGATCATACTGCCCCAAACCCCCCCTGAAAGGGCCACATGCTTGTGGTGATGGAAACAACCACAGCAAGGCTGGAAACATCCCCTGTGTCCCATGGCACTGCCTGGAACACTGTCCTAGGCCTGAAAGAGGAAATATGATGGTGACATGTAACCCCTGAAAAAATTGAATCAGACCATGGAATACATTGCCAAAAGAACCTGACACACACCTGGACCAAAGAACCTGGCCCTGAGTGGCTGAATCCTATTTCCTGCCATGCAGCAGCCTCTGGGAAGATCCAAGGGTGCAATGGACAGGAAAAGGGCACACTGAGAGCAGTGGGTGGTGGGACCTGCAAACATTGGGATGCACATTTAGCAAAGGCCATCTGGTCAGTCCACATTGGGGCATCTCCCCATAGGTTTGGGCCTGCCCAATCAAAACTTTCAGGTTCTGTAGAAAGGAATAATGTTCCTGTAGTGCCCATTAAAACATGCTGGGAAAATCCTCTCCATTGTTCCTGCCTGAGGCCAAGGCAAACCCACCCAGGGGTTGCTTATGATAAAGGTCTCAGGTGTTTTTGAGGGGTGGTGTGGGAGGAGGGGAACTCTGGTGTGTGCCTTGACGGAATTTGATTTTGGGTGAGAATGGCCAATGGATCAATTGTATGGCATTGATAACTATCCAACACTGGGCATTATCCCTTCTGTGCTGGCTGGGTGGGCATCACCCCCCCGAGCACCTCATGCCATCAATCTTAGCCACGGCTCTTCTGGGCACCTGAGCCTTCACTTCCCTCTGATCCTTGCCCTCACACAAAGGAAGAGTGAACTGTTCTAAAACTGGCCTAGTGCAGCAGTGCTGGAATAAGAACTGACTCCAATGTCCAACCTGCAACAGAGCAGCACCCCACATGAGCTTTGCTGCTTGAGAGACTGTTCCCAGGGATGAAGGCCAAAGTCATGGCCTGAGTGAACTCAACAGACACTTTTGTGGCCATTTTGTGAACCACTGACAGAGCTGTTCCATTCCCTAAGGGAGTGATGTCTGTGTGTGTGTCTATCAAAAGAGAGAAGTAGAGAAGGTGGTGGGGAAATGGAAGTGTGAGACTTGGCATGAAATAAATGGGATGGAGTAAGGGCTGGACATTGTCCTGCTTTCATCTGGGATGCAGTTAATTTCCCCTCAGCAGTTGTTGCAGTGTCGTGTTTAGGATTCAGAAGGAGAATAATGCTGATTACACACTGAGGTTTTGTACTTTCCTCAGTCATGTTTATACCAAGTCAAGGACTCTTCTTTGTTATCTGCTTTGTGTCTCCTGCTCTGCAATGAGGAGACTCCCAAAAAAAAAAAAAAAAAGGTGAGAGAGATGACCAGAACTGGCCAAAGGGATATTCCACCCCATATCACATCATACCCAGTATATAAACTGGGGAGTGTTAACTGGAAGAACCTTATGTGGGCATGGGAAGAAGAGTTAGGCCTCAGTCAGGGGGTGGTGAGCAAGTGCATTGTGCATCACTTGTTTTTTCCCCTTCTATTACCATTACTATTATTATTTACCAGTATTATTGACTTTTACTTTGTTTTCAGTTATTGAAGTGTTCTTACCTCAACCCTCAAGTCTCTTTGATTGTCCTCCCAATTCCACTGAGCTGGAGGGGGGAGAGAGGGAAGGTTGAGTGAGTGTCTGTGTGGGGCTTCACCTCCAGCTGGGCCCCAAACCAGGACACCAGGGAGTTCTCCCTGCAGGCACGGAAATGCTCCCTTGCTCTTCTCCAGGGCATCCCCTTCCCCAGGTGAGTGTGTCCACTCCAGCCTGAGCAGTCGGTCCTGGCTCCCACCCTGTGATCCCTGCAGGGCCCTGAGCTGGAAGTGCTGCCCTGCAGAGGGAGGGGCTGTGCTGTCCTGGGGCCATATCACAGGTCCAAAGGAAAAGAAAACTGGAGAAAAGCAAAGGACAGAGAGCAATGAAGACAGACTCCTCTGACAAAGTCACACCAGTTTTCAGATAAATCTCCCCCAGATAGAAATGCATTTCCTTCTTCTGGTCTGTGCTGGCTGAGGGTGGTGTGAGCAGCAGGAGCTCTGCCCATGTGCTGCCAAGGCCTCAGCTTTGCTCTGCTGCATTGGGGACATGGAGCTGGTTTGTGACAGCTCTGACCATCATGAGGCAGGTCAAATGTAACCCACCTTTTATAAAAGTATCAGCCTTTGTCCTTCTGACTCTGCAGCAGAGAGGCTGAACAATTATTGTTATCTCTACTTTATATTTTACACCTTTATACTTGGGGACTGTTTTATTTAGGATTATGAATTTTCATTCTTTTGAGTGAAAATAGGAAAAGCCTTGAGAGGAGGCATGAGGGAAAGGGGCTCAGCTCTCTGTGACTTACAGGAGAGCCACGAGAGCTGCAGTGTCCATCATTCTGTTCCTTATCTGCTCTGACCTTTCCCTGGTGCTGCATTCACATTGAGTTCACACCAAGAAATCTTGGTAAACGTAAAGTCACAAGTGTCTGCGCTGTGGTGAGAGCAGGGCAGTGCTGCTTCCAAGGGCAGATCTGGGACATCTCCTCAGTGCCAGCCCAGAGGTGCAGCTGGGATGGAGAGAGCAGGACATGAGCCGTCCTGGAGAGATGTCCTTGGTTTATTCAACTCTTTGAGAATCGGATTCGGAGTTTCATTCCCTCCTCCTGAACTGAGATATTAATTTGTATGTCTCAGTTCCCAGCCAGACATGCCAGGCCAGAAGACTGAAAGAACAGGATGCCTCCATTTCACGTAGGTCCTGCTTTAATGTCCTCCCTGAAATGTGACCTGGGAACTGTCTGGGGTTGATGTGGGGGCTGGGAGCAGTCTCGAGCCCTGCAGCAGCCCCTGAGTGTGACAAGGAGCCCTCCCAGGGGCTGCTCCTTCCCCACAGCCCTTGTCCCCAGCCCTGTCAGCAGCTCCCTGGGCTGGCTGAGAGCTGCCCCTGGCAGGCAGCAGAGTCCCTGCCCCAGCACAGCACCCTGGGCTGCCGGACCCTGCTCTGCCCCACAGCCCTGGGCACCCCTGGCTGCACCCCCCGTCTCCACAGCTTTTCCAAAGTGCCCCTCAATAGACCCCTCCTCACACATCCCATCAGCTGGGGCTGGGCCAGCTTTAGTAGATGCCTCCAGGCGCTCCCCAGGGCAGTGGGCACAGCCCCAAGGCTGACAGAGCTCCAGGAGTGTTTGGATGATGCTCTGGGGCACAGGGTGTGACTGTTGGGGCTGGGCCTGTGCAAGGCTGAGGGTTGGACTCCATGATCCTTGTGGGTCTCGTCCCCCTCAGCACATTCTGGCATTCTGTGACACCAGCTGGGCTGGTCCAGGTTTACGAGGAGCTCCAACCCCAAAAGAACTGTGGGTGCCTCCTGTGTCGGGAGGGGTCCCAGCCCCACCCCAGCAGGCCTGGAGAAAGGGGGGACACCCTCCTGCAGGTGGGATGTACATCCAGTGTGGGTCTGTTACAAGCTTCTTGTAAAACCTCAGAATTAAGGGATTATAACCCACCTCAGCCCCCAGTAGAGCCAGGGGGTCACTGCAACCCCCAGAATGAGGGGGGACTCCAAGAGCCATTTATATCTTCTAAAGACCAGGCAAAACCAGCAGGATGCTCCCCCAGTTAGGGTCATATCACCACCTCAAAACTATCAGGGATTCACTTCAGACCCTAAATGAAAAAGCCAAAAGATGTTTATAGCCTCACAGAATTGGTGGAAAGTAGCAGGATTTTCCCCAAAACAACCTCCCTGTGTCCCTTCCATTTGAGGTCCCACTCCAAGTGCTGATGACACACATCTCCCACACTCCCTCACAGTGTCCCCCTCAGCATAGGAGGGAACCCCAGAAGCTCGTCAGTCTTTCCAGACCCTCCATCTCTCATATCCCAGTCCCCAACCCATCTTTAGAAAAGATCTCAAACACCATTCAGGATTGCTTTTGGCCACCAGAACAACAAAATGAATGGAGGAGGTGAGATTTTTAGTCTCAAATGTCAGCAAATCTCTTCTTCCCAATCAATTTCCCACAACAGGCTGTGTCCCCATGTGTGATAGTTTTGACTTGCCCAAATGTCAAATAATCACTTTGGAGGCAGAGTCACCTCTTGTCCCCACAAAAAACAAAACAGAGGCTGCAGTTCAGTATGATATGGTATATTAAATAGAAGAGAATATAAAATAGAAACCAAATAAAATAAAACTACACACTAAGAATAAAAAGTAGCAAGAACAAACAGAAAATAAATTTCTACTTCCCCAGTAAAGATGAGGAACTTCCAGAGGGCCTTGGTCTCTCTCCAGGAGCTCTGATCTGACACCCAACTCCTTGTTCATCCAGCAGAAAGGAAGAAAAAGTTCCCTCCTCCAATCGCAACACCTGTTTCTCCACAGACACAGCTTTTAGTGAGCCTTTAGTAAGGCTTTGAGAGGCTTCTACCTCTATTGTTAAATAAAGCACTGACTGCATCATTTTTTAGGGTTTTTCTTTGATAGTTTATTTCATAGTCCTCCTGGTCAGGGGTTACAGCTACTGGAGGAGTCATGGAAAGGAGGGAAGAAAGGCCAAAGGCTGAACTATGTTTACATTGAGGCAATTTATCTGTCTCTGCACAGATATTACAAATTAAGGAGGGACTTTACAGAACTATTTTTCTACACAATTGCCCACAATTTTAAAACCTACACACACCATCCAATCTAACAACACTCTGCTACAGGTAAATATTAAGTAATACATATTTCACAAAATTGCTGGGTCCAAGCAGTCTAATTTATCATATTTTTAACTTTATAGAAAGAGTTCTTAAGGTGTGTCTTTCCACAGAGTTTCTGCAGCTTCTTTTCTCACTTTTGCACCAGCTCAAGCTCTCCAGACAAATTCCATTCTTATCTTAGAAGGTGGTACCTGGAAATTTGTCCTTGGTTCCTTAGTCTGAAAATGTGTGTGTTCCAACATCCTCGCTCTCTTTTCATATCTGAGATGATGTCAGATTATGGTCTGGAACACCATTGGCCAGTAGGAGTCAGCTGGGCTGACCCAGCTCGGGTCAGCTGATAGTCCAAGGCCTGCTCTAAAAACCAAAGCCTAAGTCTGGGTCTAACTAAACCCATGACAGATATAAATTGGGCTCCTTTCCAGAGCCCAAAGGATTGGCATTCCAAAGATGTTTATTGTGGTCCTGAGCCGTGAGGGCTTTGGGACTGTTCGGCAGCGAGGGCTGTGCCCAGTTTGATGCTCCCCTTTCCCGAGCAGTGGCGCAGTTTGTAATAGTGGGGAAGGCAGAACAAGGCCTGAAAGAGTTAAAGTGCCCAGTTCTGCTGACAGAGAAAAACTGCTCCAATGACTCAGGGCATGTTCTGTCTGTTTTACCAAAGGAGTTCTGTGCTACTCACTGAACCAGAGTCTGACACAAGAGACTCCCAGGCCATAAATGAAGGAAACTTCAACATTTGAAATCAGTATGAGAGCCCAGAGCTGAGATTTTGTAGAGTTAAAGCCAAGATTTCACAAGTTTGACAGGTCCTGTCACTGAACAAAGAAAAGGCAGAAGTCCAACAGTGTTGAAGACGCTTCAAGACCACCCAAGGGATGAAGCCAGGAGACCACTACCCTAATTCTCAGCCAAAAGGAAAGCTCTGTCTAAAATTCCGTCCAGTCATGAATATGGAAATTAGAAGGTGTATCCATGAACCCCAAACAGCCTAAATGGCTCATTTTACACAAAAAAGGCAGGTAAGTTTTTTTTCCAGTATGGACTGGCTTTGCCTCCAATATTATTAAAAAATACCTTTACTGCTAAAAGAATCAAAAAATCTTTTAGAAATTCTTTTTATTCCAAGTGGTCCTGGGGTGTTTTGGGGAGGGGGGTGTCTCTGGGAAAGGATTGATGGAAGTCTGGAAGTAGTTTGTGAGTCCTGTAGTGGTTTGGGTGGTCTAGAAGGTGGTTTGGAGTGTCCTGGGGTAGTTTAGGCAGCTCTGGACCACTCAGGAAAGGATTTGGGGCATCCTGGGGGGCTGGGGGAGTTTTGTGGGTCCAGGTGGGGTATTTCAGAACCTCAGGGTTTGATTATTTTTTGTGTTCTTGTGATTCTGGGTGTGATTTGTGAAGTCCTGAGGGGGCTCTAAGGGGATTGGGGAGGAGCTCACCAGCCCTGAGTTTCCGAAACCCCCCAAAATCTGTCCCGTCCCCCCCCGCCGGCTCAACTCAGCGCTGCCAATTGGCACCTTCTGCCTCCCGTTGGTCAACACACCTGACCATCAACACACACAGCAAATCAACATCAAGGAATGTAGTAGTGGGGGCGGGGCCAGGAGACCCATGATATTTTGGGCCATTCCTACACTACAACTCCCATCGTGCCCCATGACCCCATTGAGTTCATCACAGACGGGTTTGTAGCCACCCAAGTGACCCCAAATCACCTCCCCAAACCCCCAAGTGCCCCCTGACATGCCAAAGTGCCCCACAAACCCTCCCAAGACCCATCAATTCCTCCCCATACCAGTTAGGACCAAGCCCCGCCTCTTCTCTTGGGGTCCCTCCCCCAAAATTTGGAAATCTAAGGAGACACTTCAGAGTTGGAAAGGGATTTGGAGGGCACTTGAAAGGCTGCGTGAGTTGGGGAAGGGATGTGTGTGGAACTGGGGATTTTAGGGACTATTAAAGAGAGTTGAGGTGGGATTAAGCAAATTTGGGGCAGAATTAAAAAAGGATTTGGGGTGGAAATAGGGATTTTAGGTGAAATTAGTGAGGATTTTAGGCTAAATTAAGCAGATTTGGGAAGAAATCAAGGATGTTATAGGTGGAATTAAGTGATATTTCCTTGGACTTAAGGCAATTTTGTGAAAAAACTAAGGAAATTTTGTTTGAATCTTAGGGATTTAGGGAGAAATTAGGAGGATCTGGGATGAGATTTTGAGGGTTCTAGGAAGGATTAAGAAAATTTGAGAATTCAGGAAATTGGGGTAGAATTACAAGGCTTGATGCCACCAGAAGAAACAATGCATTGAAGAAGGTGAAATATTCTGCGATGTAAAGGCAACAACTCTGCTCTTCCCCATGTTTCCAACATTGGTCTGTGTCCTGATGGAGGTTCCTCTCCCTGTGCTCACCCCAACACCAGAGAGAACCAGGAGGACATGGAGATCACCAGCCAGGTGTCTTCCCAATGCAGATAATTAGGAATGTGGGTCTCCACATCTGTAGCCAACATGGGTCCGCCAATGGGTGATGGAGTTGGAGCAGCGGACAAAGCTCTTCCCGCAGTCGGGGCACTGGTTGGGCTTCCCTTACTGGTGGCTCCGTTGGTGTTGGATCAAATTAGAGCTGTGGGTGAAGCTCTTCCCACACTCATCACACTGGTAAGGCCTCTCCCCGGTGTGGATACGCCGGTGGATGTAGAGGTGGGAGCTGCTGTTGAATCTCTTCCCGCAGTCGGTGCAGGGGAAGGGCCTCTCCCCTGTGTGTGTGCGCTTATGCCTGAGCAGGTGTGAGCTGGTTCGAAATCTCTTCCCACACTCAGAACACTGAAAGGGCCTCTCCCCAGTGTGGATGTATCGGTGCCTGATGAGGTGGGAGTTCTGGTTGAATCTCTTCCCGCAGTCGGTGCAGTGGAAGGGCCTCTCCCCGGTGTGTATGCGCTGATGCATGAGGAGAACTGAGCTGGTCTGAAACCTCTTCCCACACTCCAAACACTCATAGGGCATCTCCCCAGTGTGGGTCATATGGTGGATGATGAGGTCAGACTTACGGATGAAGCCCTTCCCACACTCCCCACAGTTGTAAGGCTTTTCACTGCTGTGGATGTGCCTGTGGGTAATGAGGTTGGAGCTGTGGTTGAAGCCCTTCCCACATTCCCTACACCTGTAGGGCCGTTCCCCAGTGTGGATGTGCTGGTGCTGGATCAGGACAGTGCTGGTGCTGAAGCCCTTCCCACATTCCAAACACTTGTAGCGCTTCTCCCTGGTCTGAAGCTGCTGCTGCATCACCAGGTCGGAACTCTGGCTCAAGCTCTGACCGTCTTCCTGCCTCTCGTTGGTACTTTCCTCCTTGGAACAAGCAGGGTTGGGTTTCAATATCCTCCTCCTGCGAGATCTCCTTGGCTTTTCATCCCTGTTGACTTCCTGTGCTGTGGAGCTGTTCAAAACAGCCTCTGCCAGGAGGTTCTGCTGGGGGGATTTGTCCTCTGTGCTCTCCATGCTCAGCTCGGGGTCTGGGGCAGGAAGGAACAAGGACACTCACGGCATTTGCCTCCGGCCCTCAGGGAAGGCCAAGGACATCCCCCCAAACCCGGCCCCGACAGGACGGCATCGGCAGCGGGGTTGTCCTGCAGCCGGGGCCATGCTGGGCTGGAAGATGCAGCACAAGAGAGGGGAAAAGGGGCACTGACTTCCTCCTCACCTGCCCGGGGGTCCTGTGCCATCTTCCTCTTCCTTGCAGCCTTCTCCTCCATCTAGCCAAGCTTTGGGAAGGAGAAATTCTGTTTTCTGGGGAAAAACAAGGTGTGACTGCATTGGGCTGGGGGCTCCTCCTGCCAAAGACCATCTCTAGAACTCAGTGAGCTTGTTGTGTCCATAAAAATCTCAAAAATTCCAAGATTTAGCCAAGAAAACACAGAGAGGAACTCCTCCTCTTTGGCTTCTCCATTTTGGGGCTCTGGGGGTCCCCCTCCCCCTGTCCTGGCTGTTGGGGGTCTCCTGTCTATTCAGGGTCCTCCCTCTCCAGGCTGCCGGGGCTCCAGAAACCCCCTGCCCGACCATTCCCAGGTTTCCTGTCCCCACACCCCTTAATTCTATGACTCCAGGACAACTCTGACCTCCCTTTCACACCCATCCCACTCTCCCTTTTCCTTTACACTGCCATTCCCTGGACTCCCCTTCTCTGGGCACAGGGACCCCCTGGACCCACCAACTACCTCTCCCCACCCCAGTCCTGCCTTTCCTTCACCTTGGCACCCTTCTGATCACCCACTCACAGGCACTGGGGTGCCCCTGCACCCCCTTATACTGCACCAATACCCCTGCAACACCATTTCCTGGCCATTCCTTCTCTTCCAGCCCCCACACCTCCTGTTTTTTTTTTTATTCTGGGACCCCTGAAACCCCCACTCTTGAATTTCTCAGACCACAGACACCCCCCTCTCCCCGCTTTTTGGAACACTGGGGGACCCCTTGAATCCCTTTTTCTGGACAGTATGGGTCTCCCTATCCCATGATTCCCCTTTCCCCAAAATTGGGGACCACTGGACCCCCTTTCCTGGGCAGAGAGTCTCCCTGAACCCCCCATTTCCCTTCTTCAAGCAACTACATCCCCCCTTCCCTGGACCTGTGCCCCCCTGAAAACCCCCTTCCCCAGCACTGTGTCCCCCCTGCACAACAAAAGATTCAGCCTCAAAAAAGCCTCCCAGAAGTTCCCGCTCTCTGGTCTCTCCACTCTGGGCTTTGGGGAGTCTCCCCTAATGGGCTTGCTGGAGGGTCCTACATGTATTGGGGGCCCCCCTCTCCAGGCTCCCTGTTTTAGTGTCCCAGGGGGGTCCCCGAGCACCCCGAGCAGAGACTCAGGGCAGAAGCCGCCCCTGGGACCCTCGGTATTCCTTGCAGGGGTTTGGAGGGCCCTGGAGTTGTTTTGGGAGGTCTGGTAGGGAGTTTTAGGGGGATCCTGGGATAGTTGGTGTAGGTCTGGAAGTGGTTTCGGGGACCTGGTGTGGTTTGGAGGGACTGGGAGAAAGATTAGGGGGGTTTTGAAGTAGGCTACGAGGTCCTGGAGAGGTTTAGGGTGGTCTGGGTGGGGGTCTGAGAGGAGGTTGAGGGAACTTGGGCAGGTCTGGGTGCCCTAGAAGTGGGTTGGCGAGTCCTGCAGTGGTTTGGGGGATCTGGGAGATGAATTTAGGTGGGTACGGGGGAATTTTAGGGTTCCTGGGCGGTTTAGACGGTCTGGGAGGTGGCTTAGGGGGTCTCTCGGGTGTTTGGGGTGGCCCGGGGTGTCTCAGGAGCTCCGGAAAGTTCAGGACGAGATTTTGGGCATCCTGGGGATCCAGGGGAGTTTGGGGCTTCCCGGATGGGGGCTTTGGGAGTCTCAGGGGTATTTTCGGGGGGCATTTGGGGTGTTCGGAGGCGCATCCCGGGGTCGGGGGAAGGGCTTACCCGGCTTCTTCACCTGCACGGCCAAGACGGCCCCGGGGGGGTCCCGGGGGTCTGTGAGGTTTGGGCGGATCGTGAGAGAACGCCAAAATCCGCCCCGAGGCCCCGAATGCCCCCAAAATGATGCCAAATTTTCACAGAAACGACTCGAAACTCGCTGCCATTTCATAACTCTCCAGGAAGCGCCGTCGAGTCCCGCCCTCCGTCTGCGCCGCCTTTGATTGGCCGCTTTGCCTGCCCGTCAACTCTTGGAGCCAATCAGCGTCCAGAAATGCACCGGGCGGTAACGGGGCATGGAGTCCGCGCCATTTTGAGACTGTCCCGTACTACAACTCCCGTCATGCACCGCTGCTCGTTCTGGCCAATCACAGTCGGGGCTACAACTCCCGTCTCCCCCGCGCCCAATCGGGTCGGTCCCAGCCGGTTTGCAGCCCCCCAAGTGCCCCCCGGATCCCAAACTGCCCCAGAAGTGCCCCCAGGATCCCCAAGTGCTCCCCCAATACACACTCAGGAGCCCCAAATCACCTCCTCGGACCCCGAAGTGACCCCCAATTTTATCCAGGACTTACAAGTGACCCCTAAAATCCTCTTTGGACACCCAGATTCCATTGCTGGACACTCGAGTGACCCCCAAAGGTCCCCTCGGATACCCAAGTTCTTTTCTAGTGCCCCATAAATGCCCCTCAGACCCCAGTGGGACCCTCAATTGCCCCCCAAGTGCCTTCCAGGTCCCCAAATCCACCCCAACCTCCCCAAAGCCCCCCAGCCCTCCCTTCCCACGGGCCCCTTTCCCGGGACTTGGGGCTCCAAAGGGGCACTTGGGGGTCGGGGGGGATTTGGGAGCACTTGGGGGGCTGGTGGTGTGGGGAAGGGATTTCGCGTGGAATTAAGGGAATTTAGAGTGGAATTAAGTGGATTTGAGGTTAAATTGGGAGAGTTTGGGTGGAAATAAAGGAATTTGGATGGAATTAAATAATCCTAATGTGAATTTAAGGGGATTTTGCTGGACTTTTAGGGATTTGAGATGAAATACTTGGGATTGTAAAAGGGATTAAGGTATTTCTGAGTGAAATTAAGAGATTTCGGGGGGAATTAGGGATACTTTGCGTAGAAATAAGGAAATTTTTGATTGAATTAAGAGGATTTGAGGCGGACATTTAGAGATTTGGGAAATTTGAAGTGGAATTAAAGGAACTTTGAGTGCAATAAATGGTATTGGGGAATTCTAGATGGAATTAAGGAAATTCTGGGTGACATTAATGTTGATCTTCAGTAGAAATATGGGAATTTACCTTGAAATTGGGGATTTGGGAAGAAATGGGAAAGATTTTTTGATGAATTAAAGGAATTTGGGGTAGAATTCAGGGGATTTGGGGTAAAATAAGCAGAATTGTGATGGGTCTACAGGGATTTGAGGTGGAATTAGGGAAACTGTGGGCAGAAACATCATGGTATGAGGTGAAAATTAAGGCATGTTTTGGTGGAATTCCTGAATTTTGGGTAGAATTAAGGTGACTTTTTGTGAAATTCTGAGGATATGGGGTAAAACTGGGGGGATTTGGGATAAAAATCTGGGGATAATAACAGGGATTCAGAGACTTTTGAGTGCCATTAAGGAATTTTGAGTGGAATTAGAGAGCTCGATGGCACCAGAAAATATGATGGAATGGAGCAGGTGAGATTTCTGGGGGTGTAAACTCAACAAAACTGCTCTTCCCAATGAATTCCCAACTTCTTTTTCTTGTGATGGATGTTCCTCCCCCTGCACTCACCCAAGTGCCCACAGGGAACCAGGAGGGTGTGGAGACCTCCAGCCAGATATGTTCCCAACAATGGTCACTGGGAATGTGTCCCAATGTGGGTCACTGGGAATGTGGGTCACAAGGTTGTTCCCAATGTCCCAGGTTCAGGAGGATTCCCAGCACAAAATAAAAGACACTAAAACAGAGCTGAGGTAACAAAGCAAATTTATTGCTGAGGAAAGGAAATGGATCCTGTTCCTTGGCACACAAACAGCACATCCCCAGCCCTGCAATCTCCCCAAACCAATGGATCCTGTTCCTTGGCCCAGCAAACAGCACATCCCCAGCCCTGCAATCTCCCCAAGCCAATGGGTCCTGTTCCTTGGCACACAAACAGCACATCCCCAGCCCTGCAATCTCCCCAAGCCAATGGATCCTGTTCCTTGGCCCAGCAAACAGCACATCCCCAGCCCTGCAATCCCCCCAGGCCAATGGATCCTGTTCTTTGGCACACAAACAGCACATCCTCAGCTCTGCAATACCCCCAGGCCAATGGATCCTGTTCCTTGGCACACAAACAGCACATCCCCAGCCCTGCAATACCCCCAGGTCAATGGATCCTGTTCCTTGGCACACAAACAGCACATCCCCAGCCCTGCAATCCCCCCAGGCCAATGGATCCTGTTCCTTGGCACACAAACAGCACATCCCCAGCCCTGCAATCCCCCCAGGCCAATGGATCCTGTTCCTTGGCACCCACACAGCACATCCCCAGCCCTGCAATCTCCCCAGGCCAATGGATCCTGTTCCTTGGCAGACACACAACACATCCCCAGCCCTGCAATCTCCCCAGCCCATGGGGCAGGAGCAGCAGGTGCAGCGGCACTGTCGGCAGGGCAGGCTGGCAGTGCCCCTTCAGGCCCTGCCCTGCACCAAACCAGGCCCAGCTGGGCCACCTCACCCCCAGCCCAGCCCACCCCTCCTGGCTCCTCTCTCTGTAGGGCAGCTTTGCCAGCTGCAGCACCAGCCCCTGCGTGCCCATCGCACCAGCCCAGGCTGCAGCAGCTCAAGGGGCTGACTCCGGGACAACAATGGCTCTGTCCATCATTCTTCCTGGGGCACAGCCCAAGCTCTCAGCACTTCCAGCTCACACTGATGGCTCTTTCTCCAGGCCTCAGGTCTCCACAGGCCACATCGACGAGCACAACTACAGACCAAACATTACAGGCCCAGACAGGACTCTGGTCCCTGACACAAAACCTCCTCAGAATAAAAAGCTTCCTCTGCTTCTACCGCTCCCAGCAGAGCCCAGAGCCAGTGAGGACCTGCAGTGGGATCATACTGGGAGCGAGGGAGGATGCAGCTCTTCTTCTTCTGTGTTCCCTGCTCTGCTTTTAATGCTCTGCCTCAGGTGCTGGTCCCCCACATCCCTCTGCTCAGTGAGGAAACCTCCCAAGGCTCTCTGGGAGCCCAGAAAACCCACAAGGTGCCTCTTTGTTCACTTGTCCCAGCAAAGCTGCAGAGCCTCAGAGCTCAGTCCCTCCCTCTCCTGCCCTGGAGCTGCAACCAGAGGTGACCTGGGGATGGGGAGACGTGAAGCCAAGCCCTGGGGATGTTTGGAGTGATCCCAGAGGGGGCTGCAGGGCTCCCCCTGCCCTGCTGAGCAGGTGAAGTCCTGCACAGTATCCAGGGGCACTGGCTGTATTTTCCATCCTTCCCAAGGAAATGGGATGAGAAGAACAAAACCTGTTTGTGCCAACACTGTGCCCCAGGCTGGGGGTGGGCAGCAAACCCTCTGGAGAGCAAAGCATTTGGGTAGGGCCAGAAGCAGCTCAGGAAAAGACACAGAAGGTCCTTTTTATCCCCAGGATTTGCTGCAGGGAAGGGATCCAGCCCCATCAGGGACATTGGCCCCTCCAAACCCGTCCCCCCAAGCAGAGCCCCCCTGGGATGGGGCAGAGGGGCCGAGGGATGTCACTTATCCGGGCCCCTCCGGGGCACAGCAGGGCTGGCACAGATGGTGGTCAGTGCCCTGTCCCTGCCCCTGGGACACTGGGATCCGGGATAATGGAGAGTTTGGCCTCTCTGGAGCAGGAGCAGAGCCCGGCAGGGGGGTGGGCTCGTGTCCCTCCAGGCTCTGAGTCGCTGTCCATGTGTCACCGCGGCCGCAGGAGCCACAAAGAGCCACTGCCGAGGGTGAAGCTCCTCCGAGGGGTGTGAAGGGGCTGTGGGGGGAGAGAGGAAAGTGCTGAAAGGGCTCCTGGTGGTGCATCCCCCACCTCCTCCTCCTCTTCTTCTTACCCCTCCCTTTCACTGCCATGCACTAATATAGATATAACAATGTTAATATATTATATTGTCCTGGGTTGAGCTGGCAAAACACCAACTGTCCAGAACAGAGTGAAAAGGGTTCTTTACCCCCCAACCAGCCAAGGGAAAAAAGAGAAAGAGAGGGAAAAAACCACTTCAAACCAGGTTTATGCTGAAACTAACTACATATATTTATACAGAAAAGAGAAAATTAAGAGAAAGCTACAATATAACACACACTTACACAAGTTATGTATAACAAGAGATAACTTCCCACTTCCCAGTAAACACAAATTCTACCATTTTAACTACAAATCATTCTAGAGAAGTCAATTCTTCAGAGACAGACTTAAGGAGAGAGAAAACCTAAGAACAAACATTTTACTTCCCTAAGATAACAGGTTGGTAAGCCGGTGCTCTGGGCTTGGGCCTCCCCACTCTGCTGGGATGGCAGAGTGTCTTGCTGGGACCACAGCTCTGAAGCAACTAACCAAGTCACTCCCACACACTGGATTTTACACCCTTTGAGATGATGTAGTATGGTATGGAATACAATAATATTGGCTGGAAGAAGTCAGCTGTTAGCTGGCTCAGCCCAGCTTAAATCAGCTGACAATCCTAGGCCTAGCTGAACTTTAAAACCTAAATTTAGGCCCACCTGGCCAAACCCATAAAATATCTATATATATCATGTATTATCTATTTTATTCTATCATTATTACTCTTACTAAACTATTAATATTGTATTAGAATATAAAGAAAATATTATTTGAAAGAGCAGTTTAATTTATTTAATTATATTGTCATTGCATAAACTATTTATTTCTAAATTTGTATATTTTTTAATACTTATAAGAAAATATTTTAATTATGATTATTTGAATACATTTCCATTGCATTTATTATTCATTTATTTGTTTATTTTGTTAATTATATATATATAAATTATTATTTAAAATATAATTTTAATTCTAATATACTGATTATACTTTTGTTGCATATTTTATTCATTTACTTATTTTATTTGTATATGTTTTAATATATCTTATATGTTTTTATTTATATATTTGTTTATTATTTTAATACTTTATTTTTACTCCCTCTATATTTTTTTAGTTTCCACTTATAAAACCTATTGTTAATTATTCATTATTAAACTGTTGTTGATTAATTATCATCCCACTGTGCCCTGTGCCCCCATGTGCCACAGAACCAACCCCACTGTGCCCTGTGCCCCCAGCCCCTGCTCTGCAGAGCGTTGCCAGAGGAACAGGAAACCTTTGCACAGACCCCACAAACTCAGGGAGAGGGATCAGGGCACAAAATGGGGCTGAAATGAAGCAAAGCTGCTTTTTATCCCAACAGGCCTTGGACAGTCCCACCTGGGGGGTGCTGGGTGTGTTGTTCACCCGTCTCCACTCATGCCCTGCCCTCACTCCAACCCACACTGGCTGCAGGTTCCTGCCTGGAACAGCCTTGGGGCTCTCCTGCCAAGTGGAGGTGACCAGTTGTTCCAAACATCTCTCTGGGGAGAGTTTGATGGGATGCAAAGCCACTGAGGAAATGGGAATCCCAAATCCATGGGCACAAGTGTCTCTGTGCCCTGAACACCACCCCAAACCCTCCTCACCCCCCTGCCCACCTGAAAACCCAGGACTTTGGGGTCCTTTTCCAGCCTTCTCCTCCCTATTTCCCATTTGTGTCTCACTCTGGAGCACCACCAGCTCACAGTGCTGATCTTCACAGCTTCTCTTGCCATCAGCCCAGTTTCCCAATTCCTTGCAGAGCCAGGAGCTGAGGGAGCTCAGGGGGTGCAGCAGCCTGGGACACAGGGCTGGAGTGGAGAACCTGAAACCTCCTGGAATGGGCTCAGTTTGCAGCCCTTGGCAGGGCTGGGAGTCAGTGGCCATGGGACCCTCCAGCCCTCAGCTCCTCCCTCAGCTCCATCCCTCCCCTCCCAGCTGGGTTGGCTTCCCTGGGGCTTCCTGGGGCTGCTTTTGGCCACCAAGGGAAGGCTCTTGGAGGCAAAATTGTAATTATTCTGGAGGTTTTCCAAGCCTTTCCCTGCTTTTTCAAGCCCAGATCTCATTTTAGAAGCAACCAAAACGAAGTTTCCCCATGAGTTTGGAAACCTCAACATGGGGATGGAGAAGGAAATGGACCCCAAAGGAACAGACCCAAAAGTCTTCCCAGAGCCTGAAATAACCATTTTTCTGCACAAATACACTCTCTGTGACGTTTCCTGGTTGGAGAAGGTCCATCCCCAGATGTCTCAGATTGGCACAAACTGTTTCCCTGTCCATGACAACTCCTGAGAGTGACACTGCCCTCGGACACCCTCTCACATCATGACTGAGGTGAGTCTGGCCCCAAAAAATGGCACCAGCCAGGCCTCTTATCTGTTTTTTAAAAACATATTTCTACATTCTGCAGCCTCCCCTGTGCCTGGGGAAATGGGGCTGAGCACAGCCAGGGCAAGGGGCTCACTGGGAATGCAGAAACACCTGCGGGGTCAATGCTTGGGCCAAACAGGAGGGAAACTGGTGGAAATTCATTACATTGATTTAAAAAGCTTTTAACTGAGGTTCTTGATATGAGGTTGAAGCATGTGAGGGGCTGGAGCTCTGCAGTCACAGGCAGATGAGCAGGAGACAGGTGCTGTTGGGTGTTTCTTCTTCAAAATATGGGCTGGGAGGGACTTGAAAAGGCTTATGCTTTTGGGTTTTACCCAATCTTTGTCCTCTTTGATCCCCTGACAGGAGTTCTGACCTGGATCCCAGGGATGGCCTCACTCCCACTGGGAAGGGATGAGTCTGGGATTTGACTGAATTTTCTTCTCCCCTCCCCCAAGTGTCATTTTGCACCCCCCACACTCACATTTTCCCCAGGTTTGAGACACTTGGACTATTTCATGAAACAACCACCAATTCCCAGCCTTGTCCTCTTTTTTTTCTTTGTGTTTTTGGGTGTTAAGTCCAGTTTTGGGCCAGCCCCAGAACCCTCCAGCAGTATTTGTTAAAAGAAGTATACGGACTTTTTTTTCTCATGTATCCAAAACCTGAGGAAAAAAACAAAAAAAAGAGAAAAAAATCAGGAAAATGCTCAAGTTTCTTTCAGCAGCAGGAAACAGGGCAAAAGAGGATAAACCCAAAACCACGGGGACCCCACAAGGGAGCAGGGCAAGGACTCCAACCCCTCTCTCTAAGCAGCAGCACCAACAACAACTGAGTGGGACCCCCATTCCCAGCTCCCTGCACCGCTGAGGGGGGAGGAGGCACAACTGGGAAGGAGGGAGGGGTGGGGGGAAGGGGTTTGTCGGGTTTAGTTCTACTTCTCATTCTCCTGGTTTAGTTCTGGCAGTAACAATTTAATTCACACGCCCACTCGGAGTCTGATTTGCCCAAGATGGTGCTCGGGGAGGGATCTCTCCCGCTCCCCATCCCAACTCCCGAGCCCTCCATTGGATTTTCCCTGCCCTGCCCGCTCGCAGAGGGAGGGAGAGCGGCTTTCGTGGGTGCCGCCCCCAGGCAGGGCCCCCGCACCCCCCGAGCTGTCCCGCAGCTCCCTCCTCAGCCGGCACGGATCCATCTGCTCGCAGAGCCCGGGCAGCATCTCGGCGGCTCCGCAGGGCACTCGCTGCTCCCTCCGGGCTCGCAGGGACCCCCCCGGCCTCCCCTGTTCCCCCCGCAGCCCCTCCCTGCCCATCCCCTCGGACCGCCGAGCCCGGCGGGAACGGGAATGGAGCGGCACAGGCAGCGCAGCGAGGCATGACGGGAGTTGTAGTACACGGGAATCTCAACATGGCGCGGGGCTCCGGGCTCCGCCCCGACCGCTGCAGTTCTGAACGTCGATTGGCTGGGAGCGGTGACGGGCGGGCTCGGTGGCCAATGGGAGTGGCACAGACGGAAGGCGGGACGTGGGAACACCGCGTGGAGCGGAGAGCGGCGAGTTTGGAGGGACTCGGTGCGGGTTTTGGGGGTCCCTCCTGACCCCCCACAGACTGCAAGACCCCCCGGCGCCGTGTTGGCCGTGACGGTGAAAGTCGAGAAGCCGGGTAAGCCCCTCCCCCAACCCCGGGACTGCCGTGAGGTCCCTCCCAACAGCCCCCCAAAAACCCCCCTGAGATCCCCAAAACCCCCCTGAGATCCCGAAACCCCACCTGAGACCTCCAAAACTGCCCCAGGATGCCCCAAATGCCCTCCTGGACCTGCCAGAGCTCCTGAAAACACCCCAGGCATCCCCTCAAAACCCCCAGACTCTCCCAGAGCCCCCTAAAAATCCTGAGCCCCCCGCAAACACCGCAGAGAACCTCCCAGAGACCACCAAAACACCGCAGGGACCCCCCTGAACTTTCACCCAGACCCTGTAAACCATTTCCAATCCCCAAATGACCTGCCTGGTTAGGGGGAAAGGGTCACAGCCTGCAGGCAGTTCTTCAGCTTTTGGGCACCTTTTCGAAAGTCAAAGCCAAGACTTTGGAGAGTCAGAGGTTTGATTTGGAAATATTGTAAATCCTTCAGTGTTTGAAAAGAGGAAAACATGACAATAACCTGGGCTATGGAAAGTGTCCCTGCCCACGGCAGGGCTTGGAAAGGGATGAGCTTGAAGGGCCCTTCCAACCCAAACAATCATGTGATTCTGAGAATTGAGCTTGAGGAATTAGTTAAAAAACAAACTCCTCCTCTGGCCTTGGATGCATTTCCAACACCTCTGCTAGTTTAGGGCTGCTTTAGAGTTGGATTAGTGCTTTTTTAAAGCTTATTTGGGGCTGTTTATGGCTCGTTTTAGAGCTGGGTTTAGGGGTGGTTTAGTGACACATTAATGTCAAAGTTTTCAATACCTGTATAAATACCAAATTATTTTTCAAGTACTCTCAGCACTCAAAAAGTCAATTTGATGCATTAATTTCTCAGTATTATATTCTTTTTTGTAGTGCTTTACAATAATATTAGATTTATATCTTATTAAAACTGCTACAGTTCCTCACCCCAGCTGATAGCACTAAAAAGTGTGGCATTAAAAACATTCCCTCCACATTGTGGAATGGTGTCTCATACCTGTAATGTGCCAATGCAAAAGGATAATTGAGGGACTGAGTTCCAGTTTAACTTGTATATGACAAGAAGAAAGCCTAAAAATATGTGTGTTCTGTCCCAGGTAACTCCAACCATGAGAAGATCCAGGGTGTAAATATTAATTAGGATTAATCAATCCTCAAGCTGCACACCCAGTTACTCCTTACAACTAAGAGAAAAATCCTCAGTGGATAAAAGCTGATTCACGAACTGTAATTTTAGACTTGGAGTCTGAAAAGTTCTTTCTATCCCAGGAAAATGTGAACAGCTGAGGGTGTGGCTGATAGAAGTTATTCCCCCAGTCCCACATCAATATCAAAAAGAATTAAAATTTAAAAAGTTTTGTTACAATCCAGGTCCCGACATAACTCACCCATGCAAAGCTTTTTGATTCTAAAAGCTGATAGAAAATGGGAGATTTATGTTGCATTATTGGCAAGTCCATGTGTTGGTTTCCTGGGTAAACCTGGGACTTTCTGCTCCTCTGGTGCTGCTCTGCCCTCAGCCCTGGGCTTGGTGACCAAAGCAGTGAAGTACCAATGGAGATCAAACTGGTGAGCTGAGGGACTCCAGATTTTGCTGGGACTTGTCCTGAAGATCTCAAGGAGAGTTGAGGAATATTCATTTCCCAGATAAATTTGGGGCACCACGTTTTCTGTTAAGCATTAGTGTCAAAGTTTTCAATACCTGTATAAATACCAACTTATTTTTCAAGTGCTATAATCATTTAAAAATCAATTTTATATAGTTTTTCTCTATTATCATATGTTTTTATAGTATTTTACAGTTTTAACCTAATTATGTTATTATAACTTGCAAATCAGCATTCAGAATATCACAACATCCAGAAAATCCTTTTGTTCTGAGAGAATTCACTCTTTCTCTTTCTTTCTTTCTTTCTTTCTTTCTTTCTTTCTTTCTTTCTTTCTTTCTTTCTTTCTTTTTTTCTTTCTTTCTTTCTTTCTTTCTTTCTTTCTTTCTTTCTTTCTTTCTTTCTTTCTTTCTTTCTTTCTTTCTTTCTTTTTCTTTCTTTCTTTTTCTTTCTTTCTTTTTCTTTCTTTCTTTCTTTTTCTTTCTTTCTTTTTCTTTCTTTCTTTCTTCCTCTTTCTTTACTTTCTTTCTTTCCTTTTTTCCTCTTTCTTTACTTTCTTTCTTTCCTTTCTTCCTCTTTCTTTACTTTCTTTCTTTCCTTTCTTCCTCTTTCTTTACTTTCCTTCTTTCCTTTCTTTCTTTCTTTTTTTTTTCTTTCTTCCTCTTTCACTCTTTTTCTCTTTCCATCTTTCCTTCCTCCTTTCTTTCTTTCCTTTCCAGATCCCTAAGTACTTTTTATTCAGGATATTCAACTACTATTTTCTTTCCACACCAGATTCTTCCAATATTTAATTTTAAATGTATAAATCTCTTCCTTTGTTTTGTTTTATCCACTGTTTTTGTCATCCCTACAAGTTTCAGAACAATATTTTCCTTATTTGCTAATACTTTTGAGATGCAAGTAAAGCCCAGTGCAATTTTCAGTCAGTTCATGGCCTTCTGAACTATATAATGGCAGCTACTCTGAGGGAATTGCCTTTAAAATTGTGTATTTTTGCTGGAAAATTAGTTCATTGATAATTACATTCTAATTCCTTGAGGAATTGTTCCAGGGAGGGTTCATGGGGATTCCAGGCTGAAACCAGACATCATTTAAAATTCAAGTTACAAACCTGTCTCAGTGTACACGAGATGTTTCTCCTTAAAGGCCGAAGTCTAAGTTATAAGTTGTTGTTTTCCATAACTTGGCAGGTGGCAAGGCCAGACACGGACCAAAAATAATGGCATCTCATCACACCTCAATACACAGGGGTCCCCTTGTGTAGGCTCCCCTTTCTCCAGGCCCCTATTTCAGGGTCCTGGGGCTCCCCCTTTTCCACATTCCCCCCTCTCCAAGCTGCCGGGGATCTCTCAGCTCAGCTATCGCCCCTCTCTGCTCCCCATCCCTACAAGTCACCAGGCATCTGGTGTCCATAAAAAGCTGCAAAACAATAAGATGCAGGCAAAAGAAACCCTCAGAAATATCAAAACTGCAAAGCATCAAGATTCAGCCAAAACCCATTTCCAAATATGTAGATTAAGCTAAAAAATCCATCCCAGAAGTTCACCTTCTCTGGTCTTTTCAATTTGGGGTTCGGGGTTCCACCCTGTCTGAGCTGCCGGGGGACCCACGTGTATTAGGACGGATGGGAAGATGTTCTCCCTCAGCCCGGCGGGGAGACCTGTTCTCCCTGAGCCCGGCGGGGAGACCTGTTCTCCCTCACAACGGCGCCAGGCAGTGCTCCAAACCTGCTCTGTCCGACCTGCTCGGCTCACGCTGCGAATGGGTGGGGGTGGAGGGGGGCGGGGCCGAGCCTGGAACACCCCCGGGAGAAGAGGAGGGGACAGCCATGCTCCTCCTTTTCCTCTTCCTTTTCCAGGGTTCCATCTGCACCCGAAGAAGTCTCGGGTGAGCGGGAGAACAGGGTGGGAAAGAGAAGGGGCCCCCAAACTCCACAGTGCCCCCGCTGCCCCACCAAGGGCCGTAAGGGCTGTGCCATGGAACACGAGAGCCGGGATGGTCACGGACAAAGCCCCCAAGGGCACCAGGATGTGCCGCTCCTTGGAGCCCGCGCTGGGGCTGCCACGGGGCGGGGCCGGAGCTGCACACAGGGACGGCAAAGGGCCCCGACAAAGTGCTGTGGGACCCCGGAGCCGAGCCTCGAATAGCCTGGGGGGGCTCTGGGGGTTTGGTTTGTGTTCGGGGGGATGGTTGAGAGACCCCAAAAGCTGAGCTGGGAATACCCCTTGGGAGATATTGGGGGTCCCTGGGAGGTGTTTTTGGGTGTCCCAGTGTCGGGTCCCGGCGGAGCCCCTTGGTGGGTGAGGGAATGTGGGGACCCCCTTGGGGGGTTGGTGTGCCTGGGTCAGGCCCTTCATTGGCAGGTTGGGGAGGGGGCACCCCAATATACATGGGACCCCCAGCAGCCCGGACAGGGGAGCGCCCCCAAACCCCAAAGTGGAGAGACCCAGAGAGGGGGAATTCCTGAGAGGGATTATTTTCGCCGAGTCCTGGTGTTTTGGGCTGAATCTTGTGGGTGCAAGGGGGACACAGTGCTGGGGAAAGGGATTTCAGAGGGAAGGAGGGCTAAGGAAAGGGGAGTAGGGGTTTGGAGGAGTGGGATGGGGAGTCCAGGGATCCCCAATGTTGAAAAAAGGAGGTCTTGAGGTAGGGACACCGAGAGTAGCTGGGAAAAGGGTTAAAATTTCTCCCCAATGTTCCAAACAGGGCAGAGTATGTAGTCTGGAAATGCAAGAGTGGGGGTCCCAGAGTCAAGAAAAAGAGGGCTGTGGGGGCTGGAGTAGGTGGGATGGCCAGGAAAGGGGGTGCAGGAGGGTATTGGTGCAGGATAAGGGGGTGCTGGGGCATCCCAGTGCCTGGAAATGAGGGATCAGGAAGGTCCCAAGGTCAAGAAAAAGCAAGACTAGACGTGGGGAGAGGTGGTTGGGGGCTGCAGGTTGTGTCTGTGATGAGAAAAGTGAAGTCCAGGGGGTGGCAGGGTAAAGGAACAGGGAGTGTGGAGTTTGGGAGAGACAGGATGGTGTTCCAATCTGCTTAAATATTGCAGACATAGCTTGGATTCAAAATGTTTTCCCCCAAAAAACTAAAACTCAATCCATATTACCCCTTAATTTAAAAAAATATTTATCATTAATTAAGAAATTATTAAAAAAAATGCAGAGAGAGAGGGAAATAAGAACAGTTAAAAAAACTCTAAGAGTACTTTTTAGAAGCAAAGAAAAAAGTTTACCACCAAACCCAACTTTTTCTGCCAAGCTATTTTGTGTGTGTGTGTGTGAGAAGCGATGTTGTCTCTGTTCCTGTAGGCAGAGGTGTGGAATGCAGCTCTTGCAATGCAGATGTGATGCTCAGTCTGTGCTGCTCTCCCTTGTGCAGCCGGGCTGCTCCTCACTCTCTGCAGAGCTCTCGGGCTCCGTGGAGCTGTCGCTCACGGGCAGCAGCGGTGCAGCCACCCCAGGGTGAACAGGGCCAGGGCTGGGTCAGCAGGAGCAGAGCTGACGCAGGGAGCAAGGCAGAGCTCAGCTTTCTCCTCAGTCTGCAGGGGCAGGCAGGCAAGCAGCTTGGGGGGTGAAGGAGGAGGGTAAGAAGGTGAGATGGGTGAGGCAGGGGGAGGTGGGAGAGGTTCTTGGCTGTGGTTCTCTCTCTCCATTCTCCACACTCCCTACGCAGCAAAATTCCAAGGTGTTCTATGGGAGTTTTTATGGAGTCCAAGAAAGCTTAGACATTCTTTCTACACATAGCTTGAAAATTTCATAAAAGCAGGAAATAGTTTTAGCTCAGTTATTAGAAGAAGAGGATGGTTCTGTGAGTTCTCATCAGGAAGAATTTTGGCTAAATTTGCTGCCATGACTTGCAGGAAGCTTGGTGAAAGGCTTTGGCAGGTGTTTGTTTGTAAGAGAATTCTGGCTTTCTGTGGAAATGCTGACAGGAAATTATGTGAGATGACTGGAACTGGGGGCCTGAGGGTCCCTGGTGTCAAAGAAAAGGGGGATCCAGGGCATGGGAGAGGCAGGATGGGCAGGAAAAGCGGGACAGGAGGATCCTGGAGAACATGGAATGGCTGCACAGGGGGGTCCCAGAGCCTGGGAAAAGGAGGTGCAGAGGGATCCTAAGAATAATAGGGAAGAGAAGGAGAAAACAATGGGATGGAGCTCCAAAGTGGCAATTTCCAGAGGCAGAAAAGTGGGGAGAGGGTGGGGAAGTGTCGCCAGGGAAAGGGATCCCGGAGGGTATCTGCTGTTCAGGGCCAGAGCAGGGACTGGGAATAAGGATTTTGGGAATTTAGGGCAGTTGGAGGGGGGTTTCCCTCCCCCTGCTGCCCATCGTGTGCTTCCCAGAGCCCAGTCACTCCCAGTATGAGCCCAGTCACCTCTAGTATGAGCCCAGCTGTATCCACTATATCTCAGTTGCCCACAACATAATCCTAGTTGGCCCAGTATGACCGTAATCTGTCCCAATATGGTCTCAGTGCCACGCAGTAGCCCCCAGTATAGACGCAAACACTCTGACTTTCTCCCAGTTGTCCCATGTGTGGTCTCAGTTTTCTGCTCGCATAGTCCCAGTCACTCCCACTGTGGTCCCAGTCACCCTCGGTATGGTTCCAGTGACTTCCAGTGTCTGCCAATATGGTGTCAGGATGATCCCAGTTGCCCCCAGTCTTTGCCAGGAGGAACCCAATGCTCCTGGAACACGTGGAGGACCCACCCAGAGGAAGGTCCCTCCAAGTTCTGTGGCTGCAGGAAGAGCCCCGAGTTGTCGAGCGCCCCCAGAGCCACCCCAGGCAGTAGAAGGTGGTCCCACAAACCGTCCTGCTGCCCCCTCGTGTCCTCCAGCTGTGGCCCAGGTCGTCCTAGTGTTATCCCAGTTGCCTTCAACTTGGTTCCACTTGCTTCCAGTATCAGTCCAGTGTCATACCATTAGCTCCAAGTGTTCTCCCAGTTTTTTTCCAGTCATGGCCGGTATGATCCGAGTCACTCCCAGATAGTCTCATTATGATCCCAGTATGACTCCAGTGTGCATCCAGTTTCTCCCAATATTAACCCAGTACCCCCCACATGCTTCCAGTTACTTCCTTTTACCCCTACTATGGTTCCACTCACTCCCAGTATATCCCATTGGAGGGGTGGCTTTATATGTTAGAGAGTCTCTTGACTCTGTTGAACTTGAGGTCAGCAGTGACAAGGCTGAGTGTCTGTGGACCAGAATCTGGGGGAAGGCCAACAGGGCTGACACCCTTGTGGGTGTCTGTTACAGGCCACCCAACCAGGATGATGAAGGAGATGAATTATTCTACAAGCAGCTGGCAGATGTCTCAAAATTTCCAGCCCTTGTTATTGTAGGTGACTTGAACCCTCCAGATATCTGCTGGGAGCTCAACACAGCAGAGAAGAGGCAGTCTGGGGGATTCCTGGAGTGTATAGACAAGAATTTCTAGCTTCAGCTTGTAAATGAACCTACCAGGGGTGGGGCTCCTGGACACCTGCTGTTTACAAACAGAGAGGGGCTGGTGGGAGATGTAGTGGTCAGAGGCTGTCTGGGTAGAGCAACCATGAAATAATAGAATTTTCAATACTCAGGGATGCAAGGAGGGCCATCAATAAAACCTCTATGCTGGACATCCAGATGGCAGATTTCAGCCTGGTCAGAAGACCGGTCCAGAGTATACCCTGGGAAAAAACCCTTAAAAACAAGGGGGTACAGGAGGGATGGATGTCCTACAAGAAGTAAGTCTTGAGTGCACAGGAACAGCCTGTCCTGGTGTGCCAAAAGGGAAGCCAGTGGGGAAGACATCCATCTTGGTTGAACAGGAAGATTCTGAAGGAAATCAGTGATAAAAAGAGAGCTGACTGAGTGTGGAAAAAAAGGGCTGGCTATTTAGGAAGAGTTTAGGAACATAGTTAGGTCCTGTAAGAAGGAAATGAGAGAGAAAAATGCAATTTGAAGTCAGTTGGGCTACTTCTGTTAGGGAGGAGAAAAAGTTCTTCTATGAATATGTTATTAGGAAAAGGAGGGACAAGAAAAACCTCCATTCTTTGTTGAACTTGGGGGGAACATAGTTACCAGAGATGAGGAGAAGGCTGAGGTACTTAACACCTATTTTCCCTCAGTTTTCACCAGTAAGACAGGTGGCCCTGAGGACAACTGGCCTCCTGAACTGGTAGAAAAGAGAAAGGGAGCTGAATAGTCCCGCTGTGTTCCAGGAGGAAACAGTGACTTACCTGAATCCTCAAAAGTATGTGAGGCCAGATGGGATCCATCCTGGGGTGATGAGGGAGCTGCTGGAAGACCTTGCCATGCCACTCTTGATCATCTTCCAACAGTCGTGGTTGTCTGGGGAGGTCCCACGCGATTGGCAGTTGGACATTGTCACCCCAATCCACAGAAAGGGCTAGAAAGCTGACCCTGGCAACTCCAGGCCTGTCAGCCTGACCTCAGTGCCAGGCAGGGTTATGGAGCAGATCACCCTGAGTGCAATCACACAGCACCTTCAAAATGGACAAGGGATTAGACCCAACCATCATGAGTTTAGGAGGGGCAGGTCCTGTCTGACCAACCTGATCTCTCTATATGATCAGGTGACCCACCTGGTGGATGAGGGTGAAGCTGTGGATGTTTCTGTCTAGACTTCAGCAAGGCCTTTGAGACTGTCTCCCATAATATACTCCTGGAAATGCTGGTGGCCCATGGCTTGGACAGGTGTCCCCTCTGCTGGATTAGGAGGTGGCTGCAGGGTCAAGCCCAGAGAGTGCTGACGAATGGGGCTGTGTCCAGCTGCTGGCTGGTCACCAGTGGTGTCCCCAGGGGTCTGTGTTGGGTCCAGTCCTGTTTAACACCTTTATTGATGATTTAGATGAGGGGATTGAGACCATCATTAGCAAATGTGCTGATGACACCAAGTTGGGAGGGAGTGTCGACCTGCTGGAAGGCAGGAGGGCTCTGCAGAGGGATCTGGGTAGACTGGAGAGATGGGCTGATTCCAGTGGGATGAGGTTTTACAAGGCTAAATGAAGGTCCTGCCCTTTGGCCACAACAATCCCCTGCAGCGCTCCAGGCTGGGCACAGAGTGGCTGGAGAGCAGCCAGGCAGAGGGACCTGGGGGGACTGAGTGACAGGAAGCTCAACAAGAGCCCACAGTGTGGCCAAGAAGGCCAAGAAGGCCAATGGGGTCCTGGCCTGGATCAAAACTAGCGTGGCCAGCAGGACCAGGGCAGTGACCCTTCCCCTGCACTCTGTGTTGTTGAGGCCACACCTTGAGTGTTGTACTCAGTTCTGGGCCTCTCAGTTCAGGAAAAATATTGAGGGGCTGGAACAGGTCCAGAGAAGAGCAACGAGGCTGGTGAAGGGACTGGAGCACAAGTGCTGTGGGGAGAGGCTGAGGGAGCTGGGGCTGTTTAGCCTGGAGAAGAGGAGGCTCAGGGGAGACCTTATTACTCTGTACAACTCCCTGAAAGAGGTTGTAGCCAGGTGGGGATTGGTCTCTTCTCCCAGGCAACCAACAGCAGGACAGGAGGGCAGGGGCTTAAGCTCTGCCAGGGGAGGTTTAGGTTGGATATCAGGAAGAAGTTCTTTCCAGAGAGAGTGGTCAGGCATTGGATTGGCCTTCCCAGGGAGGGGTTGGATTCTCCGACCCTGGAGGTTTTTAAGGTGAGACTGGACGTGGCACTGAGTGCCATGATCTGGTGATCAAAGTGGGGTTGGATTAGGGGTTGGACTTGATGATCCCGGAGGTCTCTTCCAACCCAACTGATTCTGTGATTCTGTGATAACAGAGCAGGGATGGTGGCAAGGCCCTGTCTTGGTAGAGGCAGAGCACAGGCCCAAGGTGAAGAGCAAAAGAGACAGAAGCTCCACCTCCTTCTCTTTTATACTTCTTGATGCTTCTTGATGCTGTCAGATGTAATGAAATACCTCTTTGGTTGCTTAAGTCAGGTGATGCTTGTCCCTTCTAATCTCTGTCACATCCTCTGGGCCTGATGAATTGAGGCCTTGCTGAAACTGAAGCTAAAACTACCACACCCCATTACATTCTATTCTCAAGCTCCATTTCTATGATGTTTCAGTATAGATTTAACATACTGAGAAATGACTTAACAAAATTCCAGGGATCTTGCTTTCAACTCACCAGATCCTGGGACTGAGAGGATTCTCCTCAAATAATATTTTGGGTGTCACTGCAGTGCTCAGTGGAGCATCCACAATTTTGTCCCACCTGGGTCATCAATAATTGTCACCAAAAGTCATCAGGAGGAAATGAGACCCTCCATTCCCCCCTTTGGAGTGTCTGTGAGCCAGACAGTCCTTTATTCTGGGCAGAGACAGGGAGAGAATCTTTCCAGCTTCATACAAACCCTTAGAAGGCTTTTCATGTATTTATACATTTTATCAACCAAATTAACCTTTATCTTAATCTTCTAAGATAAAGTAAACAAACTTTCACAGAGAGAAAGGACTTCACAGTATGAATCTATGAGATTCAAAGTGAAGACATTTTATTTCACACAGCACATGGTTTATATAGGGTTAGAGGTACATCTTATTGGCTAAAAGGTCTCACCCCAACACACTAGAACTTCTAATTGGTTAAAAGCCTATCTCTCACAAGTCCCGTGTTTGTATTATCTCATCCCGATGTTTTGAGGTCCATGTCTGGAGATCAGGAAGGCAGTTGAGACGCTCTCGTGAAAACACTCGCAAGGAGTGACCGTTTCCTAACGGACAAACAGCAGGTGTGTGTCCTTGGAGGCTGAAGTATCAGCATGATTCTCACGGAGCTGAAGCAGTTTGGATTGCTCAGAAATTAACTTTTTGCAAGCAATCTCACAACACTGAGGGGACCCCGTGGGGAGGAGCCGAGGTTGGGAGGAGCAGAACCAGCCCCAGGATGGATCAGTGGGGACTCCTGTGTGTCCCCTGTGACACTCACATAATACACAATTCCAAGGAACAATGTTCCTCTACTGTTTCTCTGCCAAAAACATCCTATTGAAAGGTTTTCTGTCAACATTTTGCTCAAAGCTCCCAAACAAACTTCCTGCCAGAGCATCCTGCTGGAGCCTGCCTGCCATAAAGGTTCCTGCTGTTGGGCTCGTAGCTGCCTGCCAAAAATCACGTCCAAACCTTTTGGAACACTATGAAAACTCAGAGAAGGCACCTTGAGAATTCAGGGAGGGAAAAGGAAAGAGAGCAATCCGGTTACCATAATGGAAAATCTCTCCCTACTTCCCCCTCTCTCACCTCCTTATGAGGACCAGACTTTGCTCAGCCCAGAAAGGCTAAAAAACACCTTTGGAGGAACAACTCTACATATCCAAAGACAGCATTCCAAGCCTCTTGGGGCCAGAGATATCTATCAAAATGGCAGAGAAACAGAAGAAAAAAAAAAAAAGGTAGAAACTGTTTTCCCCCACAGGGTATCTCAGCAAAAAAAGTAGCTTCTGGTGGTAAGTTTTTTCTTTGCTTCTAAAAGCAACCTTGGCTTTTCCCCTGCCTTTTTGTATCTCTTTCTGTACCTCATAACTCTCCACCAGACTGCAACTGTCCGCTGCACCCACAGGTTTTCCACTTTGGACTTTTCCTTTGGACTTGGGGGAGCCACACTGGGTTCAGCACAGGGGCTAACAAACCCCTTTGTGCTTGTGCCCCAGGGGGCTGGGTTATACTGCTGGGGTTTTGTGGGTTAAAACCAATTTTTCTCTTTCTGCCATTGCATTTATGGTAATATTTTCATTAAGTTGTAACTCTGACTTATAATCTGCCTTGTGTTGCGTTCATTTCTCCTGCCAGTTTACCTTTAAACCAGCACACCTCCCCACTTGGGGCTTCTACCACCCTCTGGAAGGATCTGAGCTGTGACCACTACTAGGACAGGACCAGAGACACCACTGGGTGAGGACCACTGCCTTGACTGCCTGTCCCAGCAGCACAGCCTGACTGCAGTGCTGACTCTCAAGGCTCCTGCCAGGGTTTTGGGGTGTGGGGGAGCTGAATCTTATGGAAGGGGGGCCATTCTGTCTCTGTGCTGTGGTCATGTGTGTTTTATGGGAGGGGGAGGCTGGGCACTAATTTGACTGGACAGAGTGGGCTGGGCTTGGGAAGTTTCTCCTCCTGAGTTTGTTTAGCCCAGTTTATGAGTTGTTTTCAGCATTTCTTCTTGGTAAAGAGTTGGAGTTTTTCCCCTCTTACATTTAGATGTATTTGTTCACTTTCTCAGCATTGCAGAAAGCTGAGTAGGGAATCCTGGGAAGGAGACTTCTCTCCACGATGACTCCCCATTGCAAATTATCTCAAAATGAGACACAGGTGCCTTTCTAGTGATAGATTTGACAGTAAAAACCCCCAACCAATGAGCTAACAAGTTGGTTTTTTACCCCATAACAGGATTTCTCCTTTCCAAACGTTGACAGGATGCAGAAGGAGACTGCGAAGAAGATGAAGATGCCGTGGGAGCCCCAGGCAGGTGAGGAGGAAATCAGTGCCCCTTTGCCCCTCTCTTGTACTGCATCTTCCAGCCCAGCATGGCCCCGGCTGCAGGACAACCCCGCTGCCGATGCCATCCTGCCAGGGCCGGGTTTGGAGGGATGTCCTTGGTCTTCCCTGTGGGCCGGAGGCAAATGCCCTGAGTGTCCTTGTTCCTTCCTGCCCCAGGCCCCGAGCTGAGCATGGAGAGCACGAAGGACAAATCCCCCGGGCAGAACTTCACAGTAGAGGCTGTTTTGAACAGTGCCATGGTACAGGAAGTCACTGGGGAGGAAAAGCCACGGCGATCCCACAGGAAGAGGAGCTCCAAGCCGAGCCAAGAGACACCCAAGGAGGAAACACCCAACGTGTCCGGGGAAGGCAGTCAAAGATTGAGCCAGAGCTCTGACCTGGTGATGCAGCAGCAACTTCAGAGAAGGGATAAGCGCTACAAGTGCTTGGAATGTGAGAAGAGCTTCAGCCAGAGCTCAGATCTGATTCGTCATCAGCACATCCACACTGGGGAACGGCCTTACACATGTGAGGAATGTGGGAAGAGCTTCAATCAGAGCTCCACCCTTAAGCAACACAAGAAGATCCACACTGGGGAATATCCCTACGAGTGTTCTGAGTGTGGGAAGAGGTGTCGGACCAGCTCCAATCTTCTCGTTCATCAGCGCACACACACGGGGGAGAGGCCCTTCTGCTGCACCGACTGCGGGAGGAGATTCAGTTCAAACTCCCACCTCATTGCTCACCGGCGTATCCACACTGGAGAGAGGCCTTACTTTTGTTGGGAGTGTGGGAAAAGCTTTAGGCAGAACTCTGAGCTTGTCATCCACCAGATGATCCACACTGGGGAGAGGCCCTACGAGTGTTCCGAGTGTGGGAAGAGGTTTCAGACAAGCTCACTTCTCCTCAGGCATCAGCGCATACACACAGGGGAGAGGCGTTTCCGCTGCACCGACTGCGGGAAGAGATTCAACCGCAACTTCAGCCTCATCAGGCACCGGCGTATCCACACTGGAGAGCGGCCTTACAAGTGTGACGAGTGCGGGAAGAGCTTCACCCAGAGCTGTAACTTGACCACACAGCAACGCAATCACCAGTAAGCGAAGCCCTATCCGTGCCCTAAATGTGGGAAGAGCTTTGTCTGGTGCTCCAACTCCATCACCCATCTCCAGAGCCACATTTTGAACAGAACTCATGAGCCATATTCCCAGTGATCCACGTTAGGAACACACCTGGCTGGTGTTCTCCTCATCCTCCTGGTTCTCTGTGGGCACTTGAATTTACACAGGAACATCCATGGTGTCATGGCTTTAGTTAGGCCCAGATTTAGGCTTTGTTTTCTAGTGCAGGCCTTGGACAATCAGCTGAGTTGAACCAGGTCAGGCCAGTTGACTTCTACAGACCAATGATATTGCCTACCATATTCTGACGTCATCTCTGAGAGAAAAAGAGACGGAGGAGGGGTCTTCCTTCTTCTTCCTGCTGGTTGAGCAAAGACTTGGGGTGAAGGTCAGAGCTCCTGGGGAGAGACCAAGGCCCTCCAGCAGTTTATTATCTTTTCTAGGGAATTAGAATTTTTTTCTAATTGCTCTTGTTTGCTTTTATTCTTAGTGTGTAGTTTGTATTTTATTTGGGTTTTACTTTTTCTCTCTATTCTGTTTAATACACCAAAATCTACTGAACTATCATCTGTTGTTTGTTTGTTGGGGTTTTTTTGGGGTGGGAGGAGGGTGGGGGAGGAGGAGGGACTTTTCCTCTGAAATGCTTCTTGGCATTTTGCTAAGTCAGAACCATCCCACGTGGGGACAGAGACTGATGTGTGAAATTCATTGGGAAGGGGAATTTGCTTAATTTTGAACATAAAAATCTCCCCTGCTCTCACTTAGTTCTTCTGGTGGCCAAAAGCAATCCTGAATGGCGTTTGAGATATTTTCCAAACTAAATAATTCTATAATTCTAATTCTCTAAAGGCCACCCAACTCAACCCCATATACATTCACATGATTCGGGTTTTTTGTGGTTTTCTTTAAATATTTTATTTGATTCATCTCCATCTCTTAAAATCACCTGAAATTGAAGTTTAAATAAAGAGATCTAACAAAGACATCTAAATTTCCATCATTCTCTTGGGAATTCGGGCAGGAATTTGGGGTTCAAACAGATATCCAGGAAGATTTCAGGGTTCTGTGGGGATTTGGGGTTTTTTTCTCAAAAACTGGAGGTGTCCAGACCGACTGACATTTCTCCATCATTTTGCAGTCCAATATCTGAGAGGGATTGATCTGTCAGCTCATAACACCTCAATCTCACCCCAAAATGGCTCCATGCCACCTTGAAATGACTCAATCCCATCCCAAAATGGTTTAATCCAATTTGAACCCACTTAGCGGGAGTCACCAGCAGGAGAAGGGATGCTACAAATCCAGGGAAGATGGGGTAAAATTGGGAGGGTTTGGATGCAAATTGGGAGGGTTGGGATGGGACTTGAAGGGGAATGGGACGGGATTTGGGAAACATGAGATGTGGTGTGTTGAAAAACTGAGGGAGCTTCTGTGGTGCCCCCCTATCCTGAGGAGGGTAATGTGAGGGAGTGTGGGGGACATGTGACATCAGCACTTGGAGTGGGAACCCACAGAGAGGGACACAGAGAGCTCTTTCTGAGGGGATCCTGCTGCTTTGCAGCAGTTCAGGGGCCTTTAAATGTCTTTTGAGGGTTTTGCTCCTATTTTTCTTGGGCTGAGTTGACCCTCTTGAAATCAGGGGGATGAGATGACTCTATTGACGGAAAAATCCTGCTGTTTTATGTCTTGTTTTAGTGGTTCGAAATGGCTCCTCAGAGTTCCTCTCCCCCCCCCCCCCCCCCCTTCATTCTGGGGGTTTCAGTGACCCCCTGGCTCCACTGCTGCCTGAGGGGGGTTATAATCCCCAATTCTGCCGTGTTGGACGTGGCTTGTGGGGGACCCACATTCATTTACAAGTTACCTATAGGAGGGAATCTCCCCTTCCTCCAGACCTGCTGGGGTGAGGCTGGGACCCCTCCCCACACAGGGAGCATCCACAGTATTTTGGGAGGGTATGGGAGTCACTGCGCACTGGGATCAGCCCAGCTGGTGTCACACAATGCCAGAATGTGATGAGTGGGAAGGGGCCCGCAAGGATCATGGAGTCCAAACCTCAGCCCTGCACAGGTCCATCCCCAAGAGTCACACCCTGTGCTCCAGAACATCATCCAAACCCTCCAGGAGCTCTGTAAACCTTGGGGCTGTGCCCACTCTCCGGGGGAGCCTGGTCAGTGCCCACCACCCTCTGGGGGAAAAACCTCTTTGGAAGGTCCAACCTGACCCTGCCCTGACACAACTTCAGGCCATTCCGTGGGTGCTGTCCCGGGTCCCCACAGAGCAGAGATCAGTGCCTGCCCCTCCTCTGTCCCTGCCCAGGAAGTTGTACCTGCAATGAGTTTTCCCCTCAGTCTCCTCTTGTGCATCTCAACATACCAAGTGCCCCCAGCTGCTACTCAAACACTGCCCCTTCAGGCTCTTGCCCATCTTAGTTACCTCCCTTCGATACTCTCCAATGGCTCAATCTCTTCCATCTGTTTTGGTGCCCCAAAGTGCCCCAATATTGCAAGGGATATAAATGCCAGGCCTGACGATTCCCAGGGGCCATTGTGACACTGCAGGGCCTCATGGAACCCAGGGGACACTGTGACACTGCAGGGAGTTCGAGAACCTAGAGGACATTGTGACACTTCAGGGCCACCTGGAACCCAGGGCACACTATGACACTGGAAGTCCCAAAGCACACTGTGACACTGCAGGGCCCAGGGCACACTGTCACACACACAGAACCAGCCAGCCCTGCCTGGTGCTCACCAGCAGCACAGAGAGCACTGCCCAACCCTGGCACCCCTGGCGCCAGAAGAGGAGCCCAATTGGCCTCTCTGTACCCAGCACCAACGGCAGACACAGCCCTGGCACAAGGGGCAGCTGCAGCTGCTCCTCACTCTGCCCAGCAGGGCACACACACGCACCCCCCGGCACAGCAGGAGGCACATCCAGCTGCTCCTGAGCCAGCACAGGGCACAGCCCCTGTGCCCCTCCAGGCCTGCACAGCTCCCTCTGTCCTGCCATCACCTCGGGCAGCTGCCCTGCACCTCTGGGGCTGCTCCCTGCGACTTCTCATCCTGAAATTGGAGGTGAGAACTCCAGCAGATCCCTTCTCTGCTCCCACTAGTGATGACGCCAAATGCCCTGTGGGGTGGGTGCAGAAATGGCAGCAGAAGAACTGGCAGCACAGGGTGAAACCCATCTGGGCTGCTGCCTTGTGGCAAAGGTATCAGTGCCCGGGTGGGGCACCTGCTTTGAAGGTGTGTCATGGGGGTGCTCCTGTACCCAAGAGTCAGGCCTCTGAAGAACAGCAGAACAACCATCAGGTGGCTCAGACTGCTGCCATTGAAGGGGCTCAGGTGCCTTGGCATTGGCAGCACAAGAGGGAATTATTTCTGGCCAGGACACCTCGAGCCATCAAGGAAGAGATGAAATATATGGATGGGCTTGTGGCTGAGAGGTGGGCTTAGCCATGGGAACTGTTGCACAGGGTATCCATGGATGTGAAATGTGCTGCAGTTACACAAGCCTAGAAGGAGGAGCCTCTCTTGGTTGGAGGACGATGACTGGAAGAGAAATAAAGGGAGGCCTGGCAGACTGACTGGATCACGCTGCCCCAGACTCCCCATGGGAAGGCCCACATGCTTATGGTGATGGAAACAACCACAGGAAGTCTGGAAACATCCCCTGTGCCCCATGGCACTGCCTGGAACACTGTCCTGGGCCTGGAGGAGGAAATGTGATGGTGACATGGAACTCCTGAAAGAACTGAATCGGACTGTGGGACTGAATTCCAAAACAACCTGACAGACACCTGGGCCAAAGAACCTTGCCTGAGTGGGTGAATCCCATGCCCTGCCATGCACCAGCCTCTGGGAAGATCCAAGGGTGCAATGGACAGGGAAAGGGCACACTGAGAGCAGCGGGTGATGGGACCTGAAAACATTGGGATGCACATTTAGCAAAGACCGCCTGGTCAGTCCACACTGGAGCATCTCCCCATAGGGCTGGGCCTGCCCAATCAAAATTTTCAGGTTCTGTAGAATAGATTAATGTTTCTGAAGTGCCCATTAAAACATGCTGGGAAAAGAGTCTGCATTGTTCCTGCCTCAGGCCAAGGCAAACCCATCCAGGGGCTGCTTTTCCTCAAGGTCTCAGGTGCTTTTGAAGGGTGGTGTGGGAGGAGAAAAACTCTGGTGTGTGCCTTGAGGGAATTTGATTTTGGGAGAGAAGGGCCAATGGATCAATTCTATGACATTAATAATTATCCCTTCTGTGCTGGCTGGGTGGGCATCACCCCCCTGAGCCATCAATCTCACCCACAACTGTTCTGGACATTTCAGCCTTGACTTTCCTCTGATCGTTGCCCTCCCACCAAGGAAGAGGGACCTGCTCTAAAACTGGCCTAGTGCAGCAGTGCTGGAATCAGAACTGACTCCAATGTGCAACCTGCAACAGTCCAGCACCCCACAGCAACTTCCCTGCTTGAGAGACTGTTCCCAGAGATGGAGGCCAAAGTCATGACCTGAGTGAACTCAACAGACACTTTTGTGGCCATTTTATGACCTCCTGACAGAGCTGTTCCATTCCCTAAGGGAGTGATGTCTGTGTGTGTGTCTATCAAAAGAGAGAACTGGGGAAGGTGATGGGGAATTGGAAGTGTGAGACCTGGCATGACAAAAAAGGGATGGAGTAAGGGCTGGACATTGTCCTGCTTTCAGCTGGGATGGAGTTAATTCCCCTCAGGAGCTGTTTTGGATTCAGAAGGAGAATATTTTTGATAACACACTGATGCTTGGTTGTTTGCCATGTCATGTTTATACCAAGTCAAGGACTCTGTTTTGTTGTTTCCTTTGTGTCTCCTGCTCTGCCATGAGGAGGTTCCCAAAATAAAAAAGTTGGGAGAGCTGAGCTGAACTGGCCAAAGGGTTATTGCACAGCACATCATGTCATGCCCAGTATATAAACTGGGTATAGTTACCCAGAAATGGCTGACGGGGGTTTGGGAAGGGGGGTGTGGCATTGGTCAGTGGGTGGTGAGGAATTCCATTGTTTAACACTTGTATTTTCTCCTTTTATTATCATTACTATATATTATTTACCATTACTATTATCCTATACTTTGATTTCAAATATTGAACTGTTCTTACCTCAACCTACAAGTTTCACTTTTATTGCCCTCCCAATTCCACTGGGCTGGAGTGGGGAGAGAGGGGAGGCTGAGGGAGTGTCTGTGTGGGGCTTCACCTCCAGCTGGGCCCCAAACCAGGACACCAGGGAGTTCTCCCTGCAGGCACAGAAATGCTCCCTTGCTCTTCTCCAGGGCATCCCCTTCCCCAGGTGAGTGTGTCCACTCCAGCCTGAGCAGTCGGTCCTGGCTCCCACCCTGTGATCCCTGCAGGGCCCTGAGCTGGAAGTGCTGCCCTGCAGAGGGAGGGGCTGTGCTGTCCTGGGGCCATATCACAGGTCCAAAGGGAAAGAAACTTGAGGAAAAGCAAAGGACAGAGAGGAATGAAGACAGACTCCTCTGACAAAGTCACACCAGTTTTCAGATAAATCTCCCTCAGATAGAAATGCATTTCCTTCCTCTGGTCAGTGTTGGCTGAGGGTGGTGTGAGCAGCGGGAGCTCTGCCCATGTGCTGCCAAGGCCTCAGCTTTGCTCTGCTGCACTGGGGACATGGAGCTGCTTTGTGACAGCTCTGACCACCAGGAGGCAGGTCAAATGTACCACACCTTTTATAACATATCACCCTTTGTCCTTCTGACTCTGCAGCAGAGAGTCTGAACATGTCCTTGGAATAATTTTCTCTGTGTTTTTATATTTTCAACCACAATTCATGGAGAATATTCTACCTGAAGTTATAAATTTTCATGCTTTTCACTGAAAATATGAAAAGCCTTGAAACAAGAAAAGATTTAAAGGGACTCAGCTCTCTGTGGCTCAGAGCAGAGCCAGGAGAGCTGCAGTGTCCATCACTCTGTTTCCCATCTGCTCTGAGCTTTCCCTCGTGCTCCATTGAGTTCACACCAAGAAATCTTGAAAAACATAAACCTACAAGTGCCTGTGCTGTGCTGAGAGCAGGGCAGTGCTGCTTCCAAGGGGAGATCTGGGAAATCTCCTCAGTGCCAGCCCAGAGGTGCAGCTGGGATAGACAGTGCAGGATAAGAGGCTTCCTGGAAAGAAGACCCTGATTTATTCACCTTTTGGAGAACCAGATTTGCAGTTGTATTTCATCCTCTAGAACTGAAATATTGATTTGTATGTGCCATGGCCAAGCCAGACATGCCAGGCGAGAAGATTGAAAGAACAGGATGCTTCCGTTTCACGTACATCCTGCTTTAATGTCTTCCCTGAAATGTGCCCTGGGAACTGTCTGGGGTTGATGTGGGGGCTGGGAGCAGTCCCAAGCCCTGCAGAAGCCCCTGAGCAAGACAAGGAGCCCTCCCAGGGGCTGCTCCTTCCCCACAGCCCTTGTCCCCAGCCCTGTCAGCAGCTCCCTGGGCAGGCTGAGAGCTGCCCCTGGCAGGCAGCAGAGTCCCTGCCCCAACACAGCACCATGGGCTGCAGGACCCTGCTCTGCCCCACAGCCCTGGGCACCCCTGGCTGCACCCCCTGGCTCCACAGGTATTCCAAAGTGCCTCCCAACAGACCCCTCCTCACACATCCCATCAGCTGGGGCTGGGCCAGCTTTAGGAGATGCCTCCAGACACTTCCCAGGGCAGTGGGCACAGCCCCAAGGCTGGAAGAGCTGCAGGAGATTTTGGATGATGCCCTGGGGCACAGGGTTAAAGGTTATGCTGTAAGGGAGAAATTAACCTGAGTCAAGAAAGTTTAAAAGTCGGAAATGTAATTTACTAGAAAGATTACAAGAAATGCAATGATACAGAAAAACATTTCTTTGAACCCTCAATAAACCAATTGTAGAACCCATCCCCCTGGGGCATGAACATTATGGTCTTCATTAGCCCCTGTGCTGAGTGCCACGTGGTATCCCTGAATTCACAGGAAAAGGAAAGGAAACCTTTCGGTGAGGATGATGGTCACAGTCTGGTCAAGAGTGGCTGTTGCAGTTCTGTTAAAGTCTTAGTCCCCCTCTGGATCCAAATAGTGATACCAGAAATGCCAATCCCTGAAGATTTGACATGCTCAGGTTCAAGTGAGAATGCCCTGCACCTCACCCAGGCTGGGGGCTTCCACAATGGGTGATTTGACCCTGTGAGTCCTGGGATATTTTTGAAGTCTTTGATGGTGTGAGTCATTGCAGCTGCCTATTGTTCCAGCCCCTAATGGCCCATTAGCAGACATGAGCCCTCAGGGAGGGTGTGAATGTGTTGATGCCTCCCCAGAGGGGAGTTATCACAGGTGACTCATTGGTGTGAAGACTCAAACATTCCTGTGCCTCCCAGGGTTCTCATACAGCCAGCTGGTAGCCTCAGGGATTGGGTGAGCTCTGTATTTATACTGATAAATGTAGAAATTTGGGGGTTTTCACATCTTCCAAAATGCAGTTCTGTTCCTTTTCTTCTGTAGGAACTCCTGAACTGTTGGAAAATTTGTCTCAGCTTCTCTCTGAGGGAGGTTTTCAGATTCTTCTCCAGGAATTTTTTGTGAACATGGCTGTGCTGGGCAGCCATTGGAAAGAAAATATTTTGTTGTCCTTTCAAAAATTTTTAGCCAGCCTTCTGCCCCTGGGGTGGAGGTGGCAGGAGAAAATGTGGAGAATGAAGGAGTGGTTACACAGAAATCTGAAATAATCCTGACATTAAAAGATGTAGAGAAAAAAATAGGGTGGATCCATGATGGCCCATTAGGAGAGGTGAAAATCTCCAGGCCATGTGTGGGAATTGTCTCAGTGCTCCCGGGGGGGAGTTATCACAGCTCAGTCCCTGTGCAAGGCCAAGGAAAACACACCTACCTGGAGCCTGAGCTGGCAGGTGTGCACACCCTCAGAACCTTGGGGGTCACTTTGCACATCATCAGCTCCACCTGCACTGTCTGAGTCATCAGCATTCCAGCCTTTCACACCTGGGCACACATTCTTCTGCCAGGAGAACAGGACCTTATTTAATCTCAAATTCCCCTCCCACTCCCAATTAGCAGGCATTTTGGGGAACAGAGAAAAGAGAAGGAGGATACCAGAAGTTTTGTGTCACCCAGGACATTATCCACCACTCTATTCCCTTTTCTTTTTTTTCCCTTTTCCCCAGTATGCCCTGAATAACACATTAACTCTGCACCTCTCTATCCAATATTATACACAAATAGGAACAATGGAACAGACAATTTTACACCAAAAATAGGTCCTCTTCAGGTACACACCATGTTTCCCTGTTTTTCTCTATTACCCACCAAGTGCAACTTTGTCCTTGAGCAAAATCAATCCCACAGATGGGTTTGCCTTTGCTTGAGACAGGACTGATCCACACGGTTTCCCCTGACACACCTCTCAGGTGCACTGTGGGGACTTTCTCTCCATCTGTGCTGTGAAGGGGCTCTGATTGGGGTTATCATCCAGTTATTAAAATTATTAGAAATGTCTCTGCCCAAATTAAGGTGCAAAAAGAATCAGATGCCAAAGTCAAGAGGATGGATTTTATTTAAGAGTAAATGTGAGGCAAAGAAAGAGAAATAGAAAGAATTAGGAAATAGGAGAGGGGGAGGGAAAGAGGGTAACATAGAAAAGTTAGAACAGGAAATGTATCCCCACTCCATGGAACCCAGTGGTGTCCTGTGGCTCTGGATCTGCTGTCTCCTTGGTGCTGAGGATCCCCCAAAACAGTGTCCAGGATGATTTTTCTGGGATTTTCTTCTCTCTCACAATTTATCTTCACAACATTCCTTTCCAATTAATGTTCTACAAAACTGCACCCACAAGTGAGAAATGTCAGTGGTGCAGAGTGAAAGTATTTCCTAAAATGGTCACAGGTCTTGGGAGCTGGGAAAAGGTTTTCCTGTATTTTATCCATGTCCCATTTGCAGCCCAAAGCTGAAACTCCTTCTGATTTAGGAAGGGGGTCGCAACCATTTCCCATGGAATAGTTTCTTTTATTCTGTTAAGATTATTTAGTTCACATGTCAAAATCGCTGTAAGATTTAGACAAATTATCACAACAATGAATCCAAAACATTCTGAGGAAGAATTCTGGGAAGGTTGATACATATTTGTATGTTTTCAAACATGCAACAATTCTTGTATCAACTCACAAATTAAACTGGGTTGTCTGTTTTAGTTCTCATGTGATTCAGTATAAAGTATCTCACCATAAAAGAAGACTAAGAGATTATTCCACTCCATTCTTTTATTTTTAGTATAAACAAAAACTAATTTAGCAAAATTCAATGAGTTAACAAAAATGTTTGTTTTATAAAGTCCTGCTAATATTTGATCTCCCATTGCATCCAGCTCAACGAAACCACAAACAAACAACAGAAATGTTAATTATTACAAATTATGGGGCAATTAAAAGTTCTGTTGAATCCAAACAGCTCCGTCTCACATGTTGTAGGTCACTATAGAAAGAGAAGTGAAAGTCCGGCCCAAAAGAGACTGATTATTCAAAGGCAGGCTGGGATAATGCTCCTAAAGCAGCAACTTGAGTCTGAAATGCTGACAGTCACAAGGTGACACATCCTGATGGAAAGATGCTCATCACCCCTTGGCTGCTTTCTGTGAGCCTTCTGCAGATCTGCTGGCAGTTCCCCCAGTCCCAGCTGGTTCCTTGATCTTCACTGGGGAGGGCTGGAATTCCTGGAAAAAGAAAACTACACAAACCTCCCCCAAAAAGCTACTCCTTAGTGAATCAAGTGGTTCAACTGCATGAACTTGGGATCTCTCAGGTGCAGTTTTAACTCCTCTTCCATGCAGAGCTCCCTGCACTGCTGTTGTTGTTTGCCCCATCTTTTCAGGGGGTCTCCTCCCATTAATTTCCTGTTCAGAGGCAGTGAGACTTCTGGGAAAAATTCAGGAAGAGCTGCCCGTTGTGCTCGGTTTTTTTGAGGGGTTTTAGGAGGCTTCTGCTCCTCACCCTGGAGCCATGAACTGACCTTATCAGTTGGGCAGATAACACGTGCTGCGTTTGCTCCAGTGGTTTAACTTTGTGCCATCTGGGAAGTGGCTCCAGCCCCTCAGCATCCCACTGCATTAATAGTGACTGGATTTCCATCTCCCCTGATCCAGGGCCAGGCTTTGATATCTTGGGAGCCACACACGGTGCCAGTTTAGCAGCACTTTGCTGACCCTGCCACACATTGGTGGTTTCAGCTTTAATTAAGGGTCAATCTGCTCCTTCCTCATCATCAGCTGTCAATGCAAACCTGATGTTTTGCTTTCTCAGAACAACAGACTGGCTCACTGTCTCTCAGCTCCTCCCCTGAACACAGGAAGTTTGAGTTACAAGGCCTTGTTACGGGTTCTACATCCTGCAAATTTCCCTGTAAGATTCTCCCTCTCTCCTGCACGTTCCAAAGCTGCACCTGAATCTCTCAGACATGCCCATGCTCAGCAGCAAAGCAGTGCCACCATTTGCAGCCTGTCTTGGAGCTCAACAGCAAGCAATGCTCCTGCTGCAGCCTTTTGGCCTAATTCTTCCTTTTTCTGGAAATACAATTATTTTGTCTGACTCTTGCAAAGACAGGATTATTTCAGATTTCTTTGTAACCACTCCTTCCTTCTCCTCATTTTCTCCAGCCACCTCCACCCCAGCACAGAATAGTGACTAAGAAAATTTTAAAGGAAGGACAGAAAATCTTTTCTTTCCATGGGCTGCCCACGAGCGCCATGCACTGTAAAAGCTCCTGCAAAAGGAACCACAAAACCTCCCTCAGAGAAAAGCTGAGGCAAAGTTTCCCAGATTTCAGAGGTCCCTCCAGAAGAACCCTCAATCTCCACAGGACCCTCAGAGGAAGATGTGATACTCTAAACGGGACTTCAGGGCAAGAACATAACGCTGCTCTCACTGCACCAAAATAACAGCACGTCCCAGTTTTCTGATCTTCTCAGGGGTGAGGATCCAGCAAAACGGAGAGTCCAATTGATTAATACACTGTCCCAGGTATAGAGGCTGGGGATAACCCAAACTGTGAATTGTTCACACCCTGTGGCCTTTCTGATGGGCTGTTAATAATGGAATGTTTGCAGCAGGTGCCCAGGGCACACCAGCACATTTTCCATGCTTTTATTTTAAAATCTCAACAATAATCCACTTTTTAAACACTTTTTAAGGAATACTGAAGAAAACTAAAAACAAAACCAAGGTGAGTACAGTGCTGGTTGTGCCATGCTATTTCTTTTGGCTACAAACCCATCTGGTAGCAGTCATCAGTCTTTTCTCTTCCAGGTCACATAATGAAAGAGAAATTCAGCAGATGGACCTGTGGGCACACACCTTGGCCTCAAAGCTGTATCATTCAACTCAGATCCAGCTTAAAAGATCAAGACTGGGCCTCTTGGCACTCTCCAGGGCAGTGGGCACAGCCCCAAGGCTGACAGAGGTCCAGGAGTGTTTGGATGATGCTCTGGGGCACAGGGTTTAAAGGTTGTGCTGTAAGGGAGAAATTAACCTGAACAAGAAAGTTTAAAAGTCAGAGATGCAATTAACTAGAAAGATTACAATAAATGCAATGATACAGAGAAAAACTTGTTTGAATTCTCAGAAAACCAATTGTATAACCAATCCACCGGGGCATGAACATTATGGTCTTCATTAGCCCCTGTGCTGAGTGCCACGTGGTATCCCTGAATTCACAGTAAAAGGAAAGGAAACCTTTTGGTGAGGATGATGGTCGTAGTCCGGTCAAGAGTGGCTGTTGCAGTTCTATTAAAGTCTGAGTCCCCCTCGGGATCCAAATAGTGATACCAGAAATGGCAATCCCTGAATATTTGACATGCTCAGGTCAAAGTGGGAATGCCCTGCACCTCACACAGGGCTGGGACTTCCACAATGGGTGATTTGACCCTGTGAGTCATGGGATTGGTTTGGACTCTTTGATGCTCTGGGTTATTGGAGCTGCCTATTGTTCCAGCCCCCAATGGCCCATTAGCAGAGATGAGCCCTCAGGGTGGGTGTGAAGGTGCTGATGGCTCTCCAGAGGGGAGTTATCACAGTAATCACAGAGTCACTGGTGTGAAGACAGAAACATTCCTGTGTCTCCCAGGGTTCTCTCACACCCAGCTTGTAGCCTGAGCACTTGGGTGGGCCCTGTGTTCATATTGATATAGAAATTTGGGTTTTTTCCACATCATCCAAAATGCAGCTCTTTCCTTGTCTATCAACCTACTTGGGAATCATTCACACTTGCAAATCTTTTTCAACCTTCATCAGAGAATTTCACTGTGGTACGAAATGCAGAGTTGTACCACAAGGACTGGGATCCTGGAAGAGCAAATTTCCCCAGACCCTCCCTGTCCCCACAGGCAGAGCCACATGGACCAGGGCAGGTCCCCCAAAAAGTGCCACTGCAAATGACCCGGTTTCTGCTCTTGTGCAATCAGGCAAGGACCCAGTTTGGCAGGAGATGCTCCACGAAAGGACCAGGTATGTCCAAGACACAGAATTTGGGGAAGGAAAACACACCTCAGTGCCCCTCATGCATATCTGGTGTGTCTGAGAACACCTCAGGTCAGAAACATCCACCTGCCCAGGGGTCCAGCAGTGGGGCAGCACCACAGTGCAAACAGGGCAGGAGAAACTGCTCCCTGCAGACCCCACAGCCAAGGGCAGAGAGAAACCTGCCAGGCCACTACACACCCCCCAGGCTGTTGAACCTCCTGACACAATCCTGGGCACCAAATCTGCTGTTCTCCTTCCTCCTCTGGACCCAGGAGCCCCAAGGTGGGGCACGATCCTGCCCAAACAGCAGAGATTGGCAGGTCCGGGGTTGTGGAGTGCGAACAGGACCGTCCCCAGGAATGAATAAGGAATAGGGAGCCTCATGTGTCACCCCATGTCCCCTGTCTCCCTCAGCGCCTCTCCCAACCCTTCCCACATCATTCCCAGTCCTTCTGAGTGTCCCTGCAGCCTCCTTGCCTCTCTCCCAGTGCCCACCAGCTTTTCCACCTCACTGATTCTGTTGAGCTCCCAGTCCGCCCAGGCCCCTGCTCTGCTCCAGGATGGATTTCTACCCTTCCCAAGTACAGGTGAGGTGGTTCCAGGGTGGGCAGGAGCTCTTGGAGCCCTTGGTGTCCACCAACATGGTCCCCAATAAGGACTGGACCCACCAGCTGCTGGTGATGCTGGAAATCCACCCCTGGAAGGATCACCTTCACCTACTGGGTGGGGCACATCAGGCTGGAGCACCCCCTCACCTGGTGACTGGGGTATGGCCTGGCAACTTGGAGGGAGGCTGGGGATCCTGGGACTAATTGGGAAGGGAGTTTGGGAAGACTTGGGAAACTGGCAGGCAGTTTGGGGAGCCTGGTGGTAATTTAGGGGGTTTTGGGGAGGGAATGGACAGGTCCAGAAGAGGTTTAGAGAGTCATGGAGGAGAGTATGGGAAGCCATGGGAGCAACTGGGAGGGATTTAGGGGCATGGGGGATTACTGGGAAGGGGGTTTAGGAGACTTGGCATACTGGAATGGGTTTTAAAGGGTCCAGGGAGCAATTGGAGGTGAAATATGAAGGAGCCAGGGTTGGCTATGAAGGGATTGGGAATGGCTTTGGGGAGTCCTTGTAGGGCTGAGAAGAATTGGAAGGAGAGCCCTGGTGTTGCTGGGAGTGAGATTGGATCATCCTAGTTGGGATGCGGGGGGGGTGCGGGGCGGAACGGTATCCTGAAGGGGGTGGGAGAAGGTTCAAGATGGTCCTGGGTGAGCTGAGGGCAAAGGACGGAGGGTTTGGGGATGTCCTGGAGGCTCAGTGAGAAGTTTTGGAAGGTCCAGACCCCCCAGACCTCCCAGAGCTGTCACGTGCTGCCTGCAGCAAGACAGTGACAGGGATTGGGGGCTTCGTGTTGGTCTTCTTCGTCCTGGTGCTGGGGCTCAGCTTCTACCTGTCCCAGAAAGGGAGGGGGTTCCTGGGGGTCCTGTCCATACCCCCATGTGTGCCCTCCCAGGGGATCCTCCACCTCAGTGTCACCCCCTGTTCTTTTCCCACTGAGCTCCTGAGCCATCAGCAGCCACAGCCCCTCCCTGTGGCCTCGGGCCCAGCATGGACCATCCACCCCCATCCCTGTGCTGATTATGGAGGGGTTGCATGTCCCCACAGCCCCTGCTTTTAGTCTAACACCACCTGATTCCACTTTTCCCAGTAAAGCTTCCCAGTTCTTACCAGTCCCAACTATTAGGGGGGCAGTGGGGAACAGTCCTGGGGGGACCTCGCAGGGAGGAGCCGAGGTTGGGAGAAGCAGAACCAGCCCCAGGATGGATCAGTGGGGACTCCTGTGTGTCCCCTGTGACACTCACATAATACAGAATTCCAAGGAACAATGTTCCTCCACTGTTTGTCTGCCAAAAACATCCTATTGAAAGGTTTTCTGTAAACGTTTTGCTAAAAGCTCCCAAACAAACTTCCTGCCAGAGCATCCTGCTGGAGCCTGTCTGCCATAAAGGTTCCTGCTGTTGGGCTCGTAGCTGCCTGCCAAAAATCACGTCCAAACCTTTTGGAACACTATGAAAACTCAGAGAAGGCACCTTGAGAATTCAGGGAGGAAAAAGGAAAGAGAGCAAACTGGTTACCATAATGGAAAATCTCTCCCTACTTCCCCCTCTCTCACCTCCTCAGAAGAACCCCACTTTGCTCAGCCCAGAAAGGCTAAAAAACACCTTCTCCTGAGCAACAACTCTACATATCCAAAGACAGCATTCCAAGCCTTTTGGGGCCAGAGATATCTTCCACATGAACCAGAGAAAAAGAAATTAAAAAAAAAAAGGTAGAAACTGTTTTCCCCCAGAGGGTATCTCAGCAAAAAAGTAGGTTCTGGTGGTAAACTTTTGCTTTGCTTCTAAAAGCAACCTTGGCTTTTCCCCAACATTTTGTATCTCTTTCTGCACCTTTTAGCAATTAAATAAAAAAAAAAATCAGAAAAAAACGCGATACACAAAAAAAACGAAACAGAATTTCGTATAAACAACTGACTTGTAAAAGTTTTAATTTTTTTTGAGGAAAATTTTCAACCTAAAGTATTGTCCTTTTTGTTCATTTTGTTTGGTTTTTTTTCTACAGTATTTAAGCGGATGAAACACATCCACATTGGGAACTGCCCTGCAAGTGCTTGGACTATGGAAAGAGGTTTCAGAGCAGCTCACATCTCCTGAAGCATCAGTGGACAAAGTGGTTAAAGACTTGATAACCAAAAATCCTTGTGAGCCCTGTTTAGCAGAGACCTGGTGACGCATGTCCCAGTTGATCCATTCTGGGCAGAGACCTGGTGACCCACGTTCCAGGTGATCCATGCTGGGCACAGACCTGGTGAACCACGTTCCAGGTGATCCATGCTGGGCAGTTCAATGTGTTTGTTTGGCCAGGTTGTGGTAGTGGGGGGACTTCAGGGTTGGGTTCTGTGAGCAGCTGCCAGAAGCTTCCCCCATGTCCAGCACCTGACCTGACCCCTGAAGGTGAGGATGACTCAAATACTTTTTAATCCACCCCATGGGGAAGATTAGATTTACTTTATCAATATATCTGTAGATGTAGGGTTTAGAACAGTTTTGTGTGCATGGAAAGTAGGTTTGGAGCAGTTTTGGTTCTTCTCTGTAGTGATAGAAAAGCATAAAAATCCCACTTTCCTTCCCTGGCTCCAAGCCCAGCCTGTCCCCTCCAGGGGTGGGTGTTCCCCCCTCTGCTCCTGGGTGGTTCCTTTGCCCATGGGTAGCAAAGCACCCACTGCTTTTGCAGCTGGAGAGTGTTGGAGCAATGAACCATCAACATTCCAGTCTCTGCCAGCTTTGCACCCCAAAAGCTGAGAAGGATCCATCTGTCTCCTCAAAGCAGCCCAATCCCACTGAAAATTACTCAATTACACCCTAAAATTATTATTGTTCTTATTTTCTCTATGGAATTTTGGGGCAGCCAGTGCCAAACCTCAGCTCTCAGCAGGCTGAGGCTTGGTCTTGCACTTCTCACTTTGCTCAGCCAGAACATTTTCAGTGTTTAATGAGTGCTTATCATCCCTCACAGGAGGGAGGACACTGAACCCTTCCACAAAGGCAGAAAACTAGTATGAAAAATTCAGAGAACACTGAAAAAAAGAAATACCTTTTGCTCAGAGATGTCCTTTCCATGTACTTCTCTTCTGCTTTCCTATAATCGATGTTATCCACAATAGCAATTCTGTAGGTGATGGCTTACAAAACCATCTAATTGAATGAGAATCATTCCAAAAAACTAAATCACAAATGAGGGATTTGAAACTCTCTCAGATGAGCACAGTTTAGGAAAAGGGCTCCTCAGTCACTTAGAAAACTTGGCTGATGCTGCTCATTGTGTGCCTGAACTTTTTAAATAAATAATAAAAATTCATCCTATATGTCCTAGTTCAGCAGGTGGGACCAGTTTATCCCTGTGTGGATGATCAAAGCTGTGTATTCCACACTCTCTATTTGTTTCCCAAAAGCTGTTAACGATGGAGCATTTGCAGCAGCTGCCCAGGGCACAGCTGACCCCTCAGGCTGGGAGCTGGGTGTGAAAGACATCTGTGAGATAAGAGCTGGGATAACTCCCCTGCAGGGAGTCGTTAACACCTTGACACCCAGCCTGAGGGGGCGTGGCTGCTAATGGGCCATCAAGGGTTCCAAAATACCCCCTGACTCCCAGAGTTAATCACCCATTGTGAGACTCCCCACCCTGGGGGAGGGCCTGGGTGCTCCCTGCTGGGCCAGAGGGTACGTAATCTTGGGGTTTGAGTAACAACTCATGAGACCGAAAGGAGGAACAGAACCTTCACAGGAGAAGGCCACCACTCTTCACCAGATTACAACTATCATCTGCACCAACAGGTTTTTTACCTCCTTTTGATTTGGACTCAAGGGAACCACGTGGGCTCAGCATAGGGGGAAACAAAACCCCTTTGTGTTTGTGTCCCAGGGCCCTGGGTTGCACTTCTGGGGTTGGTGGGTTAAAAGCAGTTTCTCTTTCTGTCATTGTATTTATTGTAGTATTTTTTATTAAATTGTAACTCTGACTTATACTCCTTCCTGAGCTGGGTTCACTTCTCCTGCTCGTTTACATTTAAACCAGCACAGCACCACAGTCTTCCAGGTCTCCCCTTGTTTCTATTCCAGACATTCTTCTCCATCCCAGAGAGGCTCCACCTGCTTGGCCTGTGTAACTGCAGCACATTTCACATTCATGGATACCCTGTGCAACAGTGCCCATGGCTAAGCCCACCCCTCAATCACAAGCCCATCCATATGTTCCATCTCTGCCTTGATGGCCCGAGGTGTTCTGGGCCCAGGGAGCCAGAAATAATCCCCCCTTGTGCTGCCAATGCCAAAGTACCTGAGCCCCTTCAATGGCAGCAGCCTGACCCACCTGCTGGTTGTTCTGCTGTTCTTCAGGGGCCTGACTCTTGGGTACAGGAGCATCCCCATGAAACACCTTCACAGCAGGTGCTCCACCCCGGCACTGATACCTTTGCCACAAAACAGCAGCCCAGATGGGTTTGCCCCTGCGCTGCCAGTTCTGCTGCCATTGCTGCGCCCACCCCACAGGGCATTTACCATCATCATGAGTGGGAGCAGAGAAGGGATCTGCTAGAGTCCTGACCTCAGTTTTAGGATGAGAAGTGACAGGGAGCAGCCCCAGAGGTGCAGGGCAGCTGCTCGTGGTGATGGCGGGACAGAGGGAGCTGTGCAGACCTGGGGGGGCACAGGGGTTTGCCCTGTGCTGGCTCAGGAGCAGCTGGATGTGCCTCCTGCTGTGCCGGGGGGTGTGTGTGTGTGCCCTGCTGGGCACAGTGAGGAGCAGCTGCAGCTGCCCCTTGTGCCAGGGTTGTGTCTGTCTTTGCTGCTGGAAACAGAGAGGGCAATGGGGCTCCTCCTGTGGCGCCAGGGGTGCCAGGGGTGGGCAGTGCCCTCTGTGCTGCTGCCGAGCGCCAGGCAGGGCTGGCTGGTTCTGTGTGTGTGACAGTGTGCCCTGGGCCCTGCAGTGTCACAGTGTGCTTTGGGCCCTGCAGTGTCACAGTGTGCCCTGGGTTCCAGGTGGCCCTGAAGTGTCACAATGTCCTCTAGGTTCTCGAACTCCCTGCAGTGTCACAGTGTCCCCTGGGTTTCATGAGGCCCTGCTGTTTCACAATGGCCCCTGAGAATCGTCAGGCCTGGCATTTATATCCCTTGCAATATTGGGGCACTTTGGGGCACCAAAACAGACGGAAGAGATTGAGCCATTGGAGAGTGTCGAAGGGAGGCAACCAAGAGGGCCTGTTGGGGAACTGTGTGAGGAGTTGCTGAGGGGACTTGGTGTGTTCATCTGCACAAGAGGACACTGAGGAGACACCTCATTGTAAATAAAACTTCCTGGGCAGGGGCAGAGGAGGGGCAGGCACTGATCTCTGCTTTGTGGGATTTTTCCGTCAATAGGGTCATCTCATCCCCCTGATTGCAAGAGGGTCAACTTAGCCCAAGAAAAATAGAACCAAAACCCTCAAAAGATATTTAAAGGCCCCTGAACTGCTGCAAAGCAGCAGGATCCCCTCAGAAAGAGCTCCCTGTGTCCCTCTCTGTGGGTTCCCACTCCAAGTGCTGATGTCACATGTCCCCCACACTCCCTCACATTACCCTCCTCAGGATAGGAGGGCACCACAGAAGCTCCCTCAGTTTTTCCAAACACCCCATCTCACATTTCCCAAATCCCAACTCATTCCTCTCCAAGTCCCATCCCAACCCTCCCAATTTGCTTCCAAGCCCTCCCAATTTTACCCAATCGTCCCTGGGTTTGTAGCACCCCTTCTCCTGCTCCTGACTCACCCTAAGGGAGTTCGAATTGGATTAAACTATTTTGGGATGGGATTGAATTGTTTGAGATTGGAAGGGAGCCATTTTGGTGTGGGATTGAGGTGTTATGAGCTGACAGATCAATCCCTCTACAATATTGGACTGCAAAATGATGAAGAAATATCAATCAGTATGGAAAGCTCCAGTTTTGGTGAAAACTCCCACAAATTCCAACAGAACCCTGAAATCTTTCTGAATATCCCTTTGAATTCCAAATTCCTGCCCCGATTCCCAAGAGAATGGTGGAAATTTAGATGTCTTTGTTAGATCTCTTCATTTTAACTTCAATTTCAGGTGATTTTAAGCGATGAAGATGGATCAAATAAAATAAAATAAAAAAAACAAAAAACCCTAATCATGTGAATGTGCGTGGGGTTGGGTTGGGTGGCCTTTAGAGAATTAGTTATAGAATTATTTAGTTTGGAAAATATCTCAAACCCCATTCAGGATTGCTTTTGGCCACAAGAAGAACTAAGTGAGAGCAGGGGAGATTTTCAGGGTCAAAAGTCAGCAAATCCCCTTTCCCAATGAATTTCACACATCAGTCTGTGTCCCCGTGTGGGATGGTTTTGACTTAGCAAAATGCCAAGTAATCATTTCAGAGGAAAAGTCTCTCCTCCTCCCCCACCCCCAAAAAACCCCAACAAACAAACAACAGACCATAGTTCAGTAGATTATCGTATGTTAAACAGAATAGAGAGAAAAAGTAAAACCCAAATAAAATACAAACTACACACAAAGAATAAAAGGTAGCAAGAGAAATACGAAAAAAATTCTACTTCCCTAGAAAAGATAATAAACTGCTGGAGGGCCTCGGTTAGTCCCCAGAAGCTCTGACCTTCACCCCAAGTCGTTGCTCATCCAGCAGGAAGAAGAAGGAAGACCCCTCCTCCCTCTCTTTTTCTATCTGAGTTCATGTCAGAATATGGTAGGCAGTATCATTGGCCTGTAGAAGTCAACTGGCCTGACCTGGTTCAAGTCAGCTGATTGTCCAATGCCTACACTAGAAAACAAAGCCTGAATCTGGGCCTAACTAAACCCTTGACACCATGGATGTTCCTCCCCCTGTGTAAATTCAAGTGTCCACAGAGAACCAGGAGGATGAGGAGAACACAAGCCAGGTGTGTTCCTAACCTGAATCATTGCGAATGTGGTTCAGCAGTTCTGTTCAAAACGTGGCTCTGCTGATGCGTGATGGAGTTGGAGCAGCAGACAAAGCTCTTCCCACATTTGGGGCACGAACTGGGCTTCCCTTACTGGTGGGTGCGTTGGTGTCTGGTCAAGTTAGAGCTGGTGGTGAAGCTCTTCCCACACTCGTCACACTTGTAAGGCCGCTCTCCAGTGTGGATACGCCGGTGGGTGATGAGGCTGAAGTTGACATTGAAACTCTTCCCGCAGTCAGAGCAGGGGAAGGGCCTCTCCCCGGTGTGTATGCGCTGATGCCTGTAGAGAGCTGAGCTTGTCTGAAACGTCTTCCCACACTCAGAACATTCGTAGGGCCTCTCCCCAGTGTGGTTCATCTGGTGGATGAGAAGCTCAGAGTTCCGCCTAAAGCTTTTCCCACACTCCCCACAAAGATAAGGCCTCTCTCCGTTGTGGATACGACGGTGCCTGATGAGGCTGCAGTTGTCATTGAATCTCTTCCCACAGTTGGTGCAGGGGAAGGGCCTCTCTCCCGTGTGTGTGCGCTGATGTCTGAGGAGATGCGAGCTGGTCCGACACCTCTTCCCACACTCAGAACACTCATAGGGTCGTTCCCCAGTGTGGATCTTCTGATGATGGATCAGGTGGGAGCTCGCTCTGAAGCTCTTCCCACATTCCCCACAGGTGTAAGGCCGTTCCCCTCTGTGGATGAGCTGATGATAGTTAAAGTGGGAGACGTTGATGAAGCTCTTCCCACATTCCATGCACTTGTATGGCTTTTCCCTGGTGTGAAGCTGCTGCTGCACCACCAGGTCAGAGCTCTGGCTCAATCTTTGACTGCCTTCCCCAGACACGTTGGGTGTTTCCTCCTCAGACATCTCTGGGCTTGGCTTGGAGCTCCTCTTCCTGTGGGATCGCCGTGGCTTTTCCTCCCCAGTGACTTCCTGCACTGTGGCACTGTTCAGAACAGCCTCTGTCGTGAAGTTCTGCTGGGGGGATTTGTCCTCCATGCTCTCCGTGCTCAGCTCAGGGCCTGGGGCAGGAAGGAACAAGGACACTCAGGGCATTTGCCTCCAGCCCACAAGGAAGGCCGAGGACATCCCCCCAAACCCAGTCCCGGCAGGACGGCGTTGGCAGCGGGGTTGTCCTGCAGCCGGGGCCATGCTGGGCTGGAAGATGCAGCACAAGAGAGGGAAAAAAGGGGCACTGACTTCCTCCTCACCTGCCTGGGGCTCCCGGGGCATTTTCCTCTTTCTTGCAGCCTCTTCCTGCATCCTGTTAAAATTTGGAAAGGAGAAATCCTTTTCTGGGGTAAAAAATCAACATGTTAGCACATTGCTTGTGGGTTTCTACTCTCAAATCTATCTCTAGAAAGACACCAGTGTCTCAGTTTAAGATAATTTCCAAAGGGGAGTCATCGTGGAGAGAAGTCTCCTGCCTGGGATTTCCTACTCAGTTTTCTGCAATGCAGAGAAAGTGAACAAATACATCTAAACGGAAGGGGGAAAAACCCGAACTCTTTAACAAGAAGAAATGCTGAAAACAACTCATGAACGGGGCTAAACAAACTCAGGAGAAACTTCCCAAGCCCAGCCCACTCTGTCCAGTCAAGTTAGTGCCCAGCCTCCCCCTCCCATAAAACACACATGGCCACAGCACAGAGGCACAATGGCCCCCCTTCCATAGGATTCACCTCCCCCACACCCCAAAACCCTGGCAGGAACCTTGAGAGTCAGCACTGCAGTCAGGCTGTGCTGCTGGGACAGGCAGTCAAGACACTGGTCCTCACCCAGTGGTGTCTGTGGTCCTGTCCCAGTAGTGGTCACAGCTCAGATCCTTCCAGAGGGTGGTGGAAGCCCCAAGTGGGGAGCTGTGCTGGTTTAAAGGCAAACTGGCAGGAGAAATGAACGCAAAACAAGGCAGATTATAAGTCAGAGTTACAACTTAACGAAAATATTACAAGAAATGCAATGGCAGAAAGAGAAAAATTGGTTTTAACCCACAAAACCTCAGAAGTATAACCCAGCCCCCTGGGGCACAAGCACAAAGGGGTTTCTTAGCCTCTGTGCTGAACCCTATGTGGCTCCCCCAAGTACAAAGGAAAAGTCCAAAGTGGTAAACCTGTGGGTGCAGCTGGCAGTTGCAGTCTGGTGAAGAGTTATGAGGTACAGAGAGAGATACAAAAAGGTTGGGGAAAAGCCAAGGTTGCTTTTAGAAGCAAAGAAAATACTTACCAGCAGAACCTACTTTTTTGCTGAGATACCCTGTGGGGGAAAAGAGTTTCTACCTTTTTTTTTTCCTTCTGTTTCTCTGACGCTTGTGACAGATATCTCTGGCCCCAAGAGGCTTGGAATGCTGTCTTTGGATATGTAGAGTTGTTATTCAGAAGGTGTTTTTTAGCCTTTCTGGGCTGAGCAAAGTCAGGTCCTCATAAGGAGGTGAGAGAGGGGGAAGTAGGGAGAGATTTTCCATTATGGTAACCAGTTTGCTCTCTTTCCTTTTCCCTCCCTGAATTCTCAAGGTGCCTCCTCTGAGTTTTCATAGTGTTCCAAAAGGTTTGTACGTGATTTTTGGCAGGCAGCTACGAGCCCAACAGCAGGAACCTTCACGGCAGGCGGGCTCCAGCAGAATGCTCTGGCAGGAAGTTTGTTTGGGAACGGGGTCCCCTCAGTGTTGTGAGATTGCTTGCAAAAAGTTAATTTCTGAGCAATCCAAACTGCTTCAGCTCCGTGAGAATCATGCTGATACTTCAGCCTCCAAGGACACACACCTGCTGTTTGTCCGTTAGGAAACGGTCACTCCTTGCAAGTGTTTTCACGAGAGCGTCTCAACTGCCTTCCTGATCTCCAGACATGGACCTCAAAACATCGGGATGAGATAATACAAACACGGGACTTGTGAGAGATAGGCTTTTAAGCAATTAGAAGTTCTAGGGTATTGGGGTGAGACATTTTAGCCAATAAGATGTACCTCTAACCCTATATAAACCATGTGCTGTGTGAAATAAAATGTCTTCACTTTGAATCTCATAGATTCGTACTGTGAAGTCCTTTCTCTCCGCAAAAGTTTGTTTACTTTATCTTAGAAGATTAAGATAAAGGTTAATTTGGTTGATAAAATGTATAAATACATGAAAAGCCTTCTAAGGGTTTGTATGGAGCTGGAAAGGTTCTCTCCCTGTCTCTGCCCAGAATAAAGGACTGTCTCGCTCACAGACACTCCAAAGGGGGGAATGGAGGGTCTCATTTCTTCCTGATGACTTTTGGTGACAATTACTGATGACTGAGGTGGGACAAAACTGCGGACGCTCCACTGAGCACTCCAGTGACACCCAAAATATTATTTGAGGAGAATCCTCTCAGTCCCAGGATCTGGTGAGTTCAAAGCAAGATCCCTGGAATTTTGTTAAGTCATTTCTCAGTGTGTAAAATCTATAGTGAAATATCATAGAAATGGTGCTTGAGAATAGAATGTAATGGGGTGTGGTAGTTTTAGCTTCAGTTTCAGCCAGGCCTCAATTCATCAGGCCCAGAGGATGTGACAGAGATTAGAAGGGACAAGCATCACCTGACTTAAGCAACCAAAGAGGTATTTCATTACATCTGACAGCATCGAGAAGCATCAAGAAGTATAAAAGAGAAGGAGGTGGAGCTTCTGTCTCTTTTGCTCTTCACCTTGGGCCTGTGCTCTGCCTCTACCAAGACAGGGCCTTGCCACCATCCCTGCTCTGTTATCACAGAATCACAGAATCAGTTGGGTTGGAAGAGACCTCCGAGATCATCAAGTCCAACCCTTAATCCAACCCCACTTTGATCACCAGATCATGGCACTCAGTGCCACGTCCAGTCTCACCTTAAAAACCTTCAGGGTCGGAGAATCCACCCCCTCTCTGGGAAGGCCATTCCAATGCCTGACCACTCTCTCTGGAAAAAACTTCTTCCTGATATCCAACCTAAACCTCCCCTGGCAGAGCTTAAGCCCCTGCCCTCCTGTCCTGCTGTTGGTTGCCTGGGAGAAGAGACCAATCCCCACCTGGCTACAACCTCTTTCAGGGAGTTGTACAGAGTGATAAGGTCTCCCCTGAGCCTCCTCTTCTCCAGGCTAAACAGCCCCAGCTCCCTCAGCCTCTCCCCACAGCACTTGTGCTCCAGTCCCTTCACCAGCCTCGTTGCTCTTCTCTGGACCTGCTCCAGCCCCTCAATCTCTTTCCTGAACTGAGAGGCCCAGAACTGAACACAACACTCAAGGTGTGGCCTCACCAACACAGAGTACAGGAGAAGGGTCACTGCCCTGGTCCTGCTGGCCACGCTAGTTTTGATCCAGGCCAGGACCCCATTGGCCTTCTCGGCCTTCTTGGCCACACTGTGGGCTCATGTAGAGCTTCCTGTCACTCAGTCCCCCCAGGTCCCTCTGCCTGGCTGCTCTCCAGCCACTCTGTGCCCAGCCTGGAGCGCTGCAGGGGGTTGTTGTGGCCAAAGGGCAGGACCTTCACTTAGCCTTGTAAAACCTCATCCCACTGGAATCAGCCCATCTCTCCAGTCTATCCAGATCCCTCTGCAGAGCCCTCCTGCCTTCCAGCAGGTCGACACTCCCTCTCAACTTGCTGTCATCAGCAAATTTGCTAATGACGGTCTCAATCCCCTCATCTAAATCATCAATAAAGGTGTTAAACAGGACTGGACCCAACACAGACCCCTGGGGACACCACTGGTGACCGGCCACCAGCTGGACACAGTCCCATTCATCAGCACTCTCTGGGCTTGACCCTGCAGCCACCTCCTAATCCAGCAGACGGGACACCTGTCCAAGCCATGGGCTACCAGCTTTTCCAGGATTATATTATGGGAGACAGTGTCAAAGGCCTTGCTGAAGTCTAGACAGAAACATCCACAGCTTCATCCTCATCCACCATGTGGGTCACCTGATCATAAAAAGAGATCAGGTTGGTCAGACAGGACCTGCCCCTTCTATACCCATTCTGGCTGGGTCTAATCCCTTGTCCATTCTGAAGGTGCTGTGTGATTGCACTCAGGGTGATCTGCTCTATAACCTGTCTTACTGGTGAAAACTGAGGGAAAGTAGGTGTTAAGTACCTCAGCCTTCTCCTCATCTCTGGTAACTATGTTCCACCTCAAGTCCAACAAAGAATGGAGGTTTTTCTTGTCCCTCCTTTTCATATTAACATATTTACAGAAGCATTTTCTCATCCCTAACTGAAGTAGCCCAACTGACTTCAAATTGCACTTTTCTCTCTCATTTTCTTCCTACAGTACCCAACTATGTTCCTAAACTCTTTCTAAATAGCCAGCCCTTTTTTTCCACACTCAGTCCGCTCTCTTTTTATCACTGATTTCCTTCAGAATCTTCCTGTTCAACCAAGATGGATGTCTTCCCCATTGGCTTCCCTTTCGGCACACCAGGACAGGCTGTTCCTGTGCACTCAAGACTTGCTTCTTGCAGGACATCCATCCCTCCTGTACCCCCTTGTTTCTGAGGGTTGTTTCCCAGGGTATGCTCTGGACCAGTCTTCTGACCAGGCTGAGATCTGCCATCTGGATGCCCAGCATAGAGGTTTTATTGATGGCCCTCCTTGCATCCCTGAGTATTGAAAATTCTATTATTTCAAGGTCACTGTGCCCCAGGCAGGGTCTGACCACTACATCTCCCACCAGCCCCTCTTTGTTTGTAAACAGCAGGTGTCCAGGAGCCCCACCCCTGGTAGGTTCATTTACAAGCTGAAGCTGGAAATTCTTGTCTATACACTCCAGGAATCTCCCAGACTGCCTCTTCTCTGCTGTGTTGAGCTCCCAGCAGGTATCTGGCAGGTTAAAGTCACCCACAAGAACAAGGGCTGGAAATTTTGAGATATCTGTCAGCTGCTTGTAGAATAATTCATTTCCTTCATCATCCTGGTTGGGTGGCCTGTAACAGACACCCACAAGGATGTCAGCCCTGTTGGCCTTCCTATTGATTCTGGTCCAGAGACACTCAACCTTGTAACTGCTGACCTCAAGTTCAACAGAGTCAAGAGACTCTCTAACATATAAAGCCACCCCTCCACTGGGATATACTGGGAGTGAGTGGAACCATAGTGGGGGTAAAAGGAAGCAACTGGAAGCATGTGGGGGGAACTGGGTTAATATTGCGAACAACTGGATGCACACTGGAGTCATACTGGGATCATAATGAGACTATCTGGGAGTGACTTGGATCATACCGGCCATGACTGGAAAAAAACTGGGAGAACACTTGGAGCTAATGGTATGATACTGGACTGATACTGGAAGCAAGTGGAACCAAGTTGAAGGCAACTGGGATAACACTAGGACGACCTGGGCCACAGCTGGAGGACACGAGGGGGCAGCAGGAGGGTTTGTGGGACCACCTTCTACTGCCTGGGGTGGCTCTGGGGGCCCTCGGCTCCTCGGGGCTCTTCCTGCAGCCACAGAACTTGGAGGGACCTTCCTCTGGGTGGGTCCTCCACGTGTTCCAGGAGCATTGGGTTCCTCCTGGAAAAGACTGGGGGCAACTGGGATCATCCTGACACCATATTGGCAGACACTGGAAGTCACTGGAACCATACTGGGGGTGACTGGGACCACAGTGGGAGTGACTGGGAGTATGCTAGCAGAATACTGAGACCACACATGGGGAACTGGGAACAAGTCAGAGTGATTTGGTCTATACTGGGTGCTACTGGGCGGCACTGAGACCATGTTGGGACAGATCACGGTCATACTGGGCCAACTAGAATCATGTTGTGGGCAACTGAGACATAGTGAGAACAGCTGGGCTCATACTAGACGTGACTGGGCTCATACTGGGAGTGACTGGGCTCTGGGAAGCACAGGATGGGCAGCAGGGGGAGGGAAACCCCCCTCCCACTGCCCTGAATTCCCAAAATCCTTATTCCCAGTCCCTGCTCTGGCCCTGAGCAGCAGATTTGTTCTGTGATCCCTTTCCCTGGGGACACTTCCCCACCCTCTCCCCACTTTTCTGCCTCTGGAAATTGCCACTTTGGAGCCCCATCCCATTGTTTTCTCCTTCTCTTCCCTATTATTATTATTAGGATCCCTCTGCACCTCCTTTTCCTGGGCTCTGGGAACCCCCTGTGTGGCCATTCCCTGTTCTCCAGCTCCCAGACGCCCATTTCTCTGACTCCAGGATCCTCCTGTCCCCCTTTCCTGCCCATCCTGCCTCTCCCATGCCCTGGATCCCCCTTTTCTTTGACACCAGGGACCCTCAGGCCCCCATTTCCAGCCAGCCCACATAACCTCACCCCCACATTGCCATTCTTTGACACCACGAACCCCCTGCCTCCTCTATCCCTCTCATCTGTTATACATCAATAACTGAGAAATGTAAGAAATATTATTCCCTTATTGTTCCCCTGTCATAAACATCCTATCCAAGAATTTTCTGTCAGCAGATCCACAGAAAGCCAGAATTCTCTTACAAACAGTCACCTGCCAAAGCCTTTCACTAAGCTCCCTGCAAGTCATGGCAGCAAATTCAGCCAAACTTCTTGCCTGATGAGAACTCACAGAACCATCCTCTTCTTCTAATAACTGAGCTAAAACTGTTTCCTGCTTTCATGAAATTTTCAAGTTATGTGTAGAAACAATGTCTAGGCTTTCTTGGACTCCATAAAAACTCCCAAAGAACACCTTGGAATTTTGCTGCGTAGGGAGTGTGGAGAATGGAGAGAGAGAACCACAGCCAAGAACCTCTCCCACCTCCCCCCTGCCTCACCCATCTCACCTTCTTACCCTCCTCCTTCACCCCCCAAGCTGCTTGCCTGCCTGCCCCTGCAGACTGAGGAGAAAGCTGAGCTCTGCCTTGCTCCCTGCGTCAGTTCTGCTCCTGCAGACCCAGCCCTGGCCCTGTTCACCCTGGAGTGGCTGCGCAGCTGCTGCCCGTGAGCGACAGCTCCTTGGGGCCCGAGAGCCCTGCAGAGAGCGAGGAGCAGCCCTGCTGCACAAGGGAGAGTAGCACAGACTGAGCAGCACATCTGCATTGCAAGAGCTGCATTCCACACCTCTGCCTACAGGAACAGAGACAACATCGCTTCTCACACACACACACACACAAAATAGCTTGGCAGAAAAAGTTGGGTTTGGTGGTAAACTTTTTTCTTTGCTTCTAAAAAGTACTCTTAGAGTTTTTTTTAGCTGTTCTTATTTCCCTCTCTCTCTGCATTTTTTTAGTAATTTCTTAATTAATAATAAACATCATTTTTTTATTAAGGGGTAATATAGATTTTAAGTTTTGTTGGGGAAAACATTTTGAACCCAAGCTATGTCTGCAATATTTAAGCAGATCGTAACACCATCCTGCCTCTCCCAGACTCCACATTCCCTATTCATTTACCCTGCCACCCCCTGGACTTCACTTTTCTGGGCACAGACACAACCTGCGGCCTCCAACCACCTCCCCCCACCTCCAGTCCTGCTTTTCCTTTACCTCAGAACCCTCCTGATTCCTCATTCCCAGGCACTGGGATGCCCCTGCACCCCCTTATCTTCCACCAATACCATCCTGAAGCCCCTTTCCTTGGCATCCCACCTCCTCCAGCCCCTACACCCCTCTTTTTCTTGACTCTGGTACCCCCGCTCCTGCATTTCCCAGACCTCACACCCTCCCCTTTTTAGAACAGTGGGAGACCATTTGAATCCCTTTTTCTGCCTATTCTGGGTGCCTTTACCCCAAGACCCCCTTTCTTCGACATCAGGGACCCCTGGAACCCTTTTCTGAGCACAGGGTACCCCTGGACCCCCCATCCCACTTCTCCAAGGCTTTACATCCCCCTTTCCTTGGCCCTGCAGCCTGTCTGAAAATGCCATCCCCCAGCACTGTGCCCTCCCTGCACCCCCAAGATTCAGCCCAAAACACCAAGATTCAGCCCACAAAAAGCCCTGTGAGGCTTTCCTCCTCTCTGGTCTCTCCAATTTGTGGTTTGGGGGGGCTCCCTTGTGTGGGCTGCTCAGGGTCCCATGCGTATTGGGGTCTCCCCTCCCCATCCTGCCAATGAAGGGCCTGACCCACGCACACTAACACCCCCAAGGGGGGTCCCCGCATCCCCCCACCCACCAAGGGGCTCTGCTGGGAACTGACACTGGGACCCCCAAAAACACCTCCCAGGGACCCCCAATAGCCTCCAAGGGGCATTCCATGCTCAGTTTTGGGGTCCCTCAAGCCCCAACCATCCCCCTGAACATAACCCAACCCCCCAGAGCCCCCCCAGGCTATTCGGGGCTCGGCTCGGGGGTCCCGCAGCACTTTGTCGGGGCCCTTTGCCGTCCCTGTGTGCAGCTCCGGCCCTGCCCCGCGGCAGCCCCAGCACGGGCTCCAAGGAGCGGCACATCCTGGTGCCCTTGGGGGCTTTGGCCGGGCCCATCCCGGCTCTCGTGTTCCATGGCACAGCCCACACAGCCCTCGGTGGGGCAGCGGGGGCACTGTGGAGTCGGGGGGGGCCCCTTCTCTTTCCCACCCTGTCCTCCCGCTCACCCGAGAGCTCCCGTGTGTACTCGGAGCGCTGAACAAAGAAGGAGGAAAAGGAGGAGCGTGACTGTCCCCTGCCCCTTGTCCCGGGGGTGTTCCTTGGTCGGCCCCCCCCACCCATTGGCAGGGCGGGCCCGGAGGGGCGGCCTCAGCAGGTTTGGGAGCAGGTTTGGGTGCCATGCTGTGAGAGAACAGGTCTACCCGTCCGCTGCCCACCCCAGTTCACCTGTGGACGGTCAGGCAAGGGAGGGAGACCCGCGGGTGAAATAAATGGTCTTGCGAAGACACCAAGTCTACCTACTGCGGTAAAAGAGAACAGGTCTACCTGGGGGACAGAGTGAACAGGTCTGCTCGCGAACAGGTCTACCCGCGGGACTGGAGGAGAACAGGTCTACCCGCGGGACTGGGAGAGAACAGGTCTACCCGCGGGACTGGAGGAGAACAGGTCTACCCGCGGGACTGGAGGAGAACAGGTCTGCCCGCGGGACTGGGAGAGAACAGGTCTACCCGCGGGACTCGGAGAGAACAGGTCTACCCGTGGGACTGGGACAGAACAGGTCTACCCGCGGGACTGGGAGAGAACAGGTCTACCCGTGGGACTGGAGGAGAACAGGTCTACCCGCGAGACTCGGAGCGAACAGGTCTACCCGCGAGACTCGGAGCGAACAGGTCTACCCGCGGAACTGGGAGAGAACAGGTCTACCCGCGGGCCTGGGAGAACATGATGCAAAGGGCTAAAGGCAAACAGGTCTACTCGAGGGATGGAGAGAACATACCCGGTGGACTGTGAGAGAAGAAGTCTACCAGCTGGAAAGGGCGAGCCATCTACTTGCCGTACTGGGAAACAGAAAAGGTGTACCCAATGGAGAGAACAGGTCTATCCACCCCACCCAGCGAGGTCTCCACACCGCACTGAAAGTTCTACCCAGCGAACCAGAAGAGAGAACAGGTCTAACCGCTGGAGACAACAGGTGTACCCAATGGAGAGAACAAGTCTATCTGCTAGACTGGGAGTATCTGCTGGATGGTTGTGTCCCTAACAAAAAGAACAGGTCCACCTGCCCAGCTGAGAACATGGGTCTACCTGCCAAGCTTAAAGAACAGGCCGGTCCTAATAAACGTGAATCCCCCAGAAGCTGAAACGGGAAACCCAGAACCCTAAAGTGGAAAGACCAAACAAAGAGAACTTCTGGGAGGGATTTTTTGGTTTTATCTCCATATTTCAGAGTGGGTTTTGGCTGAATCTTGATGTTTTCCAGTTTTAGTATTTCTGAGAGGGTTTTCCCTGACTCTCATCATTTTGGAGCTTTTCACGGACACCAGATGCCTGGTGACTTCTAGAGATGAGGAGCAGAGAGGGGTGATAGCAGAGCTGGGGGACCCCTGAGAGGCTGGAGAGGGGGGAGTGGGCAAAAGGGAGAGCCTGCACAGGGGGCACCCCTGTGTATTAGGGTGTGATGAGATGCCATTATTTTTGGTCCATGTCTGGCCTTGCCACCTGCCAAGTGATAGAAAACAAGAACTTCTAATTAGGAGTTGGTCCTTGAAGGAGAAACATCTTGTGTACACTGAGACAGGTTTGTAGCTTGAATTTTTGACGATGTGTGGCTTCAACCTGGAATCCCCATGAACCCTCCCTGGAACAATTGGTCAAGGAACCTTAAAGGTAATTAAGAATGAACTAATTTTTCAGCAGAAATGCACAATTTTAAAGGCAATTCTCTCAGAGTAGCTCTGATTATTTGTTTTACAAAGCCTTGAACTTACTGAAAATTGCACTGAGCTTTACTTGTGTATCAAAAGAATTAGAAAATACGGAAAATAATGTTCTGAAACATGTAGGGGGTGACAAAAACAGTGGATAAAACAAAATTAGTGATTTAGTCATTAAAAAATATATTGGACAAGTCTGGTGGGGAAAGAAAATAGTGACTGAATATCCTGAATAAAAAGTACTCAGCGATCTGGAAAAAAAAAAAAGAAAAAGAAAAAAAAGGGAGGAAATAATAATTTTTCTCATTGCAAATGGTTTTTTTCTGGGTGTTGTGACATTCTGAATGCTGATTTGCAGGTTATAATAATATATAATTATAGTAATACTGTGAAATGCTATAATAAATCATAAAAAATTATGGAGAAATTAATACATAAAGTTGACTTTTTAAGTGATGACAGCACTTGAAAAATAAGTTGGTATTTACACAGGTAGTGAAAAGATTGACAGTAATGGTTACCAAAAAACATAGTGCCCAAATTTATCTGGGAGATAAATATTCCTTAACTCTCCTTGAGATCTTTGGGACAAGTCTCAGCAAAATCTGGAGTCCCTCAGCTCACCAGTTTGATCTCCCTTGGTACTTTATTGCTTTGGTCACCAAGCCCAGGGCTGAGGGCAGAGCAGCACCAGAGGAGCAGAAAGTCCCAGATTTGCCCAGGAAACAAACATGGACTTGCCGATAATACAACACAAATCTCCCATTTTCTACCAGCTTTTATAACCAAAAAGCTTTGCATGGGTAACTTTTCTCATGGCCTCAGAGGAGACTGGATTGTAACAGAACATTTTAAATTATTATTTTTAAAATATTGATATGGGACTGGGGTAATAACTTGTATCAGCCAGTGATATCCACACCCTCAGCTGGTCACATTTTCCTGGGATAGAAAGAACTTTTCAAACTCCAAGTATAAAATTACAGTTCATGCATCAGCTTTTACCCACTGAGGTTTCTTTCTCCTGGTTGTAACGAGAGTGTAACTGGGTGTGCAGCTTGAGGATTGATTAATCCTAATTAATATTTACACCCTGGATCTTCTCATGGTTGGAGTTACATGAGACAGGACACACATATTTTTATGCTTTCTTCTTGTCATATACAAGTTAAACTGGAACTCAGTCCCTCAATTATCCTTTTCCATTGGCACATTACAGGTATGAGACACCATTCCAAAATGTGGAGGGAATGTTTTTAATGCCACACTTTTTAGTGCTATCAGCTGGGGTGAGGAACTGTAGCAGTTCTAATAAGATATAAATCTAATATTATTGTAAAGCACTAGAAAATAGAATATAATACTGAGAAATTAATGCATCAAATTGACTTTTTGAGTGCTGAGAGTACATGAAAAATAATTTGGTATTTATACAGGTATTGAAAACTTTGACATTAATGTGTCACTAAACCAGCCCTAAACCCAGCTCTAAAACGAGCCATAAACAGCCCCAAATAAGCTTTAAACCAGCGTTAATCCAACTCTAAAGCAGCCCTAAACTAGCAGGGGTGTTGGAAATGCATCCAAGGCCAGAGGAGGAGTTTGTTTTTTAACTAATTCCTCAAGCTCAATTCTCAGAATCACAGGATTGTTTGGGTTGGAAGGCCCCTTAAAGCTCATCCCTTTCCAAGCCCTGCCGTGGGCAGGGACACTTTCCATAGCCCAGGTTATTGTCATGTTTTCCTCTTTTCAAACACTGAAGGATTTACAATATTTCCAAATCAAGCCTCTGACTCTCCAAAGTCTTGGCTTTGACTCTGCATAAGGTGCCCAAAAGCTGAAGAACTGCCTGCAGGGTGTGACCCTTTCCCCCTAATCAGGCAGGTCATTTGGGGATTGGAAATGGTTTACAGAGTCTGGGTGAAAGTTCAGGGGGGTCCCTGCGGTGTTTTGGTGGTCTCTGGGAGGTTCTCTGCAGTGTTTGCGGGGGGGCCTCAGGATTTTTAGGGGGCTCTGGGAGAGTCTGGGGGTTTTGAAGGGAACTCTGGGGTGTTTTCAGGAGCTCTGGCAGGTCCAGAAAGGGATTTGGGGCATCCTGGGGCAGTTTTGGAGGTCCCAGGTGGGGTTTTCGGGATCTCAGAGGGGTTTTGGGGATCTCAGGGGGGTTTTTGGGGGGGGCTGTTGGGAGGCACCTGGGGTTGGGGGAGGGGCTTACCCGGCTTCTCGACTTTCACCGTCACGGCCAACACGGCGCCGGAGGGTCTTGCAGTCTCTAGGGGGTCAGGAGGGACCCCCCAAAACCCTCACCGAGTCCCTCCAAACTCGCCGCTCTCAACTCCACGCGGTGTTCCCACGTCCCGCCTTCCGCCTGTGCCACTCCCATTGGCCACCGAGCCCGCCCGTCACCGCTCGCAGCCAATCGGCGTTCAGAACTGCAGCGGTCGGGCGGAGCCTGGAGCCCCGCGCCATGTTGAGATTCCCGTGTACTACAACTCCCGTCATGCCTCGCTACGCTGCCTGTGCCGCTCCATTCCCGTTCCCGCCGGGCTCGGCGCTCCGAGGGGATGGGCAGAGAGGGGCTGCGGGGGGCACAGGGGAGGCCGGGGGGGTCCCTGCGAGACCGGAGGGAGCAGCGAGTGCCCTGCGGAGCCGCCGAGATGCTGCCCGGGCTCTGCGAGCAGATGGATCCGTGCCGGCTGAGGAGGGAGCTGCGGGACAGCTCGGGAGGGGCGGGGGCCCTGCCTGGGGGCGGAACCCACGAAAGCCGCTCTCCCTCCCTCTGCGAGCGGGCAGGGCAGGGAAAATCCAACGGAGGGCTCGGGAGTTGGGATGGGGAGCGGGAGAGATCCCTCCCCGAGCACCATCTCAGGCAAATCAGACTCCGAGTGGGCGTGTGAATTAAATTGGTACTGCCAGAATTAAACCAGGAGAATGAGAAGTAGAACTAAACCCGACAAACCCCTTCCCCCCACCCCTCCCTCCTGCCCAGTTGTGCCTCCTCCCCCCTCAGCGGTGCAGGGAGCTGGGAATGGGGGTCCCACTCAGTTGTTGGTGCTGCTGCTCAGGGAGAGGGGTTGGAGTCCTTGCCCTGCTCCCTGTGGGGTCCCCGTGGTTTTGGGCTTATCCTCTTTTATCCTGTTTCCTGCACCTGAAAGAAACTGGGGCAACTTCCTGATTTTTTTCCCTCAGTTTTTTTTTCTCAGGTTTTGGATACATGAGAAAAAAAAATCATTGTACCTCTACAAACAGGTAATGCTGGGGGCTTCTTGGTTCGGCCCAAAACTGGGCTTAACACCCAAAAACATAAAGCAAAAGGAGGGAACAAGGCTGGGAATTGAAGTTTGTTTCATGAAATGGTCCAAACATCTCAAATCTGGGGAAAATGTGAGTTTGGGAGGTGGAAAATGACATGGGAGGGAGGGGAAAAGTCAAAGATCAAGTAAAATTCAATCAAACCCCAGATTCATGCCTTCCCAGTGGGAGTGGGGCCATCCCTGTGACCCAGGGGGTCACTGCAACCCCCAGAATAAGGGGGGACTCCAAAAAGCCATTTATAGCCCCTAAAAATTGGTTGAAAACACAAGGATCCACCTCAAAATCGGGTAATCTCACTCACCTCCAGAATGCGAAGGATTGACCTCAGCTACTGAACATTAGGAGAGGGACCCCAAAAAATGTTTATAGCCCACAAAATTGGTGGAAAGCAGCAGGATCCTCCTCAAAACAAGCTTCCTGTATCCCTGCCCGTGGAGCCCCACTTGAAGTGCTGCAGCCACACGTCCCCCACACGCCCTCACAGTTCTCCCCTCACAATAGGAGGGCACCCCATAAAGTCACTGAGTCATTCCAGACCCCATCTCATGCCTCCAAATCCCAACCCATCCCCCTCCAAATCCCATCCCAACTTTCCCAATCCACATCCAAGCCCTTACAAATTCAACCCTTCCCTCCAGGGCATGCCATCCCCCTCCCTTGTGGCTGATTTCTCACAGGTGAATTTTGGGGTACTTTAGGTGGGTTCTTGGAACGAGCCATTTTGGGGAGGGATCAAGGAGTTAAGAGGTGACCTCTATATCCTTCTTGGAATTTAGACTGAAAGGTGATGGAGAAAAGTTACTCAGCCTGGGTGCTGACAATTTGGGGGTAAACTCCTCCAAATACCCCCAGAACCCTGAAATCCTTTTTAATATCCCTTTGAACCTAGAATTCCTCTGCAAACTCCCAGTGAAATGGTAGGACTTTAAACATGATTTCTCAATTTCTTTATTTTTACCCAAATGTCAGATGATTTTAAGGGAAGAAGATAGATCCAAAGATAATAAAACATCATGTTAGTGTGCATGGGGTTGGGTACAGTAGCGCTAAGAAAGGCAAGTCCATAGAAAATTAGAATCATGGAACTATTTGGTTTAGAAAAAATCTCAAGGGTCATTCAGGGTTGTTGAGGCCACCAGAAGAAACAACTGGATGAAGCAGGTGAGACTTTTAGGGTTTGAAGCCAGCAAGTCCCCTCTTCTCAATGATCTTCAGATGTTTCTCTGTGTCCCCATGAATATTCCTCTTCCTGCATTCACCCAAGTGCCCACAGGGAACCAGGAGGATGTGGAGACCATCAGCCAGGTGTCTTCCCAATGTTGATCACAAGGAACGTGGGTCCCCAGGTCTGTTCCCAACGTGGTTCCTCCAACTGGTGATGGAGTTGGAGCTGTGGACAAAGCTCTCCCTGCAGCTGGAACATTTGTAGGGCTTTCCTTACTGGTGGGTGTGTTGGTGTTTGGTCAAGTGAGAGCTCTGGGTGAAGCTTTTCCCACACTGCTGACACTTGTAAGGCCTCTCCCCAGTGTGGATGCGCCGGTGGGTGATGAGGCTGCAGTTCTGGTTGAATCTCTTCCCACAGTCAGTGCAGCGGAAGGGCTTCTCCCCTGTGTGTGTGCGCTGATGCATGAGGAGAACTGAGCTGGTCTGAAACCTCTTCCCACACTTGGAACACTCGTAGGGACGTTCCCCAGTGTGGATCATTTTGTGTTGGATGAGGTGGGAGTTCCGTCTGAAGCTCTTTCCACATTCCTCACACGTGTAAGGTCGTTCCCCAGTGGGGATGTGCTGGTGACAGATCAGGTCAGAGCTCTGGCTGAAGCTCTTCCCGCATTCCAAGCACGTGTAGCGCTTCTCCCTTCTCTGAAGCTGCTGCTGCACCACCAGGCTCGAGCTTCGGCTGAAACTCTGGTCGCCTTCCTGGGACTGGGTGCGTTTTAGTTCCTCGGACTCCTCTGGGCTGGGTTTTGAGCTTTTCTTCTTGGGGTATCTCTGTGGCTTTTCCTCCCTGCTGACTTCCTGTGCTGTGGAACCGTTCAAAACAGCCTCTGCCAGGAGGTTCTCCTGGTGGGATTTGTCCTCTGTGCTCTCTGCGCTCAGCTCGGGGCCTGGGGCAGGAAGGAACAAGGACACTCAGGGCATTTGCCTCCGGCCCACAGAGAAGACCAAGGACATCTTCCCAAACTTGGCCCTGGCAGGACAGCGTCGGCAGCGGGGTTGTCCTGCAGCCAGGGCCATGCTGGGCTGGAAGATGCAGCACAAGAGAGGGGCAAAGGGGCACTGACTTTCTCCTCACCTGCCTGGGGGTCCTGGGGCATCTTCCTCTTCCTCGCAGCCTCCTCCTCCATCTGGTCAAGCTTTGGGAAGGAGGAAACCTGTTTTCTGGGGAAAAACAAGGTGTGAGTGCATTAGGTTGAGGGTTCCTCCTGCCCAAATCCATCTCTAGAACTCACTGGGCCTCCTGTGTTCACATAAACCTCCAAAAAACTATTGCAGCCCAAGAAAACCCTTCCAGGAGTTCCTCCTCTTTGGCCTCTCTACTTTGCAGTTCTGGTGGTACCCCTGTCTGGGCTGCTGGAGGTCTCCTGTGTAAATGGGGGTATTCCTTCTCCAGAGTCCCTGCCATCTCCAGGCTGCCTGGGCTCCAGGACTCCTTTGCCTGACCATTCCCAGTTTTCCAGCCCTCACTCTCCCCTATCTTTGACTCCAGGATCCTCCTACCCCCCTATCCTCCCCATTCTTCCTCTCCCAGCCCCTGGATCCCCCTTTTCTTTAACCCCAGGGCCCTTCAGGCCCTCATTCTCAGCTATCCCAGGACACTTCACTCCCAGATCCCCTTTCTTTAACTCCAGGGCCCCCCTGAACCTCCTTTCCCACCACTTCCACCTCTTCCAGACTCCACACTCCCTTTTTCCTTTAATTTGGCAGCACCTGGACTCCTTTTTTCCTGGGCACAGGGACACCCTGGACCCCCGAATCACCTCTCCCCTTACCCTTAGTCCTGCCATTCTTTGACCTTGGCACCCTCCTGATCCCCTATTCCCAGGCACTGGGAAGGCCCTGCACCCCCTTATCCTGCACCAATACCCCCCTGCACCCCCTTTCCTGGCCATCCCAACTCTTCCACCACCCACAGTCCCCCTTTTTTTTTACTCTGGGATCCCCAAACCTCCACTCCTGCATTTTCTAAACCAGAGACACCCCTTTTTGGAACATGAGGGGACCCACTAGACCCTTTTTACTGACCACTCTGGGTCTCCCTAGCCCATGATCGCCCTTTCCTCCACATTGGGAACTAGTGGACTCCACTTTTCTGAGAACAGAGTCCCCCTGGACTCCCTGTCCAAATTCTCCTGGCCCCTACACCCCCTTTCCTTGGCCCTGTGACCTCCAGAAAACCCTCTTCCCCAGCACCGTATCCCCCCTGCATCCTGAAGATTTAGCACAAACCAAAAGGATTGAGCCCCCTGAAAACCTCCCAGGACTTTCCCCTCTCTCGTCTCTCCGTTTTGGGGATCTGGGCTTTCTTGGGTCTCTAATTGGGGATCCCAAGGGGGTCACCCCTCTCTGGGCTGCCAATGAATGGCCTGACCCAGGAACACCAATCCCCCAAGGTGTGTGGGGGGGCGGCTCCCTGCATCCCCCCACCCACCAAGGGGCTCTGCCAGGAACCGACCCTGGAACCTCCAAAAACACCCACAGACTCCCTGTATCCCCTAAGGGGCATTGGCAGCTCAGCTTTGGGGACCCTCAAGCCCCAACCATCCCCCTGAAAACAAACCAGCCCCCCTGAGCCCCCCAGGCTATTTGGGGTTTGACTCGGGGGTCCCACAGCACTTTGCTGTCCCTGTGTGCAGCTTCGGCCCACCCCGCGGCAGCCCCAGCACGGGCTCCAAGGAGCGGCACATCCTGGTGCCCTTGGGGGCTTTGGCCGGGCCCATCCCGGCTCTCGTGTTCCATGGCACAGCCCTTACAGCCCTTGGTGGGGCAGCGGGGGCACTGTGGAGTTTGGGGGTCCCAGCCTCTCTTTCCCCCTCTCACTCCTTTCCCACCCTGCCCTCCCGCTCACCTGAGTGTTTCTGGAGCGCAGATGGAGCCCTGGAGAAGGAAAAGGAAGAGGATTGTGGCTGTCCCCCGCCCTTCTCCCGGGGGTGTTCCTGGGTCGGCAGCACCCACCCCACTGGAGAGGTGGCCCGGGGGGGGGGGGGGGCATACTCAGCAAGTTTGGGAGCAGGTGTGGGCACCGTGCTGAGAGAGAACAAGTCTACCTGCCCGCTGCCGCCTCCAGATCTGCCCGTGGACAGCGAGGCAAGGGAGGGAGAGGCGCAGCTGAAAGAGAAGGCCTGGTGGAGAACAGGTCTACCTGCCAAACATTACCCGCTGGGCTGGAGGAGATCACGTCTACCCGCCAGGTATAGAGAGCAGGGCTACCTGCCGGGCTAGGGGAGAACACGTCTACCTGCCGGGCTTAGAGGGAAACCAGCAGACTGGGAAAGAGAACAGGTCTGCCCACTGGACTACAAGAAAACAGGTCTATCCGCCGAGCTGAGAAAACAGGTCTGCCCACCCATCCTAATACACGTGGGTCCCCCGGCATCCCAGACGGGGGGGTGTCTAGGTTTGAGATATTTTGGAGTGAGTTTTGGATGAATCTTGATCTTTTGCAGGTTTGATGTTGATGAGGGGTTTTTTTTCCTGAATCTTGGTATTTTGGAGCTTATTATGGACACTAGATGCCTGGTGACTTCTGAAGATAGGGAGCACAGAGGGGTGATAGTAGAGCTTGGGGACAGCAGAGTTTCTCCTCTGACTCTCTGCTTGGGGTGGTCGTTCCCAAGGGCCCTCTCTCTCCAGGTTGCCGGGGGTGCTGAGGGTGCCCCCTCTCTGGAATCCCTGTTTTGGGGTCCCAGGGGGTTCCCAAGCACCCCGAGCAGAGGGTCAGGCATGAAAGTATCTCTGGGACTCTCAGTAGTCCTAAGTTGACCCTGGAGAGAGGAGAATCCCAGAACCCCAAATGGGTCATATCAGAGTGGGGGACCCCAGCATTCCTGGGATCTCCAGCAGCCTGGAAAAGGCAGAACCCCAGAGAAAGGACCCCAAAACAGCCCCAACAGCCTGGACAGGAGGGAACCCCAGTACCCCAAAGTGGAGAGACCACAGAGCAAATTTTTGGGAGGGTTTTTGGGAGGTGAATCTTGGTGGTTTGAATTGCTGTCATCTTAATTTTCACACTTTGAAGGCTTTTATAGCCAAATTTTGATAGTTTGGGGTTTTAGGGGATCTGTGCCAGGCACCTCCATTTTGGGAAATGGGAGGATCCCAGGATTATCCAACATCCAGGGATGCTCCTCAAGTAAAGCCCCTTTGGGGCTTTTTTCCCTACACTGTAGTTGGTCCTCACTCGCTCTCACTGTTCCCTTTTTCAAGAGCATCATCCCCAATTTGCCTCTTTCAGCTTCTAGAAAAAAAAACCCAATCAATAAATCCCATTTCGCTGGTTCTTAGGGCTGCCCACATGTCTCTCTCAGCTTCAGTTCTCTCTGTTTCAGTTGTCATTTTGAGAACACATTCTGGGAGACCTGGAGTGGTTTGGAGGGTCTAGGAGGTTTTCGGGGAACCCTGAGGTGGTTATGGGGGACCTGGGGTAGTTTGGAGTTTTTGGGAGGGAGTCTTAGGGGGACCGTGGGGTTGTTTTCAGGGTCCTGGGTAGTTTGGGAGCTCTAGAAGGGAGTTTTAGGAGAATCCTTGAGTGCTTTGGTTAGGTCTGGAAGCATTTGGGGGACCTGGTGTGGTTTGAAGTGACTGGGAGGGAATTTAGGGGGGCCTTGAGGTGGTTTGGGGGTTCTGGAAAGGTTTAGGATGGTCTGAGTGGGGGTCTGGGAGGAGGTTGAGGGAATTTGAGCAGGTCTGGGTGCCCTAGAATGGGGGTTTGGCGAGTCCTGCAGTGATCTGGGGGGTCTGAGAGCGGAACTTAGGTGAGTTTGGGGGCATTTTAGGGGGCCTGGGAAGTTTAGAGGGTCTGGGAGAAGTCTGGGGGTCTGTGAGGGGGTTTAGGGGTGCTTAAAAAGGCCCGGGGTGTTTCAGGGACTTCGGAAAGTTCAGGAGGGAATTTGGAGCATCCCAGGGGTCCGTGAAAGTGTGGGTGCTCCCAGGTGGTGGGTTAGGGGGGTCTCAGGGGCATTTTCGGAGGGGATTTGGGGGGTTCTGAGGCGCGTCCCGGGATGGGGGGAGGGGCTTACCCGGCTCCTTCACCTTCACGGCCAACACGGCCCCGGGGGGGTCCCGAGGGTCTGTGAGGGGTGGGCGGGTCGTGAGGGACCCCCAAAACCCGCGCTGAGACCCCGAATGCCCCCAAATTCTCCCAAATTTTCAGAAATTCCCCGAAACTCGCCGCCATTGCTCACCTCTCCCGGCAACGCCGTCGACTCCCGCCCTCCGTCTTCGTCGTCTTTGACTGGATTACTCGGCTGTCCGTCTCCGCTCGCAGCCAATCAGCGACAAGGAATTCAGCGGGCGGTGACGGGGCATGGAGTTCCGCCCCGTTTTAGCCTGTCCCGTACTACAACTCCCGTGATGCACCGCGGTCCCGTTTCTGGCCAATCACTGTCGGGACTTCAATTCCCATCTCCCCCGCGCCCAATCGGGTCGGTCCCAGCCGCTTTGCAGCCCCCCAAGTGTCCCCCGGACCCCAAACTGCCCCAGAAGTGCCCGCAGGACCCCCAAGTGCTCCCCCAATACACACTCAGGAACCCCAAATCACCTCTCTGGACTCCCAAGTGACCCCCAAGTTTCTCCAGGACTTACAAGTGACCCCTAAAATCCTCTTTGTACCCCCAGATTCCATTGCCAGACACTCGAGTGACCCTACAAGGGTCTCCTCGGACACCCAAGTGTCCTCCAGTGCCCCATAAGTGCCCTTCAGACCCCAATGGGACCCCCAAGTGCCCCCCATGTTCTCTCCTGGGCCCTCAGTTCTACCCTAACCCTAACTCAGCCCCCGCTTCCCACGGGCCCTTTTCTCGGAATTTGGGGCTCCAATGGGGTACTTGGGGGGCCGAGGGGGATTCAGTTGAATTCAATAATCCTTGCATGAAATTAAGGGAATTATAGTGGAATGCTAAGGATTTTGGATGGAATACTAGGGATTCTAAGAGGGATTAAGGTATTTTGGGGTGCAACTAAGAAATTTGGGGAAGAATTAGGAATACTTTGGAAAGAAATAAGAAAATTTTAGATAGAATTAAAAGGATTTGAATTAGAAATATGAAGATCTGGGGAATTTTCGGTGGAATTAATACAATTTTCAGTGAAATAAATGCTATTTATGGGGATTTCAGACTGAATTAAGTGAATTGAGGGAAATATTAGTAGAGATTTTCAGTAAAACTAAAGGGGGTTTTGTTTAAAATTAGAAATTTGGGGAGAAATGGGAAGAATTTTATGTATAATTAAGAAATTTTGGGTAAAATTCAAGGGATTGGAGGAAAAATCAGCAGGATTTTGATGGGTTTATAGGAATTTGAGGTGGAATTAAGGCACCTTTGAGGAAAACCATTGTAGTATGAGGTAAAAATCAGGGAATGTTTTGGTGCAATTAAAAGAAATTTGGGATGGAATTAAGGGGACTTTGAGTGGAATGTTTAGGGATTTGGGGTAAAACTGGGGAGATTGGGGATGAAATTCTGGGAATTCCAGAAAAGGTTAAGGGACTCTTGAGTCGAATTCAGGAATTTGGTGAGAAATTAGGGGGCTTGAAGGCACCATAAGAGATGAAGGGACAGAGCAGATGAGATTTTTGGGGGTGTAAAGTCAACACATCCCCTCTTCCCAATGAATTCGCAATGCTGGTCTGTGTCCTGATGGATGTTCCTCCCCCTGCACTCACCCAAGTGCCCACAGGGAACCAGGAGGATGTGGAGACCACCAGCCAGGTGTGTTCCCAATGTGGGTCACCAGGAATGTGGGTAACCAGGTTGTTCCCAATGTTCTGGGTCCAGGAGGATTCCCAGCACAAAATAAAAGACACTAAAGCACATCTGAGGTAGCAAATCAAATTTCTTGGTGAGCAAAGCCAATGGATCCTGTTCCTTGGCACACAAACAGCACATCCCCAGCCCTGCAATCTCCCCAGCCCGTGGGGCAGGAGCAGCAGGTGCTGCAGCACTGGTGGCAGGGCAGGCAGGCAGTGCCCCTTCAGGCCGTGCCCTGCACCAAACCAGGCCCAGCTGGGCCTCCTCACCCCCAGCCCAGCCCACCCCTCCTGGCTCCTCTCTCTGCAGGGCAGCTTTGCCAGCTGCAGCACCAGCCCCTGCGTGCCCATCACACCAGCCCAGGCTGCAGCAGCTCAAGGGGCTGACTCCAGGACAACAACGTCTCTGCCCGTCATTCTTCCTGGGGCACAGCCCAAGCTCTCAGCACTTCCAGCTCACACTGACGGTTATTTCTACAGGTCTCAGTTCTCCAAAGGGAAACTCTGCAGTGTTTTCTCACACCACAGTGACGAGAACAACCTCAGACCAAACATGACAGGCCCAGACACAACTCTGGTCCCTGACACAAGTGTCACCATGTGGGCCGTGGCAGGAACATGTCAATGTTCTTCCATGAGAACAACATGGGATGGAACACACTGTCTATTGAGAGTCATAATAATGATAATAAACAAGGAATACAACAGATAATGCATAAAACCACAATACCTAAAGCACAAAGCAACACCAACCCCTTCTTAAACCAATCCCATCCCCATGTCCATCCAGTAAATGGATTCCAGCTGGAGTTCTCTGCAAGGTGTTGACTGAGAATCTGTAGTTCCTGTAGTTGCACATGAACAGAGTTGAAATGGTCACTTCAGTTCATACAACATAACCCTTCAAAGTCTCCACATCCAGGCCCATATGCTAAAAGCAAACTCTCAATTGCTGCCCCATTTTGTAGCGCAGTGTGTCCAATGCTGTCTGCATCCATTAACAAGTCAGACAGAGCTGTGCTGGGGGCATTGCTGAGTTTTGGTAACCAGCAGACAAGTGTATTGAAGTTTGTGAGGGCTTGAGCTCTCACTACCCCAGGAACCAGCAAAGAGGGAGCAATCACTTTGCAGTGCCCCAAAACTCAGGTGTATCCTGGAAATCAGGAGCAAAACATTAATTTCTCGGATATGCAGGTGGTGAGTTTGGATTTGTTGGAGAACAGTTACATTTGGAGATAAGAGAGTTGGTTTCATCAAGGTACAGGGGCCACCTTTAATTGCCATTGGCACACAGGCCCAGGCTTGTCCCCACAGATAAAAGAGACACCTTGTGGGAGTTGCACATGTCTGCTGAACCTTGTGGCTGGATTGGCCATAGTTGGATTACACCAGTGGGAAGCACTTTGATACCACAGTATGGTGGCATTAAGCCACCAGGACAGAGTGCCATCTTGTGCTGGTGAATTTAAAGGCAGCACCGTTGTCTGCATTCCAGCTGCCCAGGATATGCAGCTCTTGTTGGGGTAAGGCAGGAGATTTCCTGAGCTGGGACAGCTGTGGCCACAGTTGATGTCCAGCAGGCTGGAAATGCAGCAGTGCTGCTGCAGGACTGCTGTAACTCGAGGCTGGTGAGAGGAACACCCACCAGGCACGTCGTGAGCAGGTTCTGGGCTGTGGCAGTGCCAAGGCACACAGTGTCCTGTCTGGAGGCATTAGCCAGGGTCACCAGACGTTTTTGTCCAGAGGGATGTGAGTCTCGACTGCTCTGTGGAAACCACAACACAACAACAGTGACCTCCCCCTCTAGGGAAAAATTACTTGAGCTGCATCAAAGCGAGAGGTTTTTTCCGTGCCCCCGCCTGCCCATCTTCACACGGTGCCCCAGGTTTAGCGTCCAGATACCTGGATGTCTTCTCATAAGGTCCCGGTTCCAATGATTAAAGAATGTTTAGACAACTTTATTGGGGGGATAAACAGCTTATATGGGGTTTTTAGGGGTACACACGAACCGGGGTGGCTTTGGATAGGTCCAAAGGCTTTGTACATGAGCTGGGGTCTTTTCCCATTAGCTGGGGGCCAGCATGCACAAGCTGTTCATGCGCTGAGGAGGCCACCTCTGGCGACAGCCTGACGCTGTTTACCAGGAGTCTGAGGTTGTTTACTTCTCCTTCAGGCTGGTTCAAGGCCAGGCTGACCTTGCCAGCCTGTTTAGCTCCTGACGTGGGCCATGCAATTCAGGGGCTGGGGCCAAACCTCCACTACATCCCCCCTCCTCCCACTCCCACACGTCACTCCTGCTGACGTCTGTGCCGAGTGGGCACTCGGTGCCAGGGCCTTTCCTTGGAACAGCGACAGGCGTGGCCTGACCAATTTGTGCCGCTGTGACCTCAGCAGAACGGGGCAGGTTCCACAGTGGCATCACACCATAATTTGGGGCCTAAGAAGCAGAACTGTGAAAGGCCTTGGGTGGTCAGATAGGGCATAACCCAGAAGGAAACTGCCCCAGTTGTTCCACTGTGAAGCATGCGAGTAGAAGGAGTAGGGTTTTGAGTGCCTGAAAGGAATGACCCCCTCGGTCATGGGTGTGCAGGATTTAAAACTACAGACCCACTGGCTGCTAAAGCAGGAGTGAAAGGACAATACAAAGACACATGTTGGTGCTATAGAGTTTTAATCACTAGTTGTGTTTTTAACCATTGAACTTCTGCTGGCTGGAATGTGAGGGTAGTTTCCTTTGTAACAGACAGATATCTGTTTGGTGTGCATTTGTATCTACCTTTCCCATGTGTGCCTACAGATTCATTTGTGCATTCATTTGTGTCGTCCTCTTCTGACATGTGAGCATCGACAGGGAATACTCACACCTCTCCCTCTTGTAAGAGGTCCCATGTCTTAATCCAGTAGTCCTTTCCCCATACTGTTCTTGTGCCTCTTTGCCAGTCCCTTGCATGCCCCTTGCCCAGACAGTTTACAGCCCCTATGCTGCTGCCCTAGAGTCCGTGCACAGGGAACAAATAGCATTGGGTGGTGTCAAGTCCATGGCTTGCCAAGTAGCAACCAATTCAGCCAAGTGGCTGCTGCCTCCTTCCCCTCACCCACCAACTGTGTGTGTGGGGCTGCAGTGAGTGCTGCAGCTTTCCAGCATGGTCTGCCACGATGAATCCCTGCCCTGCCATCAGTAAACCATGCTGTTTGTTTCTGAGTGTCTGTGAGCTGATTGGAGGGCTTTCCCCACCTCTCTATTTGGTGCTTGAGCATGTCGTGGGTCCCTTGGTCAGGCTCTGTGTGTCTTTGACTCACTAACTACGCTGTTCTGACCCCTATTCAAACTGAGCCTTCTATAGGGTAACTCTGTACAGTGGCTTAAGTGGCACTGCTAAGCCAGGTACATGTGACCTCCAGTACCCAATAGCACCTAAAAATTGCTCTGCTCCTTTCTTACCCTCTGTAGTGGGCCAGGTTTGAGTATTGGCTAAGGCTTTCTCTGAGATTTGTTGAATTTTCTATGTTGATGCAATACCCAAATATTTGACTTTTTGGACTGGACCCTGTATCTTAGTGGTGGTCACTGTCCATCCACAGCACCCTAACAAAGCAAGGATGGCATCCAGTTCTTGTCGCACCTGATGGTGATCAGCTCCCTGTATCAGGATACCATCTGTGCCCTGAAGGATCTGTACCTCGGCAGGTGCAGTGTGTTGTGCTCCAGTGCAGTGTGTGGCTTGGGGACAAAAGGCAGGGCCGTGCTTTGTAGCTCTGGGACAGATGGGTGAAGGTGTCTGGGTTCCCACCCAATAAAAATGGGAATTGATCCTGTTCCCCGAATGGAACCGGAATTGTGACAAATGCATCGGCTGCATCAGTAACAGTGTCCATTATCCCTGGATGTGCCTGGGGGTGGGGCACTGATGTTGCAGCTTCAGGAACAGCAGCAGTTGTGGAGGGTGTCTGTTTGTTCCCTGCCCTGGAATGTCCAGTCACCCACCAGCTGCCACCCGAGTCCTTCACAGCCCAGACACGGCTCTGAACAGGAGAATGTGCAGAACAGACACCACCTGATTGGAGCAAAGCTTTAACAGTGGCTTGAATTTCTTCATCTCCTCCCAGAATCTTTTATTGTTTTGTGTTTACAATTTCTGTAGCTGTGGGAATTTCTGCTTCTTGTTGTGTAACTCTCACAGTGACAGCTCTGACATGCAGCCTCCACGTGGCACCAAAAGCCCAAGAGGTACTATTGATTTCTAAGGTCGCATCCAATTATATGTCCATACCTATGATGTATTCACTGATTGAAAGAACTATAACAGAATTTTTGTGAGGGTCTCAGTCATCAATTTGCATTTCCAATTTAGCAAGATTCCCAGTTACTGGTTGATGACCCAGCTCCCACCCCAGGGCAGTTTTTCTCTGTGTTCTGTCTGGATTGCTGTGTATTACAGTGACCTCCCCCCGTGTCCACAAACACTCAGACCCCCTGTTTATTCCCTCCAGACCACCAGATGGTACATTGGGTGAAGGGGTGAGGGTCATGTCTCAACACACAGCATTCCAGTGTGGGGGCTTCATCTCTTCCCTGTTCACTTTTTATGTGTCTCTGCTTCAGCTTCAGCTTTTTGTTTCATTTCTGATGTAACTAACAGGCACTTGGCCATTCATCAAGTGTGACCGAGTCTCTCTTTGGATCATGTATGGGGAGTTTGCACAAATTCTCCTCAGTATTTCAACACTCCCATGGGGTCTTTGGCCCCCCACCTTTTAAGCTTAATACCTGTACAAGTTTGTAGCTTATCCCTCAGTGCACTCCATTTTCCTGTGTCCACCCCGGTGGCTCCACTGGCAGTGCAACACCCCAAGGTTTCATTTTACAGAATATCTCTACACTACAAATAAAACACAACAACAGACTATTTGACACAGACAAAACACAGATTATCACTGTTTTGTGGCCTGGCTGCTTGTTGACAGTCAGTCAAGGATGAGGCAGAGAGAAAAAGAGAAGGAAGTTGATGATGAAGTAACAACCACTGACCCAAAAAGGGAGACACTGCACAGGCTCAGGGAGTTTTCCAGTTGCAAAATGGGGATAGGGACTGTGGACCTCTTTCCTGGCTGTGCTGGCCACAGACACCCAGACATCCCAGAGCAAGTGTATCCAAATAGACAGTCCCTGCTCCGGGAGGACATGTGTGCTGGCACCAAGGACAATGGTGCCTCCCGTGGGGACGCTGATGAGCGTGTTGAGCCACCCAAGGCCAAGGATGCAGCAGCTGCTCAGACTGAGGATCCTGAGCACACTGGGGTAGGGATGGACAGGAACTGTGTGAGAGGTAAAGGAACTGTGTGAGTGGTGCGTGAGTGGAGTTGTCTTGGGGTTTGTTTTTTGTTCCCTCTTCTCAGTTTTTCTTCTTTCCTTTGCTATTTCACCATAATAAATGGTGTCATAGATTCAGACCAGAATCTTTCTGAATTCTCCCTGGAAACAAAACTCTGAGAAAAATGGAGATCAATCCCCCAAAACTGCAAAACATCAACACTCAGCCAAAAAATAGTCCAAACTATGAGGATTCAGTCCAAAAAAGGCTTCCCTGAAGTTCTCCCTCTCTGGTCTCTCCACTCTGGGGTTCGGGGAGTCTCCCCTATCCAGAATGGGAGTCTCACTTAGGGATGACAGGGGTGTTGGGGCCCCAGGAGTCACTTTTTCCCTGACTCTGCTTCAGGGTGCCAAATTCCTGGAGATTACCCCTCTCTGGATTCTCCACCCTGTTGTCCCAGGGGTCACCCTGTGCAGCATGCCCCTACTCCAGGGCCCCGTTTCAGGGTCCTGTGGGCCCTGAGGCTCCCGCTTTGCCACACTCCCCCCTCTCCAGGCTGCCAGGGATCCTGCAGCTTCGCTGTCACCCCTCTCTGCTCCCCATCTCTAGAACTCACCGGGCATCTGATGTCTATGAAAAGCTCCAAAACACCAAGATTCAGGCTAAAAAACCTTAAAAAACATCAAAACTATTAAACATCAAGTTTCAGCAAAAACCCACTTCAAAATAGGAAGATTAAGCCCAAAAATTCCTTTCCAGGAGTTCCCCTCTTCTGAACCTTCAGCTTCAGTGTTCTGGTTTCCACCGTGTCTGGGCTGCTGGGGGACCCACCTATATTGGGATTGGTGGGTACTATTTCTCTCTCAGCCTTATATGTAAACTTGGGGCACAGGATATGAGTC